>NC_132819.1:6682500-7002500 GCF_048594095.1 Paramormyrops kingsleyae | reverse complement strand
GCCGTCGGACACAGACCAAACAAGTCCTCATTGCAAAGTCTGTTCAAAAACTGTTGCAACCAAAGGAAGCAGCACGAGAAATTTATTCCAGCACCTAAAGCAGAGGCACACAGCGGAGTGGGAGAAGTGCAGCTCCCAGCGAAATGAAAATAGCCGCAGCACCAGCACAACATCCAAAGTTAAGCAAGCAACCGTCCCTGACACGTTTTCGAACTGTGTGCCATGTGACAAGAATGGGGCACGGTGGAAGGCGATAACAAAAGCTGTCGCAAAGTATATTGCAAAAGACATGGTGCCCATACATACTGTGGAAACGCCGGGATTCATTAACATGCTAAAAGTTTTTACAAGTTTCTAAAAGTGTTTACAATGGCGTGGTCTGCCATCTCACAAACATCTTTTTTGGCTTGTCAGATTGCACCTCAACTCTAAAGTAAAATAAATAAAGTTAAAACTTGTTTTTAACCAATTATTTGTCATCTGTAGTTTCAATTTGAGTAGGGGAGGGGGAAATCGATTAAAATAGAAAATCGGATTTATTGTGAAAAAAATCGGAGATTTTATTTTTAGGCCATATCGCCCAACTCTAGGTCAGCTATTTATCTGCCCCTCCCCCGCCACTCCCCGGAAGCATTTTAGGGGGAAGGTTAAGGGCCTTGCTCAAGGGCCCAAAGAACATTAGAGTATTCAAGATGGTATTCAAACCAACAACCTTCTGATCACAGGCAAAGACGCCTAATCTTCTGAACCACACACCGACGCTTATATTTAGCATCTTTCCTTAAAAGTTTCTGGAATATTTATGATCCTTTTTCCGCCCATCTTTGAGGTAAGTGGTAGTAACTTTTGTCTCCTCAAATATATGTCTGTTTCCTAAACACCTGATATTTCATCCGCACGCCTCAGGATCGTGTCCAGGACAAGCTGTTGGATAATGGATATTTTTAAAAGGATGGTTTAAAGGGATACTGGCTTATATCTATGGTAACCAAGGCGCCACTTAGACATGCTGGCGAGCAGGCAGCCTCTCAGACCTGGGGAAGGCACATGGGCCCCTTTTCATCATGCAGGCTCCAGGCTCACTAAATTAATCCCCCCGCCCCCACGCCCACCCCCACCCGCTTTCCTTTCATCCCCTCCTATACTCTCAGCCCCTTCTCACAGCTTCAAACGGATCGCGATATTCCCCCGGCCGCGGACGGGGGCGGACCTGGGTGACGGCGGCGGTGGAAGTGGAGCGACTCTCAGATTTGCATTTTAAACGGGAGGTGAGTCGTGCACGCCCGGAATAAGCCCCGCCCACCGGACCACGCCGCCGGCAACGGCCGACAAATAGAGAGGGACATCACGCTGCCTGTATCACACGGAGCCCCGCTGTGCCCTGCAGCGGACTGTGCGGTGCAAACGCGGCCATGAAAAATAGAACAAAAAAGCGAGCGGAGCAGAGTGAAGGGTGATGCAACACGCTCAAAATGCGATGCAGCCTCGCTGTGCGGCTGCAATGGGGAATGGCCAGTTCTCCTGTATCCGGCACCAGCCAGCCCCGCGTGCCACCTTCCGGCATTCTGAGGCGCACTCTGGCCCCCCATGCACCAGAAAAAATCAGCAAGGCCAGACAGATGCTAGAGTACTGCTTGTGTGTGTGTGTATGTGGGGGGGGGTTCGGAGACCAGTGTCGGAGCCAAAATCTGACAGCCGGGCCCAAGATTTCAACTTGGGAGGGTTGGGGGACAGCAGTGACATTACTGAGATGCCATCGGGGGGAGAGAGAGAGCAGCAACAGTAAGTCGTTGACCGGGGATGGGGGGGGTGACAGTTATCAAGCAGCAGCAGAGCACAGAAAGCCAAAAACACCTCAGCTGTGCTCACACAATATGTGGTAATCGTTCATTTTTACCATCTTTACGTGATTTTATTTAATTTTTTTTTTGGGGGGGGGGGGGGACTGGGGGGTTGGGGGGCTAAGGCACCAGCACTAGCAAGGAGTGATACATAGATGAGAAAATGCAGGGATATAGTGGCAAAGGCTGTAAGTGACAAACAGGGAATACACACGAGCGACAGTGGATCCTGCCCTTGGGAACCGTGCAGCTACAACAGGAACGACGAGAAAAGCGTGAAGCACATTCCTCAGGCTCCTCCTACCTACACAGCCTCATTCTGATTAAGACGTCCAAGTTTGAACCCAAGCATCCAACAAGGAACACCAGCGAGCGGATCCACCCATGAACTAAATGAAGAGAAGTTTTAAATGAACAGCATTTCTCAGATAAAGCAGGAAGGAGGGGGCTTTACAGTCACTGACCCACAGTGGCTCCATTATTGATAGTCATCTAAATACACTTTGTTTCAGAATGGCTTTTTATAAAGAGCTCTCCATGGCCTGATTCAGCAGATCCACGCTCCCTCCTCAGTAAATCCATACAGGCCCGATCTGCAGGACCCATCAATTCCTACACCACGCAAAGTGGTCCCTTGGGAGGAAGGGGGAGCGGGTTTGGACAGCACGCAAGGAGAAACAGAGACACCTCTGATCGTGGGGCCCACGCAAGAGAGGAGGAGCATTTCAGATGGTTTTAGTGCTACCTCTGAAGACACATTCCTATAAATTGTACCTACCAGACAAGTAGGTGCTGCAAAATTACTTTTTTAAAGGCCCTACAAGGGCCAAAAAATGTATTTTACTATCAGATAAAATACATGCAGTTTTGAATAAAAACACACACTGTGCATTAAATCATGATTGAGAGTGGAGAGCTGTAATAGACCCAGGTTCCGCTCACCCTCCTGGTGTCACATGGTCCGCCTGGAGTCACATGGTCCACCTGGAGTCACATGAACAAGTCTGCCCTCCTTGGCCTTGCTGCATTTTTTTTTTGGGTGGATCAATGACCCTTGAGTGCTCTCACTGCTCACTCCGAGACACACTTCCCATCCTCTGTCATTCGGCTAAATAACAACAGCGGCCTGTGCTCGGCACACAGAGAGCTGGCTCTGTTTTTAGAAGCTCAAAATAAACACATGAACGGGGGGGGGGGGGGGGGGCTGAGGTTCGGGGGGGGCAGAGATGTGTTAATTCTGGAGCTTTCTCCACTGCTCTACCAATGAGCCAATCCAGCAAGACTGGGGAAGGGGGGGGGGAGGGTTGGAGCTTATGGAACATCTAATCCATGGAGCCCGGAAATAAAGCCTCCTACCTGCAGAGCGGCTGACGAGCGTATGGGGTAATTATCGCCACTGCTTGTGGGGGTGGTGGAGATGTCAGCACACGCAGTCCTGCGGCGGGGTACCCCAGGATGCCACGATGACGCCAAAGGCCCCCCTCCCTCCCACGCACCACGGCCTGGCCACCTCGGACTTATGCATTGCAGATGATCATTAATAATTGATTACACAAGATGTGATCAAAGGGGTACATAGGCACGTCTCACTCTGGGCTTATGTACACAGGGGGCAAGAGGAGTGGGAGAAAATTTTCGAGTTAACCCCCACGACCCTCGCTACGGAAAGCAGACTGCGGGATATATTTTTTGGTTAACCTGCATCCATAATGCAGGCGCACCGTCGCCCCTCCCCGCCCCGAGAGAACGGCCAATGCCCCCCCCCCCCAAGGACACCAGCAGCACACTCCCCCCTCCCAAGTCCCGCCCTCGACTTCCAGCTCATCCTCTGTGAACTCGGCTGCCTTTCGGACCCGGCTCTCCAGCTTCTGCTCTCCGCTGGGCCTGTGTGGTCATCCTCCCCCGGGCTGACCTGCTGTTTACTCTTCACTTTATCCCCCCGCATCATGGGCAAGAAAGTTCTAGAATGTCAGCCATCTTCCGCACCGTCTGCCTGACTCAGATGCAGCTCATATGGACAGATCAGCTTCTAGTCATTCACCGAATGAAACGGGCGATTGTAAAACATTAAGAGACCATCTGGCTGTCTTACCAGTTTGTCTCACAAATGCTGCAATTTTCCATTTATAAGACTCTGTCCTTGTAGGACACTGTGATTATAGAGTAATAAAAATAATCATGGAAAAGAAAAACTTCTAAAAACAATAGCTGTCTGCAGAATTAGAGTATGGACTTGGTTTCCCCAGTCTTCAGATTCAGAAGGAATCCTTATTTTACATTGGTGTACTGTAGCATTCTCTCTCTCTCTCTCTCTCTCTCACACACACACACACACAGACATTTTCCTGTCCCTACTCATTGCTGGTCTGCTCTGTCATTCCTGCAGTGACACATTTGTGTCCAGCAAAACTCCAAGGAAAACAAAGGCCCACTCCCTGCCTTGTCATCCCTTCCCATTAAAGAACCGTTGGGGGGGGCATTTCTCTTTCTGTCTCTGTATTTTTGTTTTCTCTTACAAAGATTGCAGCTGACAGCACCTAAGCATCTGATGGCACTTCAAGCGGCGCCGGATTTCAGAGCCCAGAACACACCCCTCGGTTGGTTACAGGAAGTGACAATAGAGACACCAAAAAATGGCAGCCTCTCTGCACTCAGGTAGCAGTAAATTACCTGGGAGTACACAGCTGAGCATGAAATAAACTGAACCAGCAGTTTCAGTGAAGCAGACATGGATAACTGTACCCTGTGCTTCAGGAACATGCTAATTACGACTACTGCAGATTATCTGTACTCAATCTATGTAACAGGTGTGGGGGCATATACAGGGGTGGGTCCAGAGGTGAAAGCTGACTGGCCCTTTTCCCTGTCACTCACTGATTCAAAACATATCATTTGCTAATGAAAAAGTTATCCCCTTTGTATGAATTAGGTCCGGACACTGAACGGGCACGTTGTGGAGACCAGATGACTACAGGCTGAAATGACACATGGGAGATTCACCCAAGCTGCCAAGCTCTGCTACAGATTCCAGGAGGACAATTACTCTGGAAGTCATGATTATCGTCGCGAAGTACAGAATTACAATAAAGAGGATAACTGCTAATTTCCCTGCGCTTTTAACATGAAAACAATTTATAGGAATGTGTCTTCAGAGGTAGCACTAAAACCGACTCAAATTCCCCTCCTCTCTCGCGGAGGTTCCCACAATCAGATCTTCCTCCATATCTGAAGTGATGAAGACTGGGAGAGCTGGTCACTGGGGATACTGACCCAATGGTGCTCCCTGGCGCGGCCTCGATGGTCCACATGCAGTTCAGGTTGTGGTCGTAGGGGGCCGGGTAGCCGGGAGAGAGTATCCGTCCAGTGGGCTCGTCCTTGATGAAACCTCCGCACTCAGCTGGGGGGGGGGACAGAGACAGTCAGTGAGGAGTCAGACAGGACGGATCAAGCTGTCAGGTCATATGTCATACAAAATCACACTATTGTCCCATCTTCCTCATTACTCATTCATTATATATATTTTTCTTAAATATTATAATTTCTGCACTGGGCTGTTCTGGCTGGTTTGTCCCATTGTACCTAAACCAAATGTTTTGTTTTGCTTACTTTTTTGTGCTCTACATTGCTGGATGGTTATCACTGTATGTTATGTTATTTTTGTAATTTTACTTGAATGTGACCCAAACAAATCCCTCGTACTGGGGCCGTCCATGGGGAATGAAGCTGATTCTGATACTGACTTTGATCAGCGATCAGTGTGCAGCACCCCACCGGAAACAGCATATGGTGCCTTCCTGCCTTCACACGGATGGTACTTTAAGGCTTAACACCTACAGAAATCACGCAGGAACTAAACACAGCTTGAGAAGAAAGATGCCGCCACTGAATACTGGTGATATGGGTGGGTGGCCGCGCCGCCCCGCTCACCCCCACCCCGGCATGGCCTAGAGGGAATGTTACATGGGAGACACAGACCTGACTTGCCGCTGACCTTGTCTCAGCGAAATGCCGGAGGTGCGGAGATTCATCACCTCTCTGTGTCTCACCAAATGAGTCGGGAGTGAGTCACTGGCAAGCAGCGAGAGGGAGCGAGAACACCGCCACTTAACGCCCTCATACATTTTCACTCCAAGGTACACCAGGAAGCATGCTGCCACATCACCCCTGTGCAATTTCACTCCAAGGTATGCCAGGAAGCACATCACCACATCACACTCTCGTATTTTCACTCCGAGGTACACCATTCCACCGACTTCCATTTAAACAAAGCAGAACAAGTTCCCACCCAGAGCACTGCACTCTGGATCTACTCCAGTTCTCAGTACAGACACTTCCTAGGTATGGTATAAGTAGGAATTCCAGTGAATCTTCTAAATTACATCTGCTGTCAAACTGGAAAAATAAAATGAAAAAAAAATGAATATAAAAAGCCCTTTGCAATAATCCAGGCATCCTCAGGAACCAAAAGTGCACAAGGCCTTTTCCAACTTTAAAAGCCTAAAAAACACAGGCAAGAAGAAGAGAGAGAGAAAAAAGAAAACTCAACAAGAAAGCATAAATCAAATGTCCTGTAGAGCTTTGATCAAATTGATCTTTTTTTCAGGTTTATTTTTCTTTCTTTCTTTCTTTTTTCCCTTTGCCGGGATCCTATCAGACAAATGTCGGACTGTGGACAGCAGGGTTATAAATCAATATGAAACAGACCCATCTCCTTCAGCTCCAGTGATGACCTCCTCCAGGAGTCACGGAAACACATTACAGATCCTCGGCCTGGCCTTCCACTAAAAGAGCGCCTTTTCACCAGGCGTGGCCAGCTTAAGCCCCGCGTCTCACTGCCAGGACATAGCCACTCCAGCAGAGCATTACAGCACCTGTTCCCCAAGTAATTCGCCTTGCTCAAGGTCGGAACTTGCCACCAGAGACCCCAGATGGGGTCTTGCCCTTTTTGCCTCAGAAGAATCTTCTGATGGCGTGTCAATGAAGTATAATGAGGTAGAGTTGAGGGAAAAAAGCTATGTTTCATGGTTATGGATTAGGGTTTAAAGGGTGCTGTGGAGCGTCGAAGGGGGCGGGGCTTACCCACACAGAGGGGGAGGGGGCTGTCCCAGGCCCGCCGCTCCCCCCTCTGGCACGTCAACACCTCCTTGCCCTTCAGCGTGTAGCCTGGGCTACAGCCGTAGGACACGGTGCTGCCCGCGAAGTGGCCCCGGTCATCCTGCTTGTAGCCGAACTGGGGCACGCCGGGGTCCTCGCACTTCACCAACTCAAAACCTGCCGCGGGGGGCACAGGGGGAGAGTGTCACTGCCTCGCTTCCTCAACAACCTCGGGTTCTCCTGGCCGAGGAGTGTGCAGTACACTGTGACTTAGGCATTCCAAAGGAAATGATGTTTAAAGCTATTTATCTGGGTAGTAAGTGTATGTTTGCACAGAAAAACAACCTAATTTAACATTAACAGGAACACAAATAAAAAAAAAAAACCTTCTGTTCTTCAAAAAGTTACTGATTCCCAGTTGGATGGCTAGTTGAACCCCTGTTCAGTTCCCAAATTCCTCCTCAAGAGCACCTCCGCTGTTCCATGTATTCACATTTCATTGCCAGCTCATTCAATTAATGAATTAGGAGCAGAGATGCAGTATAAAATGTGTGCTTTGACCTTCTGCATGCTGTGCTCGTCCTGTGTTACCATCCTCTCCTTGTGGGCACATGTGGCCATATCCGTCTCTTGGCCTTACGGATCTGCATGTCCGAGATTCACATGCAATCGTCCGAATCTCAATAGTTGTGTGTCACAGAAGCCGCCAGTGATTCTGCCATGGGTCAGGAGCCTTGGCCTAAAAAGGCACCTCAACTAACTCTGTTCAGTAACATTTTAACCCCCCCACACCAGTAGTCAACTACACCATCGTACAAAATAGTGGGTGGGGGATCTGACAACTCTAACAGCCTGGGGGCCTCTGTTCATTTAAATGTGCCTCTGGTCTGTTTGCCTTTGATATAACCTTTAGTTTTAAACAACCCCAGATATAACTTGGGCTTTTATTTATATAGAGCTACCAGTTAGCATTCAATTATCCATAGGTTGTTTTTTCATGATTCTTCATCACTGCCCTCGTAACCATTCTCCGGAAGTTACCCGGACTGGGCCGCCGCGGCCCACGGCCACAGACACCTACAGAATGACATCAGTTCTGTATGGCTTGGGCAGGGAGGGGGAGTGCATCAATTCAGAAAGAGCTCCCAGCCTGCCAAGGTAGTACAGATGGAGATTTACAGATAGAGGTCACCTCCCGCCACGGCTGGTACTGATACCGAGTTACAGATACAGGTCAGCTCCTGAGTGCTCGGTGCTGAAAGTAAGAGGTCACTTCCTGCCAAGGTAATGCAGATGGAAAGTTGCAGATAGAGGTCACTTCCTGTCTTGATCGTTATGGATACAGAGCTATGTGTACAGGTTAGTTCCGGCCAGATGGAACCTGATAGATGGCTAGAGATCACTTCCTGTTTCAGTTGGTACCAATACAAAGTTACTTCCTGCCAGATCTCTAATGCTGGGGGGGCTACAGATCGAGGCGACATCCTGTCGAGTCTGCGGAGGTGGGACGGCACTCACTATTGTAGTGCAGCTCGAAGCCTTTGCTGGTGTTCTCGGAGTTGCTGATGAACTCCAGCCACATGAAGCTGGAGGTGCTGTTCAGGGCCGTGTCCAGCAGCTCCGTGCCCGTGAAGGTGCCCAGCAAACGGGCCCTGTTACTGCTGCCGTCGTACACCTGGCACACAGATAGGGCGTGAGTAAACCTGCGCGTGGCCGCCATCGCGACGCAGCGGACGCGAGGGAATTTATCAGCCTCTCTTCAAACCAGGCACTCCGATCTGGCAACAATGCACTTTACGATCTCATTCAGCAAAGCAAGTTCAGATGCCTCACTTGCAAACCTTGCTGAAAATGAGACTCCCTTAAAGACCCCCCCAAGCTGCCACACAGCCCCTTGCCCCACTCATCACCTTGAGAACATCGTCGTCCTGAAGACGGAAATCCCTGGCGCGCAGCTGGATGCCCTTGCCCGGCTGTGTCTGGATGGAGTATATGCACTCGTGGTTGTTGCCGTAGTAGGCCGGGTAGTTGGGGGAGAGAAGCACCCCCTGGGTGCCAGTCACGGAGGATCCGCATTCCGCTGTAGGGATGGGGAGAGAGGAGCCATGTCAGGTCCTGGTGCGGGGCGTGGTGGGGGGGGGGGGGGGAAGGTTTACACACATCCAGACACACTCATACATGCACCTGGCCTTGCATGCAGGGGTACATTACTTTGGAGCCACAGCCCGCCTAGAAATTACATAGCAGAGTAATAAATGCTGGAAAAAAGTACAGACACAGCTCTAACTCAGCAGATTTACAGCTTAGCACTTGCAGATACGACTGCAGGTATGTCACGCTTAGAACCTCGATTGCATGGTTGGGGCATAATTACTCCTAATTCAGGTGAATTACTAAATTCATTGCACTATTCGGGCAGTTCAGAGCCAGCTGCCGGATTCTGTGGCCCTGATCTACACCTGCAGCCGACATGTAGACGCTGCTCGTGTTGCCGGGGCGATTGTTTCTTTCAGCTGCGATAAAAGACTTCCTCTAAATTGCTTAGCTGAACCTATCTCTGTGAACGCTGCCTACTTCCATTATCACCCTCTCCTGGACATATTATTATTACAAATTGCATTTCTCTTAACGTGTTTAAAACTGATACTCAAATATTACGAGGGTGTAACAGAGAAACTCATAACAGACACACTCAACAAGCTATTTCAAATATTTACTTATATAGAAACAGCCTGACCGAGTTCCTGGAGAAGCGTAAACAATATTTGCAGGCACCATAAGGAAGTCAGTGCTGGGAAAAAAATAAATACATTAAACTTAATTATTGCTTCAACTGTCATAACATTAACAAATTACTTTCTAAGTCTAGCACCTCGAGCAATTCCGCTGCTTGGTGATTTTGAGAAATCTGGCCTGCAAGGTATTCCGTAATAAAATACTGCAAACTTTAAATTAGAGTTTGGTGAAACTCTGGTTCCACTGCTTCAAACTACAACCCTTTAAACAGTCAACAAATGAAAGACAAAAATATGAGCGACAGCGAGGAGCACAGGTCTTTATCTCTCTGCTGTCCCATGTTGTGTAGGGCCCCACTGAAAACAGTATCTCTCATACTGGGGGTGGATCAGTGAGTTAGGATGCTGTCTGTCACCGTAGGGGCGCTGGTTCAGATCCCACCGTCAGAAGAGAGATCTCAGCATCGGGCCCTTGAGCAGGGCTGTTAAAGCCCAGTTGCTGCAGGGGTGACCCTGCTTTCTCATCAATGTATGTCACTTCGGAGAAAAGCGTCTGCTAAGCAAATAGAATGCACCGTCAAAGTCAGGCTTTCTCTATCTGCAGGCAGGGCTGGACAAAGTATTTGAAGGGGGGGGGGGTTATAATGTTAACCAAGCAAAATGAAAGCACGTGACCACCTACCAACACACCTGGGCAGAGGGGAGCTCCACACCCGCCGCCGCCCCCCCAGGCAGGTCACCTGGGACGGCCCCTCCAGCCGGTACCCCGGGAAGCAGGAGAAGATGAGGGAGTCTCCCACTCCGAACTGCAGACCCTTGCGGCTGCTGTCGGGGGGCACACCGGGGTCTTCGCAGGGCTCCAAGTCGTACTCTGCGGGGAATAAGACAGCGGGGGGCGAGAGGCACAGATTAAAGAGTCACAGTCATCTCTCAAATATCATTTGTCGGTATATATTTAATTTGCATGCACTTTGCATGTCATTTGCATATTCTGTAAGTGACAGGTATAAATAGAGGTGGGGCCATACAGGTGCTGGCACCAGCTGAAAGCTGATTGGCCCCCACCTTAAGAAATCCTATAACCGCCCCTGTATGAATGTCAGGACGAGTGTCTGGAGGTGAATGGACTTAGTTCAATGGCCCTATTGACCTTATATGTCTTGAAACCCCTTAACACCCCTTTAACCGCCAGCAGCACATACTTCTGAGTATCACGCCTTGTGTTTTTCTTGATGGGCCATCATATTAGCATGCTGCTCACTCATCAAGAAAACAATGGGACAGTAAGTAATACTCACAGCAACAGAGTTACACTGTCACCCCAAAAAAAGCCATAAAGCCCATAGTACAGTTGTGTTTATGCCATATATTTTAGTGCTCATTTATGCATTGGTTTCGACAGTCCCACACCAGTAATAAGGCTTGTTTTAATACAAATACCAAAAGAATTGATCACTTTAATAGCCATTACAGTAGGGTATGGGTGGTCTTATTATTATTTTGAAAAGATATAAAATGTGACACGCAATGTTTTTCTCATATTCGTTTTATATTTGTCGGAGTAACAACGCAATCGGAATGACAAGCCGCTTCAGCTGAAAACAGTGCATTCTACTTTTCAGTTCAAATAAAACATGGGGTTGCCAACTTCAGCCAGCTGGCCGGAGTGAGATTTTTCACATGAATATGCATTTACATGTATGAAAGAGTTGAATTACCTTTTAAATAGTCTGTAGGGTTTTCAAACTACCCCAATGCTTTTGATGCAGCTAATTTTAAGTTTATAATGGAATAATATAAATTTGCCGCAAGATTTCCGGTGTGAGTGAGAGAATCTGAAAGCATGAGCGTCACACCAGATGCGTGAGAGTTGGCGACCCTGAAAACACACATTTTTTAATTGTTTCACCTGAGTTGATTTGTTAAAAAAAATACCATTACTTAATACATTTGTTAAAAAGCAGAAACTTCGATAAACACGAAATCACCAATAAACTATGTCTATTTATCTAGCATTTTATATAATACATATTGCACTTAATTTTTTTCAGCTTTATGATTTCAGGATAGAACAGCCACTCTCTTAGGAACATTATGGCTTTTTTGGCTAAGGCTGTCAGATTCACTGCTGCAACAGAGCAGCCAGTCTATTAAGAACATTATGGCTTTTTGGTTGAGGGTGTTCAATTGGCTGCTGTTATTAACACTCATGGCACATTAGCGCGAACAAAAGGGCTGCATAAGCCGAAGTATGTCTTGCTTGGCGGTTAAAGAAGCTTGATGTTTGGTCTGGGAAATTATGGTTCTAGTGTAAAATACTGAGGGGAATTGGACGGGGTGCTCGCCTACCAGAGAAGGTGATGTTGAAACCCTCGTAGGAGACCGAGAAGTCGGAGAGGAAGCGGATCTGGGCGGTGAAGTTGCCGAAGAGGCCGGCGCTGAGGGGGGGAGGCAGCGTGGAACCCGTGAGACGCCAGAGGGGTTCTGAGAAACTGCCGTTCTCCGTCACCAGCAGGTAGTCGTGGGGGCTCTCCAGGTGGAAGGTGTGAAAAGTGAGCTGCACGCCTGTACGGAGGAAAAGAAGGGCAGAGCGATCATCAGGCAGACGCTATTACCACCACAACCTATACAATTAGAGCTAAAGACGAGAGTCCTCAGTAAAAGGACCAATCGAACACTATGCTGGCTTCGACTCTACAGGTGACATCATCATCGCAGCACTTTTATCGATTCGATGACATCTGCTGCTGTGACAAGGGAACATAAACAGCTAGCAACTAACAATAAAGTTGGATCAATCTCCTGCTGGACTGACATTCTACCGCGTGACTCCAGGTCAACAGAGCATGTCAGTCAATCAGGTTTCACTTGTTACAGTATTTTTATAAGTGCTTTGTCGTAAAGCACTTGACAGAAAACACCATATAGAGGGAATCAAAAATGCAATGCCATTAAAGAAAAATATGGGTAACGATCCCAGAAACATGCAGCATAAATTCTAAATGTTGACATCAAGATTCATTGGTGGTCTGTCCAATAAAAGTGTCCATGCTTATGTCACAGAAGCTGGAGGTAGCTGCGCGCTGACCTTTGCCGTGGGACGTTTCAATCACCCAGGTGCAGTTGAGGTTGTGGGGGTAGAAGTCTGGGAACCCGGGTGACAGGATGGTGCCGCTATTCCCATGGATGTAACCTCCGCAGAGAGCTTTAGTGTGGGCGAGAATGGAGCGGGGAATCCCGTAAACGACATATAAACACAGCTATCGTTACTTTGTCCCCAGCTTTGACGATGCACTAAAATGGAGTTTACAAGATTATTGCCAATGATATAAAAATGGTGAAGAAAGGGATGTAACGGTGTAAGCAGGGGCAGGGAAACAGGGAGGCAGAGAGAAAGCAGGGAAAACATAAGACAACGCGATCAGGTCTGGCTCAGTTCTATGAAAACCCCCATTATGTCTCTGCTTCCAACTGAGTGATTTCTCTGGCTGGGGGAGGGGGGGGGGAGCACGTACCGTCACAGCTGGGGAGGCCACGACTCCACTGGAAGTTGGGCTCACACTCGAGAGGCTCGCTGTCGCTCAGCGAGTAGCCGGCGTCGCAGCTGAACGTCACCAGCGCGCCCACGTAGAAGTCGTGCCCGTGCCGCTGTCCGTTCACCGGGATGCCCGGGTCCACGCAGTGGTCTGACTGCAGCTGCACAACTGCAGTGAGGGGGTGGAGACACGGAGACGAGGCTGTTTATCTCCGCCCCCGAGGAAAATTCAGGCCATTGCTGGACATACAGACACACCATCACGTATTCAGATATTTAGAGACACCCAACCCCCTGAATGAATATATGTGGGGACTGTGGTATAAAGGCAGAATTCCTGAAGCAAACATATATGAACATGGGAGGAACAAACTCCACACAAACAAAGGTGCAGGACCCTCGAAGTATGAGGCCACCATCTTGCCCATTGAGTCACGGTGCCACCCACTGAATCACTGAGCCACTTGTTAAGTCACTGTGCTGCCCACTGAGACACGGTGCCATCTACAGACTAACTGTGCCACTTGCTAAGTCACTGTGCCACCCAATGAATAACTATGCTGCTTGCTGAGTCACTGTGCAACCCAATGAATAACTATGCTGCTTGCTAAGTCACTGTGCAACCCAATGAATAACTATGCTGCTTGTTAGGTCACTGTGCCACCCAATGAATAACTGTGCTGCTTGTTAAGTCACTGTGCCACCCAATGAATAACTGTGCTGCTTGCTAAGTCACTGTGCCACCCAATGAATAACTGTGCTGCTTAAGTCACTGTGCCACCCAATGAATAACTGTGCTGCTTGCTAAGTCACTGTGCAACCCAATGAATAACTGTGCTGCTTGTTAAGTCACTGTGCCATCCACTGAATCACTGAGCCGCTTGCTAAAGTGACTGCGCTGCCCACTGAGTCACTATGCCATCCACTGTCGCTACGCTGTCTACAGAGTCACTGTACCACCTGCCGAATCACTGTGCCCAGTAAGTTACTGTGCCACTCATGATGCACCTCTTTAAGCAAACTGTCACCACCTGTATCGCTAGTTTACAAAAAAGGAATAGTTCTTATATAGATATATTTTTTCTACATTTGGTATTTTTCTGTTTTTAACTGATTAATGTTTGAGCAACACGTGAAAATCTGTTCAATAAAATTACTTTGACTTTTTCATTATACATTTTTAGCGAAAGCAAAACATTCCAATATACCCACGTGTTTGTGAACTGGACCACTAGCTCAATATCTCAGGAAGTGAATTAAATATTTATGAGATGGTGGCAAAATTTACATGGAATGTCTAAGGAGAGGTTTTGGAACCAAACCATGTTCTTCTAGCCATCTGGCAAATTATCAGTAACTTTGTGGAGAACAAAAGACATTATTATTTTTTATCGTACTACTGTTCATTTGTACAAATTCTAATCTTTAAATAGCTATTTCCTGAGGAATTAAACACTGCTGAGTTAGATTTAAGCGTAATTAAACGTACTACAAAGAGACTTATGTGGAGTAATGTATATATGGGACAGTTATACCTCGTATGGATATTTGCTGAGCACTTAGTTAATGCAGTGAATACATCCAGGGTAATTCTAGTGGCAGTGCTCACAGGAAATGCGGCTGTTATTTTATATAAGTATGATACGCTTTTCTAAAGGTTATGTGCCTCTGCAGAAACAAGCGTTTGCTGTATCGTGCCAGTGTACTTTTTTTGGAACGGGGAGAAGGCTGAGCTTTATGGCGCGATGGTGACTGGGACTGTGGCACGTGAGTCACACGAAGCCGCGGCCACAGGCTGCCCTCTCTGCTCTGTCACAAAGCTACGCAAAGCCCCGCCTGCCAATCTGCTTATCTCACTGCAAAATCAGCCCTCTGTTATTATGTAATTACAGATGCTGTGACTTAGACCTCAGTGCACTTAAAGCAGATCGTTACGATAGCAGCACATCCTTTTTTGTCTATTTACTTTAGGGTGTCTCAGCTGTTAAGTATTTCAGTGTCTCTTGTAATTAAAGCAGGGGGGCATGGCTCGATGTGAACACAAGCTCAGATGTCCAGACGAACTGAGTGGTTAATTTCTTATTTCCATCTTGTTAAAACTGACAGCTCAATTTTAGTCTATTTAATTTGAGTCAAAGTGGCTGCTTGTATCCCAACTGCAGACTCCAGTGGCAGGAGAACAGGCCATGTAACCGGATAATTAGATAATTTTTTGTAAGCTTTCTGATCAGAAACTAGTCAGAGTATTGTCCTGTAGATTTCACGGAAGCCAATAATGAATAGGCTCAGGATCTAAATAGGGACAGGACACTGTACCATTCGGAAATGTACATACCTTTCTTGAACAAGAAGCTCAGATTATGGGCAAAGCATCAAAATTGCTATTTAAGTCACTCTGGATTAGACCACAAGGTAAACAAGGAAGTTAGTCATGTAATTTACAGTTGTCCAAACTGAATTATGTACAAAAACACACTGAGCGGAAAATTTCTGAATTTAAAATCTGTTTCCCCGCTAATTCAAACTCAAGCACAACATCTAAAGTGCAGCTTCTTTTCAGATGTGCCACTGGAACCTTTACATGTACAATCAGAATATGACAGCCTTTAATTATGGCAGAATGCACTGGTGTAAACACCAGATGTTCGACGGGAACACAGTCTCGTTCTAAAGAGGTTGTGGTGCGCACGCGTGTAGGACGTGGGTATGCCGGCAGCGGTTCTCTACGCGACGCGGCCTATGCCAGCTGTCAGCGCGGCAGATCCTGCAGGACTTTGAGGTGCCTGTCAAACAGCGACTGAGCCATGCTCGGCATGCCAGGGGAGGTACTTCACCACCCCTACGGTGACGTCAGTCCAAAAATAACACCGGGAGCTGCGTCACAAGGTAGCACCGTAGCGGGGGGCGTACTCTCGTAGCGGATCCGAAAGCCGATGTCCGAGTGGCTCTTGTCCGTGGTGAACAGCAGGTACAGGAAGTTGGAGGTACTGATGAGGAACTGCGGCACCTGCGTGCCCTGGTAGCTGCCGATGAGGGGGGACGATGGGTACCGTCCGTCTCTAATCTCCAACACGTCATAGTTCACCTCCGTCCGGAACCTGCAGGAACCAACAGCTGGGTCATTTAGAACCGGTGCTGATCATTGTGTCATTCCAATGTTTCCCAACCCAGTCTCGTACATTGAGAAAAGCTCACTTGCTTGTACACCTATACACACTAATAAGCACACAACAATAATGCAAATTCAGTAATGCACTGTTTCTCCTGTCCCGGAACCCTAGAAAGTGCACATATTTCTTCCCTCCCAGCTTCCAGCCAAACAAGAATATTGACTACCTGGTGTAGGTGTGTCGGGAGCTGGGGGGAAGTAGAAGAAAATGGACCTAAGGGTCCACAAGGACTGGGTGAGACACTGCATTATTGTTGATTGCATTAGCGTTATTGTTGCAAGTGATCTTCAATTTATGTACATGCATGCAAAAGAACATTTGTTTTTAGCTGTTCATGTCTTTGTCATACGTGTGCATGTGTCTGGGGCACAACCACAACTAAATGTAGCACATGTCTCGCCACACGGGACTGTGGCTCTCCAGAGAGCCATGTGACTGTGCGGATATGATCACGTGTCTCAAAGCTGCGTAATAATTATCGTGTACGACATAAGGAATTGGAGTGCGTGTGCCTGTCATTCACACGTAGAACTAAATGTTATCACACAAATTAGACGCAGATTACCGAAATGGAACGATCCTCGGGCAGATATAAATAAATGTCATCATTGTCATATTAGGGCTACAACCCAGCAATGGTAAATGCAGAATTACGGCAGGAAAGTGAGCTGCAGGGAGTCTGGCAGGGTTGGCTGAGGGGCCGAGGCAGGAACAGCACTCACTTGTCAAAGATGATTTTGATAGGGTGGCCAGGAGGGGCCTCGATGATCCACTCGCAGTTCAGGGCCTCCTTGTAGAGCTCAGGCCAGCCCGGGGACAGGATGATGCCACTTAGGGCTTTAAGTTCCCCGCCACAAGGAGCTGTAGGGGTGTTTAGGTTCGGGGGGGGGGTGTACAAAAATACAGCAGAGACCCTGTCAGATACTGTGGCACGGCTGAAGAGATCCCCTCGAGAACAACTGAACTTTTTGTAAACTCCAGAAGAAGCATACTCATCTTTAAGAATGACGACAGTTTATGCAGATTTTAACGTAAAACAACTGGAAAAGAGCATCAGAACCGGAAGGGAAGCACGCTATCTGGACAGGATCCGAGTATCTGTGGAAGCTCTCAGGTGCTGTCATGTCGGAGCTGGAGGGCAGCTCCGCTTACCCATCATGTCTACAAGCCTGCTCAAATGCAGATAAGTTCCCGGAGGCCTTTCGGCGGCGGCAAGTTTGTCTAGAAGGATGATGACGCTTGAGTGAAATCTGACTTCCTGTCTCTGCGTAAAGCTCCCGGGGACACCGTGGGATTTGAAGACGGATGACTGTTATGTTTCCGGAAGGCTTCAGCTACACAGGCAGTGCTGCCAGTGCTGTCAGTCTAAGGTCTGAGCCAACCGAGAGCAGCGGGAGGAATGGTGGTTTAAGTATAATGATGTGCTCCCACAAGGTTGTCAGTTCATGCCCCCCGAAGGTTTGTGCTGTTGCACCTGCTGAACCCTCTGATTCCTCCTGTGAAAATGTCCACAGATGGTAAGCAGCTTAGCAACATATAAGAGTGACAGTGATACTACCGGCTGGAACAATTTTCAAAAATTATTGGTTTCGGTTTCAGCACTTCCTTCCCACCCACTGACTGCCCCCCCCCCCCCCAGCAAAGCAGGTGGTACAGCCCATTTTCACTTCTGCTACCAGGCTTGGGTGTGACCACTTTGACTAAAAGCAGGGTTCTACTGGACACAAGCTCTGTGGCTACGTCAGGGAGAAGAAACCACAGATGCTCCTGTCACGCACCAGCCGGTCCACCCAAATATAGAGCCTGCTTGGTTCATAATAACTGCAGGATGGGCCTCACTGCACTTTCTGAGTGTAACCTCTCTGCTTTCATGCGTAATGTCATGTAGCTACGTAGTATAGGGTAGCACATTCACCTGGGGGGCAGATTCCTGTGAGGAACATGCCTGTCTTCACAACAGCCCAAAAACATACAACTGGGTGTACTGGTGTGCGTGCAAGGTCCTATGATGATGGGCTGGCGTTGCACCCACAGTATTCCCCCCCACCTCATGTTACCCGGGAGACGGACAAGCAACAGCTTGCTGTGTGCGTTTAGGAGAAAGAACTTGCATGCCTTGCACTTTTGCTGGGGCGCGCAGCCGGGTTTTTTCTGACACATGTGAAGCTGCAGGCTCAAAGGTACAACAGCGAGCCCCAGGAGGTAAACCGCCAGTCTCACGGTCGTAAGTTCACTTCCTTCACCCGCCACGCAGCCTGCTGACCCAGTAACGCCTCTAGTAGCAGCACAACTCCCGGGGATTCAAAGGGGCGCTCTCAGGTGCACTGCCTGAGCCGTGCTGTTCTACACTATTACCGTCGGTCAGCTGTCACAGGGAGTTTGGGATATGGCTCAGTTACCACAGCAGTGAAGGGAGCTGCGCATGCATCCGCATTAGCCCTCGCATGGAATGTGGGGTCCGGGCCTGGGATAGTGTGGATGCAGATGTATTTCAGCAGTTTTGCTTAAACCTCAAGCACTCCTGAATGGAGCTACCCTTCGAATCACGCTACGAATCACGCAACAAATCGCTACAAATCACAGGTGCGCACATCTGGAACCACAGCCTTCCAGCTGCATTTACTAATGAGTTTTGCTCAAAATTATTTTGCCGTTACGATTTTCAGGATGTACGTTACTTTATTTAATTTCTTTTTTGTTTCTTGGGAGGGAATAATCTTTTTTGTATGCTTGACTACATTTATATAATGAATAAAAATGCTGAAGACTGCCTGAGATTATAGCCATCTGGTGTAAACAACTGGCCACATCTGCATGCAAACTGGGAAAACAGGCATGAGAAATCCATACTCATGTGTGATCTATGCTGTAAATGTACCAGCAGGAGTGCCTGATATTATTATTATTATTATTATTATTATTATTATTATTATTATTATTATTATTGCATAAACTCCTCGTTTAGTGACCGAGTTCTGTTTCAACAACCAGGTCGTTTAGTAAAACAGTTAGTGAGTGAAAATCATGGTGTCCTTGGTGTCAGTGCAACTGTGCTTTGCACTGAAAAGATTACTGGTTGCCACTGTCTCATTCAGATAAAGTTCTTGTACAGCTAAGCCAGCATTACTCCCACTCCGGTGTGCCTTGTTGGCAGATGTACGCAACTTGGTCATAAATGCATGCATGGATTGGAAAAAGAAAAAAATATATATACAGTGGTACCTCGGTTCTCGAACTTAATACGTTCTGGACTCCGGATCGAATCCTAAAAAGTTCAAGTTCTGATCGAATTTTTCCCATAAGAAATAATGGAAAACCAATTAATTGGTTCCCGGCCCCCCAAAATTACACCTAAATATATGTATATTTTTTTAGCATTTAAACACAAAATAAACATGATAAAACAAGAAGAGCATTTTTTCTCTTAATGGCTTCCAAAACGATAAAGATCTAATCCCAACATTACCCCTGTCCTGCCCCAATCGTCCGCTCCTTCCGTGTGCCACACCCCCTCGTTAACCTCGTGTGGGATCCCCATGTGATCAGCTGTTTCTGATTGTTGTCATTAGTCCTCTGTATTAAGTCCACGTTTCAGTTTGTTTCCCCAGTCCGGTCATTGGGTGCGTTTGACTTGCTTACAGCGCTGGCTTAAAGCAACACATTCTGATCCTGACGCAATGCATTACGGTTAGATGCATTGCGACCTCTCACCCGGCTGCACAAACTGGAACCGCTTCCGTGACGACACACCTTTGCCCTTATTGGTTGAAGAATTTAGTTACGTGCATGACGTTTGTATCCCAGGCAGTTACGATGGGTAATCTGCTATTTCTCCCAAATATCACGTATAGCAGTTAATTTACCTGGTAAAATTAAGTTTAAATAAATGACATAAATGCTCTAACAGCACACGTAAGCTAGTGGTTTATTTATTGTTAGTTACTGTAATGTTGCGCTGCTTTATTTGGTTAATAGTCCAGTCTAGGAAGAAGGCATTCAAGTAAGAATTGCATTGTAGTATGACTAATTTCCTGGCGCATACAATTTATATTAGGTCAGCGTTCACGGTTCGACTTCTGATATTCAGATCGAGTTCTAGGTCAAACTGGTTTGTTCGACTTTCAAGAAATTTGAGTTCTAGTGAGTTCGAGAACCGAGGTACCACTGTATATCTCACCGTCGAATGGTTGCTAAATGAGGAGTTTGTATATTATTACTCCTATCCACCCACGAAAGGAAGGGCTAGTCACCTTCACAGCGGGGCATGGCGTTGTCCCACACGACGTTGCCATCCTTCAGGATGCAGGAGATGGTCTGCGAGCCGTGGGTCTTGATGAAGCCCTCTTCGCAGGTGAAGGACATGGAGCTGCCCAGCTGTAGGCTGTCCCCGAAGCGCTTCCCGTTCACTGGCACACCGGGGTCTGGGCACTCGTTGTGGCGGAAGGCTGTGGGTTGGAGGTGGAGTTTAAGGGAGGGTGGATCAGTGAGGAGACACTTCCTCATACACTGCATGGGACTATTACTGAACATCACGCATATGGTAGCAACCCGACCCCCAAAACTACGGCTCCTTGAGCAAACTTTTCTGCAGCTGTTTATTATTTTTGGATCTAATTTGTTTCACTTAGGAAGACCAGATTGATTTATACGGCTCAGAAACTTCGGAGCTTGATTCCCAGGTTTGGGCAGGCTTGCACGGCCGTCGACAGCGGATGTGGGGGCGATGCATCACCTGGGGATAGAGCCCAGCTCCTCCATAAACGTCAGCACCGCATGGGGGGGCCATCTTAGCCTCCGTGGTTCGACACAGCAGTGACACACTCGCGATGATTAATTCCCCCGCCAGTCCGTCGCACCCAAAGCCACCCCAAAGCTCATCCATCACCATCGTTCTATTTATTAAACCAGCAACCATCTTCTCAATGGAGTTTGTCATCTTCGTAATTAACATGGATGATAGGACTAGACCACCCAGGAGAGCCCATCAGCGGATCACGTGGTGGGAGACGTCTGTAACGACGTCAGCTCCGATTAACCATGCCTGTCTTTCATTATTTCTTTGTCTGTTTGCCTGTTTATTTGACAATTAATGCCATAATTCCCAGCACCTTCTTCTTGCCCTTGAGAGAATCCCTGGAGAATCTGGACTCACTATCTGGTCCTGAAAGTTTAATGACATATTATGGGTTTGGGCATCTGCACGTTGAACAAAGTCTGACCTCATCCACATATTTTCCTTTCAAATTATAAAAGTTTTATTAACGACCATTTCAGAATGGTGTGAGCTAGACTAATAAAGCTAAATATAAACAAGAAAGACATAAAAAATAACCTGCTAGACGAGGACACAGAAGGGCCAAGACCGCCACTGTGCAACAGAAAGTTCTAGGGGAGTTAAACAGCTCTGTAGGTGCTCTGTCAACATTAATTTTATGTGTTTAGCATACGATATGATATTTACTCTCTTTATATTTTATATCATGGTCATCGTGATCTGTATGGTCAGTTTTGTTTGTACAATTTGACACTACAGACACTGATGCAATGTGCCAGACACTGAAATGAATCTGCAATGGATTCCAAACTGTGTCAAGAGCATGAAACTCAACTCAGTGAACAAGGGCATTCAAGCTGGTATCTATTCAAAAGGGAATGTTGCTTGGCTGCGTTGTTGCCATACATGTCAACCTAACTGTAGATGGGTGCCAACAAACCAAAACGTTGTTCAGCTTGGTGAAATCAGTCACCATTAACTTCCTGATTAATTCTCTGTCACGTTCACTCTGCATCATTTTGTTTTCGTTTGGTTTGGGCACATAACAACCCGTTTGGTAACAACATGGGCTAAAGAACATCAGTGTCACGGCACCAAAAGACACCAATGGCTTACGTACTTGTGAAGGTGATGTTGAAGCCCCGGTCCGTGTTGGTGTGGTCCGTGAGGAACTCCAGTCGGGCCACGTGGGCACTAGTGGTGATGGGAGACGGCAGCGCATCCCCGGAGAAGGTGCCCAGGATAGGCGACTCGGCCTTGCCACCGTCTTTGATGGACAGGAAGTCGAACTGCTTCTCCAAGCTGAGGTCGTTGAAGGCCAGGTTGATGCGGCTCTCGGGTTTGGCGATGATCAGCCAGACGCAGTGCATGCTGTTCCCGTACTCCTGGGGGTAGTTGGGCGACAGGAGCACGCCAGATGGGGTGGTAAAGTTGAAGAAGCAGGAGACTGAGCAGGGAGACACAGAGAAGGCGAGTTAGCACACATCACAGTTACCGGCAGCGCGGTGAGCACCGCGAGTCAAGGGAGGCTGTGAAGTAGCCATTACACAAAGCTCTCTGGAGATTTAACACGTAATTAGCAAAGAGTAACACAGAAAGCGGAACCTAAGCACAGAACACAGACAAGGGTACGTAACACGTCAGGATGCCCAGCAGGGAGGCAGCATAGCAGAGTAACGCTGGACAATACAGAGAAGATTAGGGCATAGCGCCTAGTACTGTATAATGTTTCCGTACCGCAAAGCAAAGGGAATCCCTATACTGTATGATTACCAGGTAAGGAGAGAACACTCAGACTGTCTGAGGCTAAAAAAAAGAGGATACTGTGAGTAAAGGATATAGGAAGATTACTTGAAATGTGTTCACAAATTGTTCCCTTCGTGTTCTGCCGGAGACAGAAAAGGTCTGAATGGCAATCAGAGGAAGAATTGATGCTCTGAGAAATGTTTTCAGACAATTATTAGCACCGGTGCTTTCAATTCTACAGCTACAGTACATCCTGATGAGTGTTGTCCAATCTAAACATTTAGATACATATTGCAGAGACACCTATTAACACAGTAAGGGGAGGGAGAAAGACAGAGGCTACAACTCTAACTCCGTGTATACGGCCGTCTCTGCCTATCTACATATGCCACCCGACTGGAAGAGTGCGATTTTGCACCTCATCACATCGAGCAGTCATGTTTCACTGTTTATTTTTCTTTGCTTTGTTTTGCTAATTTTTTTTCCCTTTCTGCCATCTCGATTTTCCATCTTGCACCTGAGGCTATCCATAAATCACAAGTTCGCTTTTATTTTTCATTCTTTTTTTGTCTCTCCTTATTTTCTGTACATTGCCCTCGACTCCTGCAGTGGCTTTTCACATTCATCACCGATCGAACATGAAGAGAGACCCGGGAACACCAGGAATGCTGCGGATCACCTTCCCCCCACCGCCCTGGCGATGCGGCCGGGTCCGAGACGTCGGGCCACGTTGACGGCACTGAGGAAACGCGCGGATAGACGAGAAGGACACAGAGCGGTGCCAGCGACAGCTGGTGAGGCAGCGGGCGGCGTTCAGGGAGGGGGGTGATACTATGTTCATACAAGTCTGGGCGTTGAGCGGCGCTCGGCCCAAACTGCGGCCCCCCGTGTCTAAAGCGTTGCATCTCATGACTTTATTAGCCTCGGTTAGTGTGTGCGAGCGTATGTCTGTGCGTCTGTGGGGAGAGAGGCGAGTGCATGGCTGCGTGCGTGTAGGGGGCGGCAGGCAAGTGCGTGGCTGTGCCTCTGAGTATCTGTGCCTGTCAAGCTCAGCCGTCTGGCGGCGAGCCTCACTCTGTAAATACTGCGGCTCACTCTGCAAATACTGCGGCTCACTCTGCAAATACTGCGGCTCACTCTGTAAATACTGCGGCTCACTCTGTAAATACTGCGGCTCACTCTGCAAATACTGCGGCTCACTCTGTAAATACTGCGGCTCACTCTGCAAATACTGCGGCTCACTCTGTAAATACTGAGGCTCACTCTGCAAATACTGCGGCTCACTCTGCAAATACTGCGGCTCACTCTGTAAATACTGAGGCTCACTCTGCAAATACTGAGGCTCACTCTGCAAATACTGAGGCTCACTCTGCAAATACTGAGGCTCACTCTGCAAATACTGAGGCTCACTCTGCAAATACTGCGGCTCACTCTGTAAATACTGCGGCTCACTCTGCAAATACTGAGGCTCACTCTGCAAATACTGCGGCTCACTCTGTAAATACTGCGCGGTGCTGCTCGCACCCGGGTCCTGTACAGTGTGTTCTGCTGCATCGCCAGTGCATTTTTTACTCTTAATTGTACAAGCGTAGCTCAGCTAACTGTGGGTAGCGCTGACGTCCTGATAACCCAGCAGGTAAAATATCACATCGGCATTTTGAAATATGGTCACTGAAAAGGGCTAGCTAGTTAACTGGCCTAGTTAACCAGAGATCACTGCAATGCTGTGCATTTTTCTTGATGTGTCTGAAGGCTGACCTTTGCTGTAATTCATCCAAGCCACAAAGCAACTGTGTCCTCAGCCCTATCAGCTGCAGTATTGACTCGAGCCTTAATTAGTTTTTTTTTTTTTTTTTTTTTTTTAATTAAGCAGTCTTTAGTTAAAGACCTCCTCATCCGATCCTGGCTAGTGCCGGTTAATAAAACTGACAATATGGACCCTGCTATAGACCTGAGGTTATTAGATGCTCACGTTGCCAGAAGGTATGGACTCTCACTTGCCTTGGACTGAAACCTCCGGTCCCTTTATCTCATTACAGATAAAAGACGGAGAATAAAGCAGCAAAGCACTGACCAGGGCTAACACGTCACTGTAAAATGAAAAAGGCCACAGTTGTCATCACAAACACGATAAAATCGAGGGGCGGCTCGCTAAAGTAATAGGGCTCAACCAGTCTTCGGCGGCAGGATTTTGATCTATTTTGTTCAGTTGTCAAGGAAATAAACAAATGCTGACCAAAAAAAACAAACAAACAAACAAAAAAAAGAGTCACAGATCACAGTGATTCCTGTGTTACAGAACATATTTGGCTTCAGAGGGAGGAACAGGATGTAACAGAATCCAGGCACAGATGCAGGAGGGGAGTAACATTGATGGGTGTGCGTGGGGTCAGAGCCCGGTGGCCGGCACTATTCTGATCAGCATGACAAGCCGCTTCTTCACCAATCAATACAAGTGTTTAAGAATTGTGCTTGCTGACAGGCTCCCGACACCCAGGGGGAATCAATATGCCTCTGTCTAATTTTAGACTGGGGAGACGTGTTAAATAACCCGACCCTCGGCAACTATTTTAACGCCGAAAACTCGCCTCATGCTGCTTTGTTATGCGTTCTCCGTGACTCAAGCTATAACCAGAGAAATAACTGTTAAATATTACATGTGCAGTTTTGAAGTTTAGAACACTGCCAGAAACATTGATCCACATTCGAAGATAAGCATATATGAAGCAAGAATAAATGTGGTGACGAGAAATAGAAAAGAGAAGCACCTCAGAAGTTGGAGAATGATGACAGGAGACCACTGTGTAAGCAGGACGTCCTGATATTGCTGAGCTCGATGTGTCGCTGGTTCGACAAGATTTAACCAATCACAGTCTTCACCCTATAACATCACAGCATTGGGGCTTTTGCTTGTCATCTACCATCTTCTGTCCAGGGGTTGTGTGTTGCTCATACCTCTGTACTTGTGCTCACAGGGTTGCTGGTTCAAGGCTTATTATTAAGGGTCCAAAGCACATAGTGCTATGGAACCTTATTGTTTTTGTTATTATGAAATACAGGTAATAAATGGAATGCATTTATATAGAACATTTTTCCACTCCTTCAAGAACTCAAAGCACTTCACAATTTGCCTCACATTCACACACCAGTGGCAGAGACTGCCACGCAAGGCCCCAACCAGCTCGCCGTAAGCAATTTGGGGTTCAGCATCTTGCCCAAGGACACTTCGATGGGGTCAGAAGGAGCCGAGGCTTGAACCGGCAACCCTCCGGCTGCCAAACGGTACCACTACCTCCTGTGCCACCATTGCCACAGATGCACCCTTACATTGTTTCACACAGCCTTTGCAGGTAAATTTACTCATGTTTTGTTAATCCATGACATGTCCTTTAACCAAAGACATACACAAAAAAATAGGTACTTTAAAAATCTGTGCACCTTGCCGCTTAGCAGAGAACACTGGTTCTAATTAATGCGGTGATGTCATACCATGAAAACTGTGATTGGTTAAAGAAGTGAAACGCAAGCCTCTCCCTTTTTGAGCTAGGGGCACATCAAATTCGGCAAACTCAGGATGTGCCATGCAAGCCTGAGTGAATGAAACGGCAACCAAGGGGAAGACATACAGACAACAAACCAAAAAGGCCCCAAAACTGCAGCACAGAGAAATTATTGAACCAGTTTGCATGGAAAAAGTAGGATTATACAGAGAAGCACACAGTGTATATAAAAACTATACTTCTGCTCCTTTGCTTGATGGCCTAATGAAGGGGTTAGGGAAGAGCAGAGAGGACCCACTCACACACGCAGCTGGGCTTCTTGGCCGACCACTGGTTGTTCTTCTGGCAGGTGATGTTTTTCTTCCCGACGAGCTCGAAGGCGGGGAGACACTCGAAGTGCAGGTGGTCCCCGTGCCGGAAACCCGAGCCGTCCCTCTTACCGTAGGGAGGGATACCTGGGTCTCCGCAGCTACCCTGGTCAATTTCTGCAGGGAAGA
Source organism: Paramormyrops kingsleyae (assembly GCF_048594095.1). NCBI lineage: Eukaryota > Metazoa > Chordata > Actinopteri > Osteoglossiformes > Mormyridae > Paramormyrops > Paramormyrops kingsleyae. The sequence goes on along the minus strand of NC_132819.1, from coordinate 6,975,608 downwards.
GGAAAGGATGCACGGTGAAGGATGAGACTGGATGGCAAAGGCATGCAATAGATGTGAATCGTCATGGATTGATAGAAATTGCCAGGGATGAATATGGATGTATAGTGTTGGTTTTGGATGGAGAGAGATGGGTACGGAGAGGGCTATAGGCATGGACCAAGTCTGGTGATGTCATTAAAGGGTAATGAAAACACAGAGACCCAATAATCATATAGACATGATATATGTTATATATGTGGCAGAACAAGAGAGGGCGCATGCATTAAACATGGCAAGCGAGTCAAAATAAAACGATCAAACTGCATAACATGTTCTACAAAACCAGAAATCTACAAAGACCACGATGTCCAGCCCTCTGCAGACTGAAGCTGGGACGTGAAAAGTGCTTGAGGAGCCATCAGTTAGGGGGTTCGGACAAAAAAAAAAAAAAAAAAAACACATCCTGAAGCCTAAACGAAAATGCGAAGACAATGAGCTACAGTAACACACGCGGAAGAACTGGAGCGGCTTGTCCCACTTCTGCTAACCTTCTAAGGCTGCTTAATTCTTGCTGGACGTGGGCAGACTTGCCTTTGCTGCACCCTTGCATATGCTAAAGCACAAATCGACCCACTGACTAGTCTTGTGTCTTGTTTATGGCATAACGGTTTAACAGTTGCGAGCGCATGCATAAAGTGGCCGTGTGGGCGCTTTCGGATCAAAGCGGCGACGCACATCAAAGCTACTGCCACCGTAACGGGTGGTGTAATTACTGCTGCTAAAATGAACCATTAAGGCGAGGCAGATAATTGCAGAGTGCAGCTTTGCCACCGTTTTGCACCAGAGCAGGTCAATTAACTGTGGAACCCCTAAGACGAGTTACACTACAAAAACTGCCACTGACATAAGTATAAAATATAAAGAAGAAAACTTATTTTCAAATAAAGTTAAAAAAAATGCATATCTGGTGTTTTGTATATATGTATATGCTAAATGTATACAAGGGACGTTCTGAAATGCAAAAAGTGAATGCAACTTATATAAGCAGCTATGCAGAATGGGGGGGAAAATCAGAAAGAATGACCAGTTTATTAATATCGCCTCAATTTTGTTCCTGTGATCTATCCTTCCATCAGTCCATGTCTCAAGATCTGTGGCCATAAACGCATGATGAAATCTTGCCTTTTTATTTATTTGATTTCTGGAACATTCTTCAAAGCGAATGCATTTAAAAGCAATCGTGACAGCGTGGTGTCATAGCATGAGGGATCGGAGGGTTAGGGGGGTCGTACACTGCGAACAGGAAGAGCGCAGAGATCATGGCGCAGAGGTTGCAGCTCCAACACAGGGAGAAGAATATTGTGAACACTGGAAAGAAAAGTGCTCGAGAAGCCATGGTGAAGGAGGCGTAAGTATCGGAAACTCCGGGGGGCGGGTGCAGCCGTTTGCTATCCGATTTAGCTAGTCAGGCTTTTATTTTCGAAGTGCAGCTCCTTAATGGTGCTTAAGCTTGGAAGCTCATGAAATTAAATTCAGAGTATAGACCATGCGAGTCTTTGCCGTCAGTGTGGCCTGCAGCTAGACAATCTAATATAACCAAGGCCAGTAGGCACATCATATCACACATCATAAATCAGATTCACACCCTGATTCCGCTTTAATTGCATGAAGGAAGAGCTTTGGCCTCTTATGAAGGCTTTACGGTATGGTGTGAAGTTATATGTAACATGCACAATTGATAACAATGCCAATTAGCAACCAAACGTCAGCATGCCGTGTCTATATAATGATGGAGACAGCAACCGCTATTTCAAGTTGACAGACATTTTCAGCAATATACCAAAAATGTACTAGATCATAAGAATATTTGTAGATAAAATACAAGTACAACAGGCATTTGAAATTGCATTCTCGTTTCCTTATTGCGTGCAACGCCGTTGTGTTTAGCAACAACAATTGCCTTAGGATTCTTGGGAAAACTTTACAAATGCATTTAAAAAATGCCACATTAACCTGCTATTTAAGTCCCACAGGGAATCATTATTTATTCATTGTTATTCGTCGTATAATGTTACCATGGAATGAGTCAAAGTAAATCATTGAGTATTACCATGTTGGCAACTGTTGTCATCGTCACGCTTGCCTCTAACCTTAAGAAACAGCAACAATCATCGTTTCGTTTAGACTTTCGTTCGGCGTCACCGCCCCACTGATATGCTTCAACAAATACGAATTGATTTCCAGATTTTTTCTCTCCAAATTAATTTGTTTTTGTTCGGATCTTTCATTTACAGCATCCAAAACCCTAAGCATGTCAGGTCTTGTTTGCCCCCTTGCTGTGGGTAAAATCAACTCAGCTAATCAGCTGGAAAGGCAGGAGAAAATGCGTAAAACCCGCAATGGTCGGCGTGGCGATTCTGTGCCAAGACTAGTCCGCGAGTCATGGTTTTCAAGTTTAACGAGAAGCGGGGCCCATTTTCTGATCTCAGTGGGTCATTGCCAGCAGAATAAAAATGGCACGTATCACTAATTGGGTCAAGCTGCACATGACTTGCAATGCCCAACAGACAATGGAACTATCCCCATGGGACTAATCATAGTGAATGTTTGTCCGCTTATTGTCTCCTTAGCTTTTCTCCTTTCTGTAACCCACTCAACCTCCTTCCCCTGATATACCTGTTAGCGTGATGTTTCTTAACCTACCCCGTGACAGTCACTCTGCTTTGCATTTCAGGCTACCCTCTCCGGAAGCTGTAAGGTGTCCTCGGCCTCTATGGGTTTCATCTCAAGGTGTATTCTGCAGGTCCATGACAGTCTGTACTAAGCTGCCACCCAAACTGACTGACAAGCTGCTATAATTCGAAAAGGGGCCCGTCGACATAGCAACGAGACCGGCAAGGCCCCTGAACACGTGTGACTATACAAATGCCTCTCCCCAGAACTGTTTAATACATTATTTCTTTTAAATTGCACTCCCTGTAGAGGGGGCCATCAGCTCGAGAAGCCAATGTGGGCAGATGTTCCACTACAAACACGGCCTAGCAGGGAAGCGTCACATACAGGCACACATGTCGCTATGTTCTCCCTCATATCCATCATCCCCCCACTAAATATTCACATGACTTATTTATCCATCAGATACTTGTGTTCCTGTGGCATCATGCTGTCAATCTCTTAGGAAGTTTTCACTGAGTAGCTAAACTATGGCATCTGTGCTGAATTTTAAGGAATAAATCGAGAAAAATATGCTTCAGCTACTTTTATGGAGAATATTAGTGCAAGATCAGTTCAGTAGCTTAACTTAAATGTAACACTATTAAAGTACAATTATCATTTAAATAAATAATTATTTTACTGATACACTGGCCTGACTGCTGATAATTTAATGAACATGTTACTTATTTTATTGTTATATAGCCATGAATTCTGCTACTACTGCTGCTACTAAAACAAATAATTATGAATATGAATATTTTAGATTATACTGCATTTTACTGCTACAAAACTATACAAAAGCTTAATCTCACTCATAGGCAAAGCCAATCCACAATGTAATTAAGTTTCTGTGCATTTTAATTTCACTTCCAATATGAGAGAAATCAGAGAGGGATGAATGGGTCAGATCCCGTATGCTGCAGGTTCTCGCGTGCGGAGAGACAGGGCTCTTCCTGAAAAAAAAAACCTTGGATAACAACATAAGAGCAAAAGACTGAGAACCCTTTGAAAGTGGCCATTAGTAGCTATCCGTCTGAAGCCTGGTTGCGAGGTACGCAGAGAATACGATTAAGGGCAACAGGGACGTGGTCTTCTGGCCAAGATGAAAACTGACACGTCAATGCATTACAATCAGGATAAAATGCAACCCTGCAATATTAAGTTGCGTCATCGCTAGAAGCAAAGGTGGGCTCAGGGCTAGGCTGTTCAAAGCCTGCCAATTCCTGATAATTGGTTCATTAATGGGGCAACAGACTTGAACCGATGGCGAAGGCGGGTTTCAGCCTTCAGTCATTAGTGGAGCAAAATACACCTGCGGCTTTTACCTGCCGCCAAGCCATTGGGAAGAGGACCTTGGTCCTGCACTGTCTGGAATGACATCTGTAGATTAGCCAATGCACACTGGCCGTTCCAGGCTGATTATACACCGAGTTCCTGTGCCATCGCATTATGACCGAGTTAAGAGAAATTTACAAATGAGAGAAGCCCATTTGGACACGAAGAACGACAAGGTAATCTTACAGTTTCATTACTCATATATCCCAAAAAATTTTGGCCTCATTTATATGACCTCAGCCTGGATCTTCCTGTTGCGGTTAACAAAATGACTGTGGCATATTTCCCCTTAGTCAATTTTATATTGTTTAATTTTTATATTATTCTCTTAAGCTAGATACACAGCGCCCACCTATAAACAAGCCGTCCGGGAAGCAGAATTTTAATGATATACAGCTATAAAGAGTCACCGTCAATAACTCCATCCCCTTCGCTTCCACTTCAGTGGGTGGAAAATGACGTATAAATCACCATGAAAGAAAAGACTGGGAAGAAAAATCTAGTCTGGATATATCGCGCTGACGAGCAACTCTCACGCGTGACCCAGTCTGCCCGCTATATTTATTGAGCAACCTTTAAAAGATGCTGAGGAAATGCTGCCGCTGGACTCTTGTTTTTTACGGCTGACCAGAAACATTAAAGACACAACTATCAATAGCAAACAGAATGACCAATTAGATCGAATTAGCTGTTCATACAGTAAGTGACTTTAATAGCCCTGCATTATTGGTCATTGATGCTACTTTGTCTCGCAAAGTACACAGAAACTGCAGCACAAGATAACATAATAAAATATTTATATGGTTAGTTTTACTTAAAGTGTTTTTACTGTGATCTATCTTGAATATTTTCTCACAGGCCTCCATTGCCTGTTACTTCTCTTGTATCTTTACAATGTCTTTCATGAATGGGTCACACAGAAAAGCTGTTCTTTAAGTCCAGTCCTGTACCTTCGTAGGACACCTTAAAGCCAAGTGAACCGCTGGAGTCATCGGTCTTGAAGTTGAGCCACATCTGGTGACTGGTGCTGACGACCAGGTCCGGCGTGGTGGTCCCAGACAGCCTGTAACAGAGCCAACCCGGTGCGCTGGTTTAGGGTCAGAACCATTTTCTCTTAACTTTGGCCAGTGAAGCCTTTCAGGACAGAATACGTGACTAAAGCTTTTGATGACAGCATGACAAAGACAGGATGAGGACCAATCATCCACGGAAGGCACATGCATAAAAATTGATCTTTTAAACTTTATGAACACGATAAATTTTCAAACAATTATTAACTGCAGTCTGGAAGAAGGAAAAAAAAGAAAAGAAAAGAAAACACATTTCCGAGCATCTGGTGTCTCCAACACCATTACAGGCATCAATATTCAACACATCACAGTCAAGTGATCTTGTTTTAACATTGAAATGCACGGAAATTAAAAATTTGGTCCTGGGTATTTATTCCATGCACCACTGCACAGGGAGGTCATAGAAGGGGAAAAAAAGCAAGAGAATGGGAGACAGAGGGAAAGAGAGGAAGAGAGGAGGGCACCAGATGACACTCACACGTGGAAGACTGTCTTCTGGTCTCCGACGGACGCGCCGTCCCCCACTGTCAGCGTGTCGTAGCCTCGCTCCAGGTCAAAATCCTCGAATGTCAGCTTGATCACCTGCACATGAGTGGGCAGTTTGTGTGACACCAGTAATGAAAGTTGCTGCTGGTGACACCTGTGTGTATCCATCTCCACCATGTCACCCAAATTAAGAACAGAGACAAAGAAATATACCAAATCTACACAATAGTCTTAATCGTTAAATATGCAAGCTAGACCTGTATTTAAATCTGAGGTAATCCCATCTAGAATCTGGCAGATTTAGTGAAGAACAAAGATAATCATATACAATTAAGCTGATCTACGTTATGCCATAACTTGGAAGGTAGGTGCTTTCCCTCTCAATCCATAGAGAAAATGATATTATGAGTTTGGTATTTAGACTAATTCATCTTTATTCCAATGCTTAAGGTTTCATATACAGCATAAATTTGCTTTATTCAGGTCTGAATAAATAAATAATCCAATAAACGTTTTGTTCAATGAAATAGCATACAAGTTTATAAAGCATGAGGAACAAAAAAAGACGAGCTGTCTAGTCTCCCATTTCAAATTGCCTGCCACATTTCTGCTCAGTTCTTGATGTTTTCAGAGTGCTTTGAGACTTCAGCCTAATGAAAAAGCTTATATAAATGCAAATTGCATTTTGTCCTATGGTAAACAAACTCTGTAATGAAAATTGCCAGGGATGGGGGAAACGCCATTCCAGGTCGGATCGCGAGTTAAACGCCGCGTCCCTTCCGTGAGGTACGAGCGACGATCTTTTAGGCTCGGCTGCTTTTGCTCACAGGCATCAGTCGCGTTTGTCCTCGTTTGGTAAGGTCTGCAGGTTTGAGATGGGCAGGTTCAGTGGAGGGGAAAAGGACTGAGTGAAATGCAAAATCAAAATTACAGGTTCTCTCCACCTATCCTCCCCCCCGCGAGAGGGATGCGAAATAATCGTATTGCAATACAAGAAATATTATATGAATAGATATAAACTTAATGCCCCTCTTTCTTAAAATTCAGGACCCAAATGACCTTTACATTCCCATTAGGTCACTGAAGCAGCCAAGATATTCCATACATGTGGATGGTATGATAATACAATGTCATCTGCTAAGGTTCTCAACCTTTGAAAGAGTTGCGAGTTCCCGTCGTGAGGGACCTTCTGATGTTACCCTGGTTATTACAAATGATTTAAGTGTTTCACTTTGGATTCCTTAAGAATAACCTAGCTGGGTGCTAGATTCTGCACCTCTAAATTATGCCATGTGAAATGTACCGGAGAAAGCAATACCTCTACCTTGGAGTAGAAGGTCATTTCAAACCACGTCAAACCATGTTACAAGCGCAGGCTGCTATCGCTCACTTTCGCTGTGGGTCTTCCCACAAGCCGTGGTGCATTACAGTTTACTCACACGGCCCTTCATAAAAAAGCCATTATCATACATAATGCATAATTCCTTGATGGCATCAGAAATGTGCATTTATACATTTGACAACAAAACAATGTGCCAAACTGTATGGTATTCATCCAATAAGCAAGGGATTCCCTTCATCTTCCATGCTTGCGCTTGAAACAATAAACTCCTTCGTTTGGTACTCCAAATAATCCATATAGACTATAAAGAACCGTGACTAAAAGTTACTATCATCAAGGTGCAGAGAACTTCCCACACCCGCCTTTCATACTCAGAGCCTTCAGCATGAGAGCTGCAGCTTGGGCCACTCCAGCTAATCAGGAGCTTATGAAGGAATCTTACCAGACTGTACAGATAGCTGAAGCCCCTGGCTGGTCTGGCCGTGGGATGTGCAGTTTGTTCTGAAGCTCCCATTGTTACACAGGTCATTGCGGTATGTTCCATCTGTGCTGATTTCATTGAAAGGCCACCTGTACCCTGAAGGCCCTGGTTCATCACATCTTTGCATGAGGTTACACAGCACTGAATTAGCCAGCTTAAAGTAGAGATGTTTTGCTGAGAACTGAGTTACAACTCTACTGGGGTCCACAAGAAGTTCGCTTTGCCTTTGAATGAAACCAGCTACTCTTTCAGAAATATATATAACAGTCCTCCTCATGATCAGTCAGATGTTCCAGACTCATCTCTTTGTGATGATAAATTAATTCTATTCTGATCAGTCATTATCGCATTACATTCATTCATGAAAGACACAGATGGATAAAATTATTCAAGAAAGGCACAGGAAATGAATTTCTGTCCACCAATCATGGCACAAGTAATGGACAGCACCTATGGGAGGGGTGGGTAGGAAACAGTAAAGTAAATAAAAGCGAATGAACCGCACTTGGGATCAGAGTGAATGTATAATAATAATAATAAAAAAAAAAAAATGCAGAAGCAGCAAGAACGGCTTTCATTTGGGACCAAAGATGAAACAGGACAGCACAACAAACAGCAATTGGAGTTAGTATGCCAAAAGGTATTTGTAGAATGTAGACCCTTCATCAATGCAAGTAAAGAACACGGGATTTTAGGGAGACATGCTATATCAGATGTGGACTTTCAGGCAATTTAATGAGCCTTATCTTACAGTAATAATAGTTGTTACAGAACACTATAAAAGAGGCTGATGGAGACTTGCTCATACCTGGAATTTCAGTGAATCTTATTATTCTGAGATCTATATTGCAATTATAATTGTAATTGCAATGAATTGCAGTTACAGTTAATTAAATACAATTCATTTAGATCAGCTGTACTCCTCATGGATTATAATGTCTTTTTGAATGAATTAAGGGCCTGTCCCAGCTGGGGTCTCTTTAATCTCGGCCTCCCTTCCTCTGACCACAGCCTCTCATCCCAGGGACTGCCACCGCGCTTATGCGAAGGCCGTAAGGAGAACACATCACGGTGTTGCATCTTTCCAGAAGGGTCTGAGTAGCCCAGTGATGCTCCATCCTAATTAGTTTAGCGTCGCCTGCCAACCAGACCATCCATTTCACCCGTGACTCAGAGCAGGTCGTTGACGAAGGTGTCCCCTCCCTGCCCTCTCTGCCCCTGCCCACCCGATGCTGGGCCTCTGTGATAAGGGTACAGATTTGTAACATCATTTGTTCAAGCATGGAGATTGAAATTTGGCAAGCGAGGCCCATGGCGGCCTTGAACCGGCCTGCAAAGTCATTACTTTTTGCTGGGAGAGGCCGTGTCACTTCCATGATACCATGATATCCTTTCAGTCCTCTTCAGAGTCACACTGATCACTCAGACAGGCAGACAAATACACAGACAAACAAACACACACACACACACACACTCCTTCTCTGATGCGAAACATCAGTACAGTTGATCTTCCATTATGTTTTTTTATTTTCTAGGTGCACCGCCCTGGTGCTGAAACAATGACTTTAGCCCATTAATGCTAATCTATGCATAACTCTATTCAAGTGCTACCTGCAGACTGTTCAGTTTTATGGACAGACGATCAAGCAGCGGTTCACATGGCAGGGAATTGTCACCATGTCATGTACATTTCTGAAGGCTGTGAGACCAAGGAACCCCCCCCCCCCCCCCCCCCCCGCCCAGCGGTCACCTTGTTGGGGTCAGCGGCAGTGATCACCCAGGTACAGTTGGCATTGTTGTCATATTGGACGGGAAAGTTGGGGGAGGTGATGAGGCCGCTTGGCCCACGGAGCTGCCCACCACACATGGGTGCTGGAAAACAAGACAGGGAAGCAAGTTCACTTCATAGGTGATTCAGTTCAAAAAAACATAATGTGTAACCCAATACATAACTGATATCAGGATATCGGGCGACACCATCAGAAGGATGCTTTTCCGTGACTGATTTCTTTTTGTTGTCATACACCGAACATGTGTCTATGATCAGAAGGTCGCTCTTTCCATTCCCGTCCTCAGCAAAACAGCCCTGTCTCTGTTGAGCCCTTTGCTCAAACAATTAACTGGCCAGAATGCTCCCGGGGCACCAGAAAAGTAGCTGATCCTACACTCAGACCTGTATGTATGTGTGCATTTCTCAAATGAGAGAAAGGTGGCATTGAGCAGATTGCAAATAAAGATTTTTTTTCCCAGGTTCAGACTAAGGTTAAAACATTTCATGTTTTAAACTTAAAGTAGGTTTTTTTTTTTATTTTTAAATGCAGAAGTTAACGAGACTGTAATGAAGGTTTGTGCAACCAGTAAGAAATTGTTGGCACATCAGAGCACTTTTAGGAATAAGCATGTAAGAACTGTGACTAGGACTCAAACATTTATCCAGTCAATAGGTGTCTGTCCATTTGCCACAACCTGTAGAAGCCATGTCTTACTGGAGAACCTTGGCACTTATGTGAAGGCTAATCCATGCTTTGGCATGGTCTGTGGCACAGGGGGTTAGAATACGATGTCTGTAGTCGGAAGGCAGCTGGTTCAACTCCTTGGGTTGCCAGAGAGATGTCACTGTTGGTGCCCTGACTGCTCCAGGGACTGTGTGACCCTGCTTTCTCAAATATGCAGGTCATTTTGGATAAAAGTGCATGTTAAAACAAACAAAATGTAAAAGCACAAAATGGTTCCTTTTTCTTCCCTTGACTTTGTAGAAATAGTCGACTGCATGACTTTTCAAGGGCAGACGTTTCTTTTCATCTCTTTCGGCAGCTTCTAGGATCACAGAAAATGTCGCCTGATATTAGAGCAGCCGCTCGGTAATGAGCTGTTTAACGAACGGCGTTGACGTGTAGAGTAAATGAGAGTATCTGAAGGTCGGGACCCAGGGTCCAGCATTTAATGAGTTACATCTAATCTATTCCTGGGAGGTTGTGAGAAATCCATCCCCCTCTCCGCCATGCAAAGGTGGTGCACATACAGGCAAAAAAAGTGAACTAAGTTCAACCTTACAGGTTCTGACCGAAAAGCATATTAGTGAAATATTTACCATTCGTATTAATGCTTCAAATTCCTAATTTACAGAATAATTATAAGCACTTAAATGAAACAGCAGCTCCTTTAAAAACCGGTCTATAAAACAGGTCTCTGAAAACCGGTTATCCAGTAATTAATACAGACGGCAGAAAGTGACCGGAGTGACCTGCTAACTCCTTTCCGCTCTTATATACCAAGGAAGTAACGTTTCACCTGAGAAAAGGTATTTGATGAAAATTTAACCTGTTTAAATACATCCGATCGACACAACTCAACAAATGTCAAACTTATCCCAGTGAACACAGCCGCTGCAAGACGGAATCAGAATAAGTCCACAAATGTCTGGCGAAATGAAAACAGCGAGAGGCGCATTCCTTCAACACTGTGGTCCAGAGTAATCAAATCACCCATCTCCATTCCGGGGAGATGCCAGGTCCAGGGTTAATCTCCTGTAGACTCAATTGGATCAGTCTGAGACCTAATTCTTGGATGCGCCTCTGAAAACTGATTTTTTTTTTTAAGCACATTATAGCAAACAGAGATTTGAAAATGGCAGCTAGACTGGATGGGTTTGGGGGCACGCAAGGGCCTGTGGGACCTCACACTCCACAATCCTTTGCGCAGTCCTGCCCATATTTCTCAGCATAGATTCAATATGATTTTCACATTGTGGCTAAATCAATCATTTACACTGTCTGACCAGAGCTAAATAATTTGTATGAGTTGCCAATGTGCCCAGTCATAGCCAAGGACAAATTCAAGCAAGAAAAAAGGTGCAACATCAGTGTGATGAAGGACTGGTGTTGAAAGTTTGTGCTGAACCCATGGTGGAGCTGAAGTAAAAAGCAAGCAAACCATCGGAGTTCTGAACCAAACTTCATGATTTTTATTGCACTGCGTTATCTATGGACGGATGGTTCATTCATCTGAGTAGATGTATTAAGTCTTCTTCTGACACGGTATTTACAGTAATTAAAATCAACACTAGATGCCGACACTTAAGTTGTTTGCAAACATTTACAAATTCATGCTTGGACTGCCATAGATATCTGATAAGCCCAGTTGTCTTATTTACTTCAGCGTAGGGCTGCAAAAAATTATCATTTTGAAAACTGAATAAGCATGTGATCAGGCTATCAGCTAATTGATTAGTTGGGCCAAATAAATTCAGCTTCACCTTGAACAGCAAACGACACTAAAGCAAGTGGAGTGATTTTACATAAGCATATCATTGCTATGCAAAAAATGTAAACGTGTCTACATAGTCTGGGCTCAGATTGGCTCTCCTCTTAAAAGCTCTGTTGCCAGATGCAGAGAAAAGCCACTCAGATGGTGGCCGGTATGTTTAAGTAGGACACTGATAGCCTAGTCAAAATGGGCTACCTAGCCTTGACTTCCACCAATGTCAGGGATTTTCTTCCTTGCTGAGAGATTTCTCTGATGTTTTGGTCTTATGTCGAGCTTCCACAGACAAACCCGTCTGCCATATTTAGCTTGCTAAATATTTTACATAACACACCAATGTAAACATTGCTAAATGGTGATGTCATTATATGCAATTTGTGCAGCAAACAAAATGCAACCAATCAATGACAAAATTCAACGTCAGCTATTTTCATTACTGATTGTTAAAGACGTTATTGATGAGCTGTTGCATGCCATCGCTGACATTCCATAACAATGAGTGATGGCAGCAGACTCCGGCCTGCGACTACTTCCCTTTCATTCCTGCTTTTCGCTGATGGATACTCATTAATAGACAATTCTGTTCCTGGTAAAAGCAGCCCTGGTTTCTCTGCAGGAACACTCTGCTGCTTTAACTCTGGCCCGCGATTGCTTCCTTTTTGTTTCTGATTTTTGCTGAGTAATAATGCTCATAATAATACTCATTAATAGACAGTTCCATTCCAGCGCAGGAGAAGTGCACAGGGAGGGTATGTGGCTGTTGTTCTGGCTACGATCAGGTTTGTGCATTTTTCAAGGGGCCTCGCCTCGTTCGTTTATGAGCTTTTCGTTTTGTTAGATCAATAAAGCATGAAAAATAATCTGGCCCTGCCTCTCTTGCCAGAGGAAGGTGACTGAGGAGGATTTAAAAAAGACCCCATGTCAAAAGTCAACAATCCTCAAATAAATTAGTATTATTGTACAGGGTACAATACAGGCTAAGAGTTGGTCAGGGTGGGAAATGTGTGACTTAAATCCAGATGAGGGCTCCTGCAGATCTTCAGAAGTCTCCCTCCCAATGCGCCCAAACAGCTGCCAAGTCTTGCTAATTCACCAAGCTGCAGAGAACCAGTGACTGCAGCCAGCCTGAGAAATGCTTTATATCTCAACTTGGCATTGAGTCATTGAGTGTCTTGAAGGTTTAGTTCATGAAGTGAAGGGGCACCAGCCACGCAACACAGATGATCCTCCCACAGAGCCCCCCCCCAACCCCCATATCCCACCAAGCATGGTCAGGGAGGCCGGCCCAATAAACAAAGCTGATTACTGATGAGGGTTAGCCATTACCCCCGGTGGAAATCAGGCAGACCCTCCCCCTAACTCTTCACTATTATTTGCAGTGAGCTGCAGCTTTCCACCGCCTAATACCAGGTCACAAATTGCCCAATTTGCATAATCATCATGGAAGCCTGTTGAAAAGCAGTGAGCTAAATAAATGAACAATGAAGACAAAATGGACATTTTCAAGGTGCGCCATTCACGGAGCTATCATCTGAGCCGTATGTGTCCATTGTCCCATGGGGGATTAAAACAGCCACCACTGGCTATCAATAGATTTTATGGATCCAAGGAAAAAAAAGGCACCCATAGACAGTGTGTTGTGTGGCCCCTCACCACTCCCTAACCCCGGCACTGGGGTGCTAGATCACCTGGTCTACATCCCAGAGCATGGTACCAGTTATTCTTTCTTCTTCACTCAACATTTTCTCATGAGGTGGCATGTGTTTTGCTCTTACAGTTTTACAAAGTCCAGAAACACACGAGGGTGGGGCCAGAGGAGGACAGCATATAAGGGTGGGGCCAGAGGAGGACAGCACATAAGGGCGGGGCCAGAGAAGGAGGACAGCATATAAGGGTGGGGCCAGAGGAGGACAGCACATAAGGGCGGGGCCAGAGAAGGAGGACAGCATATAAGGGTGGGGCCAGAGGAGGACAGCATATAAGGGTGGGGCCAGAGAAGGAGGACAGCATATAAGGGTGGGGCCAGAGGAGGACAGCACATAAGGGCGGGGCCAGAGGAGGACAGCACATAAGGGCGGGGCCAGAGAAGGAGGACAGCATATAGTGACGGGGCCAGAGGAGGACAGCATATAAGGGTGGGGCCAGAGGAGGACAGCATATAAGGGTGGGGCCAGAGGAGGAGGACAGCATATAATGACGGGGCCAGAGAAGGAGGACAGCATATAAGGGTGGGGCCAGAGAAGGAGGACAGCATATAACGGCGGGGCCAGAGAAGGAGGACAGCATATAAGGGTGGGGCCAGAGAAGGAGGACAGCATATAATGGCGGGGCCAGAGAAGGAGGACAGCATATAAGGGTGGGGCCAGAGAAAGAGGACAGCATATAACGGCGGGGCCAGAGAAGGAGGACAGCATATAATGGCGGGGCCAGAGAAGGAGGACAGCATATAACGGCGGGGCCAGAGAAGGAGGACAGCATATAATGGCGGGGCCAGAGAAGGAGGACAGCATATAATGGCGGGGCCAGAGAAGGAGGACAGCATATAAGGGTGGGGCCAGAGGAGGACAGCATATAAGGGCGGGGCCAGAGAAGGAGGACAGCATATAAGGGTGGGGCCAGAGAAGGAGGACAGCATATAAGGGTGGGGCCAGAGAAGGAGGACAGCACATAAGGGTGGGGCCAGAGAAGGAGGACAGCACATAAGGGTGGGGCCAGAGAAGGAGGACAGCACATAAGGGTGGGGCCAGAGAAGGAGGACAGCATATAAGGGTGGGGCCAGAGAAGGAGGACAGCACATAAGGGTGGGGCCAGAGAAGGAGGACAGCATATAAGGGTGGGGCCAGAGGAGGACAGCACATAAGGGTGGGGCCAGAGGAGGACAGCATATAAGGGTGGGGCCAGAGAAGGAGGACAGCACATAAGGGTGGGGCCAGTGGAGGAGGACAGCATATAAGGGTGGGGCCAGAGAAGGAGGACAGCATATAAGGGTGGGGCCAGAGAAGGAGGACAGCATATAAGGGTGGGGCCAGAGAAGGAGGACAGCACATAAGGGTGGGGCCAGAGAAGGAGGACAGCATATAAGGGTGGGGCCAGAGAAGGAGGACAGCATATAATGGCGGGGCCAGAGAAGGAGGACAGCATATAATGGCGGGGCCAGAGAAGGAGGACAGCATATAAGGGTGGGGCCAGAGAAGGAGGACAGCATATAAGGGTGGGGCCAGAGGAGGAGGACAGCATATAAGGGCGGGGCCAGAGGAGGACAGCACATAAGGGCGGGGCCAGAGAAGGAGGACAGCATATAAGGGTGGGGCCAGAGGAGGAGGACAGCATATAAGGGCGGGGCCAGAGGAGGACAGCACATAAGGGCGGGGCCAGAGAAGGAGGACAGCATATAAGGGTGGGGCCAGAGGAGGAGGACAGCATATAACGGCGGGGCCAGAGAAGGAGGACAGCACATAAGGGCGGGGCCAGAGAAGGAGGACAGCATATAGTGACGGGGCCATTGGAGGAGGACAGCATATAAGGGTGGGGCCAGTGGAGGAGGACAGCATATAAGGGTGGGGCCAGAGGAGGAGGACAGCATATAGTGACGGGGCCATTGGAGGAGGACAGCATATAAGGGTGGGGCCAGAGAAGGAGGACAGCATATAAGGGTAGGGCCAGAGAAGGAGGACAGTATATAACGGCGGGGCCAGAGAAGGAGGACAGCATATAAGGGTGGGGCCAGAGAAGGAGGACAGCATATAAGGGCGGGGCCAGAGAAGGAGGACAGCATATAAGGGTGGGGCCAGAGAAGGAGGACAGCATATAAGGGCGGGGCCAGAGAAGGAGGACAGCATATAAGGGCGGGGCCAGAGAAGGAGGACAGCATATAAGGGTGGGGCCAGAGAAGGAGGACAGCATATAAGGGTGGGGCCAGAGAAGGAGGACAGCATATAAGGGTGGGGCCAGAGAAGGAGGACAGCATATAAGGGTGGGGCCAGAGAAGGAGGACAGCATATAAGGGTGGGGCCAGAGAAGGAGGACAGCATATAAGGGTGGGGCCAGAGAAGGAGGACAGCATATAAGGGTGGGGCCAGAGAAGGAGGACAGCATATAAGGGTGGGGCCAGAGAAGGAGGACAGCATATAAGGGTGGGGCCAGAGAAGGAGGACAGCATATAAGGGTGGGGCCAGAGAAGGAGGACAGCATATAACGGCGGGGCCAGAGAAGGAGGACAGCATATAAGGGTGGGGCCAGAGAAGGAGGACAGCATATAACGGCGGGGCCAGAGAAGGAGGACAGCATATAATGGCGGGGCCAGAGAAGGAGGACAGCATATAATGGCGGGGCCAGAGAAGGAGGACAGCACATAAGGGTGGGGCCAGAGAAGGAGGACAGCATATAACGGCGGGGCCAGAGAAGGAGGACAGCATATAAGGGTGGGGCCAGAGAAGGAGGACAGCACATAAGGGTGGGGCCAGAGGAGGAGGACAGCACATAAGGGCGGGGCCAGAGGAGGAGGACAGCACATAAGGGCGGGGCCAGAGGAGGACAGCACATAAGGGTGGGGCCAGAGAAGGAGGACAGCATATAAGGGTGGGGCCAGAGAAGGAGGACAGTATATAACGGCGGGGCCAGAGAAGGAGGACAGCATATAAGGGCGGGGCCAGATGAAGAGGACAGCACATAAGGGCGGGGCCAAAGAACGACAGCACATAAGGGTGGGGCCAGTGGAGGAGGACAGCACATAAGGGCGGGGCCAGAGGATGACAGCACATAAGGGCGGGGCCAGAGGAGGACAGCTGAGCGAAAAGCACTGGGAAGATGAGGAAGGAGAAGCACACAGGAGAAGGGGGGACTGGCCGTGAGCATGTACCTCTGCAGATGGGTCGATCGTCACTCCAGCCCACGTAGCTGTCTGTCACTCGCAGGCAGGTGATGCTCTTGGAACCCTGCAGCTCATAACCTTCATCACAGGAGAAGTGCACCGTCGAACCCCTCCTGTAGAGGGAGACAGGCAGGATCACACACTTCTCATTCTCATTCAATGCAGTCTTTTTGTGGTGGCAATAAATGCAGCAGATTCACCCAGCCAGTGACAGGCATCGGTATGTGGCTGTGTAGGTGTGTCTATAATAGCTACACACACCCACACACACGCACCAATATGCACATAACTGTAGCGAAAGACTACATCTCAGCCTAAGAGTAAATTCCAACTTTAGCAGAAGAATGCATTTACAGCTAGCGAGGGGGCTTTGGTGCATGAAAATCAACAACAGGGCTGATTCTAAGAATTAATTGTATTAAACATTAATTAATACAGAGGGGCCAACCCTATTATTAGCCAATGATATGTTTTTGATTCATGAGTGACAGGGAAGGAGGCACTCTGGGGCCAATCAGCTTTGAGGTAGGGACAGTGCCCCTGTGACCCTGCTGCTGACCTGCTGATGCCATCTGCATGACTGAGGGCAGTGCTGGAAAGAAAGAGAGCGAAGAAAAAAATGCAGAGAGCTTGTCCTTGTTTGGGCAGCAGAGCTGTTGTCTGTTACCCTGATCGGGACGATGCATGTCTGTGACCCTGATCGGGACGATGCAGAGAGCATGTCTGTGACCCTGATCGGGACGATGCATGTCTGTGACCCTGATCGGGACGATGCAGAGAGCATGTCTGTGACCCTGCTCGGGACGATGCATGTCTGTGACCCTGATCGGGATGATGCAGAAAACATGTCTGTGACCCTGCTCGGGACGATGCATGTCTGTGACCCTGATCGGGACGATGCAGAGAGCATGTCTGTGACCCTGATCAGGACGATGCAGAGAGCATGTCTGTGACCCTGCTTGGGACGATGCATGTCTGTGACCCTGATCGGGACGATGCAGAGAGCATGTCTGTGACCCTGATCGGGACGATGCATGTCTGTGACCCTGATCGGGACGATGCAGAGAGCATGTCTGTGACCCTGATCGGGACGATGCAGAGAGCATGTCTGTGACCCTGATCGGGACGATGCATGTCTGTGACCCTGTTCGGGACGATGCAGAGAGCATGTCTGTGACCCTGATCGGGATGATGCAGAGAGCATGTCTGTGACTCTGATCGGGACGATGCATGTCTGTGACCCTGTTCGGGACGATGCAGAGAGCATGTCTGTGACCCTGATCGGGACGATGCAGAGACTATTAGGTAACCCCCCCCCAACACACATGTTTACTCTCACTACCCTAAGCCTGAAGCTCCACGTACCCAATTAGACACCGCAGCCAGGCAAACACACATCCTATTTATCCAGACCCCTGCCCCCTGGGCTGACCTTTAACAACACAGAGTCAGAATTTACTCTTGATCCCCATATCCCCCTGGAGGCCATGGAATTAATGAGAGCATGAGGTGGGGGGGAACGGAAATGAAGTCCTCACCTGAAATCGGAGCCTTTCCTCTTCCCTCGCTCTGGGATCCCTGGGTCTGGGCACATGTTGTGTCCCTGAGCGACACCCATCTGGGACACTTAAAGGAATAGGAACAGCCAGTTAGAGGGAGACAATGAGGGACACGGCAGCAGCTGGGTTCCCTTGGGGGGTGGCATGCGGCTCAGTTGGTTGGGACTCTGTACCCATGATCAGAAGGTTACTGGTTCAAATACCTGGGCCAGCAGACTTACCCTTACCCCGCAGCTTCTGGGGCGCTGCACACTGGCTCACCTAGTGCTGTGAACCCCCCCCCCCCTCCCGAGTCTCCTCCCAAAAGTGTCTCATGGAAAGCAAGATGGGGTACGCAAAAAGAGAATTTTGCCACTTCTACTTTGCCCATGAGTGTCATGTACAGACTTTACACGGGGCATGTGCTCGATGCTTGAACAGGAGTCGGGGGTGTCCCCCTCAGGCGTTGGGGTATCCCCCTCGGTTATTGAAAAAGGGCATTTAGAACTTCAAAAGTGGGCACCCCCAGCCCCCGTCCTCTGCACGTTTCTGTGGTCCATAACAACACGATTAGAAAAAACACAATCCAGAAGCTGGCAATAAAAAACAAGGAAGTAAAAAAAATAATAAATAATAATGTCAGGCACAGTAACGGATGCAAAGCAATTACAGTAAACAGATCAGTCTGCATAGTAAATAGTCCATTAAATGGATCATGATGCTCAGATCCAGGGCCGTGACCCCATGCTGATTTACCAAATCCTCGGCAAGAGTTTCCATGCGGGGAGAGACAAGAAACTGTTTCCCACTCCACTCAACTACCCCGGCAGAGGCCTAGATGGTCAGCAGAACCGGCGCCTGGGTAAGGCTGCAGTGGTGCCAAAGACTCAAAGTTGCCTAGAAACCCGATCTGACACATGTTGATTCTCAGGGGCTACTTGCATATATCTGCTCATGAATATTAACAAGCCGGGAAAGGGCATTTCTGTCAGCGGATGCTGGGGCTGGGGGGTAGGGAGGCTTACATAGCTTAATTTCTAACGGCCTCACCGGATACTCACTGTGAGCTGCTGACATTTTCTTACAATGATGTGAGGGTAATAGAAATGTAAATAACGAAGCTGCTTTAGATGAATAATGGAACTTTCCGCGAATATGATTCCGTGCGCCACCGCAGAAGGAGCCTGGAATGCAATTAACGCTCCACTCCGATCGCCTCGCCGCACGTTTCCCCGCAATAACATCCTAGCGCCTTGTCTGCAGCGCATGCGCTCTACGGCCGCCAAACTGCGGGGGTGCAGGGCCCTCGTTTTTAGCTGATGCCGAAAAGGAGCCCGATTAACATTCTGTTTACGGTGCCGTCTCAAGGTGCCACATGTTTAACACTTTGATTCATGCTCCGAGGACACGCTTTAAGTAAGCCGGCACAAAGGAAATGGGATCGATACAGAGTAAATCTCAGCACAGTCGCCGGGAATGCTAACGTGCATCCCGCCTCGCTCCGGCCTGGTGTGTGCCAGCAAGTTACACACGGACATCTTCTGGTGGGTGTCTCTGCTCTCAACACAGTGGCGGAAAAGCCAACGCCCGCCTCACCCTGCTCCGCCCGATGACTTACTCACGGACATCTTCTGGTGGGTGCCTCTGCTCTCAGCAGTGGCCGAAATGTTGATGCCCCTTTCACCTCGCGCCCCCTCCACCTCAGTCACCTCGCCCCCCCTCCACCCCAGTCACCTCGCCCCCCCTCCACCCCAGTGACTTACACACGGATATTTTTTGGTGGTTGTCTTTGCTTGGCAGCATCTTCACACCTCGGGACTTCAGCTCTGTCATCTTCTTCACTGTAAATAACATTAATAATAATATTAATAATAGTATTAATAATAAAAATGTGTAAGTCATTGGTCCCTTGAGCAAGGTCCTTAACCCCGGGGACAGGATGACTCTGCTTTCTCATGCGTACATCGTTTTTGAAAGAAAAATATCTGTAAAATAAATATAAATGTAAGAAATGAAAAAAAGAAACATAAAGATTAATAAACAAACAAATAAATGCATGAACAGACAAACAAGCTTAAATAAATAAAGCTAATTCAGTTGACAGTGTTGTGATGATTAGCTTAAGTGATGAATTAGTACCTTTAGTGACTCAATAAAATTCTATAATGCTATATCTGGCAGGACAAGAGTAAATAAATGGATGGATGGATGGCTGGATAGATGTTACCTGTACGTGTGTGTGTGTGTGTGTGTACAATACTGCACAAAAGTCTTAGGCAGTCAAACGAGATGTTAAATTCTGGATAGTAAGTGTACATGTACTTGGAATAAAACCACAAGTTAGCATTAGAACTAAACACAAATTAAGAATAACAAGAAAAACGAACAAAACAAAAATTTATGCTTTTGTCTAAAAAGTTACTCATATCCCTGTTGAATGGCTGAGCACCACTTCAGTTCCCAAACCTCTCCGGCCCTGTCCATGTATCCCTTACATTTCACAAACAACTCACTTAATTATTTAATAGTTTAAATCTTTAATGAGGTATTGATTAGCCATACAAGGTGTGCTAGTGGTTAAGTCAGAAAAAGATGGTTGTGTTGGACACTTGCCACAAATGCTGGGGTGACGTTAGGAGAGGTTTTGAAATGGATATGTTGACACACTTTTACAGACATATCATGGTTTAATACCAACATGAAGATCATGTAAACATCATTTTCTTTTACTGCGTAAGACTTTTGAATAATACAAATTCCTGTTTTTCCACACTCCTTGGATGAAAAATAATCTCGAAAAAATGGGTTACCCAGTTTGGGTCAATATCTGCAAAACCATTTCTTATAGCGCCATGTCAGATCCGACATCCAGCTCAGGACTTCCTCTAGGTCCAGCCTAGCTCTCTGACGCTCCGCTTCACCTGAACACCTATCTCACCTGTCCCCACTTGGTCAGACACATGTATATGCTGTGTCTGCACCTTTGAACCTTCTCTGCATTGGCTGACTGCATGTTCACTGGCCTGTTCCCATGTACTGATCCTGGTTTTGATTTTCGTTTAGTGCCCTTTTCGCCTGCCTCTTTTCTGCCCACTTTCTCTTCATCAATGCCATCTTTGGATTCCTATTGGCCCGCCTGGTTTTCTAGATTTTGACTACGACTGCAGATCGTATCATTAAAGTTCCCTCGCACCGTTCCCGGATCCTGTCTCCTCATCATTAGCACATGAGCGCATCGAGGCAGCCTCTGTCGCACATGTCATCAAAGCGCGCGCAGATTACATCGCATTTCATTGCCTTACATTTACATGATATTCTTATTTGGACTGACATACCTTGCCACTATGTCACAATGCAATAAGCCATGGAAAGAAAGGCTGTCACATTAAATTATACACATGAATCATGTAATGTTGCACTGACACTCCGTCAAGTCCTCTTGCGTGATCCGTAGAACAACTATACTGTGTTTAAACAAAATTCTGGTTATTTGTTTAAAAATGAGTTCACTCTCAACTTCGATGAATATATCATTGACGTGAATAATATCTACATTAATCTACCGTGAACCACATCCATCTTCGACATCTATATGTAAGTATTCTGCTATGTATGATTAAGTATGTAATAAAAGTCACATTTTATGTGCCTGTCTTCAACTGAGAGAGTATTAAACAGCAAACAACACCAAACACAACTCGTAGGGACTGTTTTTGTTTTTTTTTTGTTTTGTCCCCTGGACAGTCTCTCCTTTGACTGGATTAATGCAGTCTGTGTTCTCTCTATAAGACCAAGGTCCTCCGTGTGGTGATATGGTAATAAAGCAGACTAGTCAGAGTCTTGAGATTCTCATTGTGAAGGAATCATTAAATGAGAAGGATCCTCATTGTAAAGGAGTCATTAAATGACCTAGTATGTCATGTACACTTTTTATTGGAAGGGGTGTATACATTGGATGAAAGAACTGAATGAACCTGTGAAATTTAAATCTCATCCGAGGGCCTGAAGCAAATCAAAGCCATTAGGGACAGACGTATCATGAATCAAATGTGCAAAATTAGACATCATTAATTCTATGGAGAATGGGTCTCCATTCCAAATTTCAATTCGATTAGGCTGCATAAAGTTGGTTCAAGTAAGAGGACGGAAATAAATGCTGTGCTGTGCAGTGAGCTGTTTGACCTGAGTCCACTCTGCAGTGTCCGGCTTGGTAAACGGCAATCCGTGCAATGTAACGACAAACAGCCAGCTGCTGGGCATCTGAGTGGTTTAACACGGCCGTTAGCGCTCGCTGTCATTAGCGATCGTTAGCGCCAGCAGAAGACGTTTATGTAGATAAATCCACCCACACCGGTCCTATGTGCTCCACGGGGCTGTTTAGCACCTTCTCGCATCAATTACGGCGGCAGACACCAATTTGCGTGTGTCATATTCCGGTTGTCTGTGAAATGGGAAATGTATGCCCAGTGTACGGTTTGACGCCTCAACCGTAGAGCCTGATGATGCCTTAGTGTGCGTGTGTGTGTTAGGAGATAATCCGATTAAGGTAAACCTGTGTACGATGCTGCTTTTAGAGATTCACACATGAGAAAAGCAGCATCTTTACTCTCATTCTCTTAGCTGGATGTGTGTGCCAACACAGCTGGACTGGCTGAGGTGTGCTAGCTAAATATATATCCACCTGTCCGTCTGCTTATCCGGCGTGGGTTCACTCTGAGGCCGGAGCCTATCTCAGGAAGCACAGGGCACGAGGCACCTCGGATGGCATGCTGGGTTATCACAGGGCACACGCTTGCACTCCAAGAGTAATTTAGAAACACCAATTTGCCTAACCACATGTTTCTGAACTGGAGTGCTTTGAGGAAACATCAATTTAAACACGGCGAGAGCTGTGTTGTAATTATTATTTTTTTATTATACTTTAGGTAGATACACACCACAGATGGGCAACAAATGAGGCAAGTTAAATCAGAACCAGCCAATCCAAGTCCACTACAGAAGTCCATATTCTGAATATTCCCGTTTGTAATGATCTGTCCCACTACATACGCTACCACAGGGCCACACAGAAGGCATCGGGACAGAGGAGTGGAAAACTAGAGCCAGATACAGTGGTACCTCGGAACTCGAACTTAATTCGTTCAGAACTCCGGATCGAATCCTAAAACGTCCGAGTTATGATCGAATTTTCCCCATAAGAAATAATGGAAAACTAATTATTTGGTTCCCGGCCCCAAAAAAATTACACCTAAATATGTTTCTCTTTAGCATTTAAACACAAAATGAACTGGATAAAACAAGAAGAGCATATACTGTACTAAACACATCTAACCACATTTATCAAAACAGTAATTTGTAAAGTAAGAAAACAAATGTATCCAAACAATGTGTCCTGCCTCGATCATCCGCTCCTTCCGTGTGCCACGCCTCCTCGTTAACCCCGTGTGGAATCCCCGTGTGATCAGCTGTTTCTGGTTGTTGTCATTAGTCCTCTGTATTTCCTCCGCGTTTCAGTTTGTTTCCCCAGTCCGGTCATTGTATTGTCCGTCTGCGTTTTGCCTGCCTTACCTGTAATTAAACCCCGTATTCCTCGATACTCTGACGTCTGCGCCTTTGTCTCTGTTCCGTCCCCGTGGGGGCACGACATTATTATTATAATTAAATGTTTTAATGGTTTATTATTAATATTAAAATAATGAATAAGAAATCTTTATTTTTTATATGCATTTTATTATATAATAATAATTACTGTTACTGTCTATCATTGTCTAAATGTATTTTTACTGTCTAAGTATATGTATTCAGCTAGTGTAAACATGCATGACGCTATCACAGTGAATGCGAGGCTGAGACTGAAGCGTTACCCTTTGTTTACGCTGAGAGATGTGCCGCGTGACTCATTTCCCCACCTGTACAAGTTATCTTCGGTCGGCGTTCATGGTTTGACTTCTGAGATTCAGATCGAGCTCAAGGTAATTGGCTGGTTCGACTTTTAAGAAATTCGAGTTCTAATGAATTCGAGAAATGAGGTACCACTGTACATTTAAGAGTCAAGAAGTCCCTCTGCAGGAAGGGCCACCTGAAAATCTCATTATGAGCTTATTCATTTCACCCTTTTCCCGACGCAGTTAATGCGTCATTTATTTATCTAACACAAGCATCTGAAATCCAATTTTCATAATAATCGTCCTCATGCAGGTGCCGAGATTAATGTGGATTGGGATTAGATTTATCCAGTTAGGCTAGTCTCTCTCTTGTATCCTTCCTTCATATTCCCCCACCATTACACTGCTGAGTTTGGGTGGTTTCCAACAAAGACTTTCCTCTAAAGTGCTCGGTATGAAATTAATATGCAGCTAAACAAATTGGTAGCAATGCCACTTGTGCTTAAAATGCATACAATTTCACGTTAAGCTTCTCCACTTTGATCCCGACTCCCCTGTTTTTCTCCGTAATTATGCATATCACATTCTGTCTCTGATGTAACACAGATGCGCCTGAAAGAGATGCATACTCCAACTGGGAAAACAGATTATAGATATATATAAAGTGTTAGACCCATCCATCCATGCATGTTCACTGGGACTGTTAACTGCACATGCTGTATTAATGTAAACAGATTTGCATGCATGCATTACAACAATCATAAGGAGAAATATGATCATTCTCCAATTTTCAGCAAGAAATATATTCCATTAAACACAAGTAGAGGATCCTGACAAATACGGCAGCAGTTAACAGACAAACTACACAAACAGACAAACAGTGTAGTCAAACAAACTAGATCGGTTTGGGGGTCAAGGGGGTAAGTGATCAGGCAGGCCTGCATGAAGCCACCACCCTGGCCACATGTTATTTATGCATACAGATACCCATTGCCCTGTGATGACTGACAACACAGACTCATAGCAAGACGTGACAAGCTTGGGGAGGGGGGGGGGAGTTCTGCATTATCTTTAGACTCTCCTCTGAGTGAGACTGTGATCAACCATTACAATGTACCTGTTGCATGTAGCCAATATTGCCCCACAAAGGCAAAGTGCAGTAACTACACTGACACTGAGAAAAAGAGCTTCAGAGTTTTTTTTGTTTTTTTTAACTGTCCACCTGTGTGTGTAGTAGGTGGGTTAATGATAGTGTACTTATTCAAAACCAAGCATAGATAAAGTAAGATATCCTGTCATGAGGTAAAACAGAGTCTAATGGTGCGTTCGTTTTTCTCTCGGAACTCGGAAATTCCGAGTTGAGTGACATCACGTCCGACAATCTCCCGTTCGAGCTACCCACATCTCGGAACAAACATGGCTGCCTCCATGAACACGTTGCTGTGTATTGTTGCTTTATATTTTAGCAGATTTGGAGTTTTACAAATGAAGAAAATGGAGAAATTTAGATTTTTCCGAGAGACAAACAAGAAACACGAACTAGTCAAACCACATTAAAAGCTTTATAAAATATTTTAGTACATTCATAGCGATATTCTTTTTTCGAACAGTAAATAAACTACAAACAAACCAAGTCGCCATGTTGAAATTACGTCACAAGGGCAACTCGGGCAACAAAATCTTATCCGACTTCAACGTCATAAAAGGGGCGTGTTTCCGACGGGAAGTGATGTTTTTCGTGACGTATCGTGACGTTTTCATCCGAGTTCCGACTTGGAGAGAAATAATCGAACGCACCATAAGAGACCCGATGTTGGTTATACCGCAGTCACTGTTTTTCCTTTTGCATTAAAGTGTAGGTGAATGAGAAGCAGTGGTCTGGCTGAGCTTGTGTGGGTGAATGAGAAGCGGCGTTCCGACTGAGCTCATGTGGGTTAATAAGGAGCGGTGCTCCAGCTGAGCTTGTGTGGGTGAATGAGGAGCGGCGGCCCGGCTGAGCTTGTGCGGGTGAATGAGGAGTGGTGCTCCAGCTGAGCTTGTGCGGGTGAATGAGGAGCGGTGCTCCAGCTGAGCTTGTGTGGGTGAATGAGAAGCGACGGCCCAGCTGAGCTTGTGCGGGTGAATGAGGAGTGGTGCTCCAACTGAGCTTGTGTGGGTGAATGAGAAGCGGCGTTCCGGCTGAGCTTGTGCGGGTGAATGAGGAGTGGCAGCCTGGCTGTGCTCGGGCAAGTGAATGAGAAGCAGAGCTTGTGCGAGAGAATGAGGAGAGGTGGACGATCTGAGCAGCACCTCACCTTGGTACTGGGCACTGAAGCCCCGCAGTCTGTGGTTGCCATCAGAGGTGAAGTGAAGCCGCAGCCAGTTCTTACTGCTGATGATGGGGGAAGGCAGATTGGGACCCGAGAACCTGGAACAGAGGGCAGGAGAGGCGTGAGGATATCAGCCTGAAGAGAGGCGCGTGTCCCTGAGCTAATCTACACTGGGGTGTCAGAAAAATCCATTCATTAACACGGGGGCATGCCCCTGGTCAGGATCAGGGATAGAATAATCAAATGCTTTTATTGATCAGACCCGTGGAAAACACCGTGGTAATTGCATTTATATTCTCCAAGTAAAAAGAGTCACCATGGAGCATTTGGAACGGCTATGGGCCTCCATCATTCAGAACCAATCACTTTTCAACATATGCACATGAAATGAAATTCTGAGGCTTCCTGTGTTGAACTGACTGTTAAGAGCAGATCAGAGGCCAATTGGTCCGAAGTACACTGATTGACTGGGGAAAAAATAAGAGTTTAAAGCAATGGTGGCCCCCAGAGACATCATGACATCATAAAAAAGCAGATCCCAATCCCATTACTGCCATTCAGGTGTGACTTTCAGAGCTATTTTAAGAATATTTTAATCCCAGAACCTGATTAGAATTCCACGCTTTAATCCTTGGATCAACAGTTGTCAACAAAAGTAATTTATATGGCTTCCACTCTGGGATTATCTGACCTGGTGTTCTTATAACCAGAATAAAGCATCAAAATAACTTTAAACAGTTCAAGAAAAACATTCTCATTCTCAAGAACTGCACAAAATTCTAGTGACTAAAAAAAACTATAGTCATAAAAAATAGGAGTATTTGGTTTATTTTTCATAGACGTTCATCCACAGCAGCACACAGAGCTTACTGATTACCCATCTTCTCCACTGAGATTTCACAGAAGTAATTCAGGTCAAATGCATCCATTAAAGGTACAAGAGCAGCTCCCTGCGGCGACGGGTACCAGGAACCTATCGGTTTAACGTTGGCATGCTTAAGCGGCCTGCCTCCCGCTGGTGTGGCAGCCTCCGGACGATGGAGGTCAGCAGGCGGAGGGCAGATGGCCCTGCTAATCACCCAGCAGCCGCTCCCCGCCCGGTCTGCGGCCAGCTGCAGGTGCCCAACGCACCTCGGCCCTTCGGCCGGGGAAATCTGGCATGGGCTAATTATAGATGCATTACAGAATGCAGTGTGGTAATAAGTCGACCAAGGGTGGTCTGAAAAAATAAAAAACAAAGCTTTGAGGAAACGCTGAAGACGGAGCGCGTTGTGGGCCAGTGCAGGAAGCCCCCCCGCTCGCGTCATGTGCCACGCTCCCGCGACAGCTCCGCTATACCCGGCTTTTATGCTCTGCCTTCCTTTGGCGGTCGGCCGGTATTCCGGCTTTGGAAAAAGGGAAAGGGACACAGGGCAGCGAGGGAGGCCTAATCGGGTTTACACTCCAGCTGTGGTGGGAGTGGTACCCGCCTCCGGCCTGCCCACCGACGACCGGCTTTCTGGGATACCTCTGATGGAGGTTCAAAACTCTGATGGCGAATGAGAAAAGCACAAGGGGATATTCCAAAAAATGACCCAAACAGGCTGGAACGTAAACGGTAAAAGCACCCTGTGTCACCCTGTGACTTTCGACGGTGCTACAATAAGTGCATCATAAGCACACTCGTTAGTGGCTGATTATAAAAGCTCCATTATGTAGACCGTGATTGCTTTGACAATGGCTTTAAAAGGTGATGATACACTGGGTACAGGATTCAAAATGTCAACAAGGTACAGAAAAGGCTACCTTGACAAATCTTTGGTATGATACTGCTGTAATATACTCTGTTGGAGGTTCAGTGCTTCCTACACTAATCCATTTTCCATTAGTGCCGATCCAGTATGGGATCACAGTGAACCTGGAACAATGCACAGTGTACGAGGAACCTTAGATGGGGTGCCACACACACACAGTCACACACTGCGGGCAGTGCAGAGACACCCGTCCTCCTGGAGCAACCCACACAGACACATGTAGAGCATATAAACTCCGCACATGGAGATTTAGGGGTGGGAATCAAACTCACACACTACAGGTGTAAGGTGACAGGGCTACCGAGTGAGTCCCCATGTCACAGGAAATTTACCGCAGCTACTCATGCGCTTGTGACGATGACCTGCGCCTAATGTTTAAGGCACTTATTCCACCGCTCACATGCCCAGTCTTCTGAGCTCTCCTTGAACAAAACTCCCGTAACCATCTGGAAAATAAATAAATTTAAACATAAACATTTATACGGCGCTATTAATTACACAACGCGGTGAGGAAGCAGATGGCACATGCAGGGAGGCCCTCTGACATTGAAGGGGTGTGCCGAAAGTAAACGGGCGGGACGTGGGGTGAGAGAGGCTGCTCCCGTCGTACGTGCCGCCCTCCGCCCCGGAGCGTCATGGCAACCGTCGCCAACTCGGGCAGGCCTAAACTGACAGATGTGGTGCGAGACCTCCACCATTCGCCGAGCTGAACCTTCCATCACCACCCTGTTATGCAAGAGATGGGTGCTTGGGTACGCTCAGTAGCCCCCAGTGAGGAATGGATCTCCCTTTTAATTCTGCGGCCTGTGTGTGTGTGTGTGTGTGTGTTTGAGGGTGGTGGATGGGGTTTGTAGTTATTGGACAGTTAGTATTCTGTTTCGCCACCCCCAACCTTCTTCTGGTGAATCCATCCTCTACATATCTTACCCTTAGAGGGATGCTGGGCAATTTTAATCAGGATTCAGCTCAGGCACGAGTGAAAAAATAAGGGACAAGGATAAGGGAGGGGGTGTGGTCTGTGTGTACTCAAATCCCGCCCCCAAGACAGACCCATCTGTCACAATGGTTGGATAGTTAAGAAAATGAACTTGCAACTAAGATGTTTCTGTTTAAAGTCCCAGGAGGAGAACTACTGATGTACCATTTAGTTAATGGCTAAAGGGTAGCAAATAAATCAGCATGAAATGCATCCGCGCATTCATTTGTGGCCTGACCAATGTGGCAGGGGGCACGTGGATGCCAGTCCATGGTAGCATTTACACAAGCACATGAAGAGCACATTTACAAAACACACTCAGTCTATTGGAAAAAAAGTTGAGAAAATATCTGAGGACATAGTGAGTTTTGGAAACATAACACATGTTCTTCTTTGCATTACATGCGGACTGAGCGATGAGGATGCCTGACTTTAGGTCATGGTCAGTCTCATCTCAAACACATGGAAAAATGGACTGAGTGAGTTTCAGAAAGTGCTCTTCAATTACAGATGTCAATCCATCTCGACCAGAAGCATTTAGGTCATGGGAGGAGACTGATGTAGCCGGAGATAATTGAACACAAATGAAAGGAGAAAATACAGACTCCCCAAACAGATAGTCAAGGGACCACCCACTATGTGAAAAAAATATATATATATTTTAATTAAAAAGTACAGAAGTGCACACCTCTCCAAAAACGAAAGTGCAGCCAAAATGCATGATCCTCCATATAGGGCTCATTCTCCCTCCTGAAGCACTGGGCCGTAACTCAGCAGCTGTAGCCACACAGCACTACCTGGGCATCTTCTCTGGGCAGCGTAGCAAAGGTTACATGGCCAGGAAAAACCACCCAGGAGGAGGCAAAGCCAGCTTGGACCGCTCACCTCCTCTAAGCAAAAGACTTCTTAACATAAGAGGGATTCCGTTTAAAGCCTGGATTTCACGCTGGTGATGCAACACTACGGCACTCCATAGACAGGTCCCTGTCTGGCTCGATGAGGATGGAGGACGTCGGGGGATCTCTGCTGCCTGCCTTGCTGCCACCCCAGGTCATCTTTGGTGCCGGCAAATTCATGCTCGCCCTCGGTGAGATGCACTGCTGTTTCAAGTGGCCCCACCATGTGACAGAAATAGCCACCAGCTGACAGTGAGATATACTGCTCCTCCCTGAAGCCACCTCCCTCGCCCCAAGCCTCCTGTCAGCCACGGTGTGATGCGTGTCATTAAAGACAACTGCACTGGTACAGAGGAAATGGGAAGAAATGCCAAGAAAAAGATTGTTTCTTAAGTAGCGAGAAACATCTCCGTGTGAGATTGTATCTGGATGTACCTCGGCAAACACGCAATAATGACGGATCACTGATAAAATTATGAATTAGCAAATTCAAATGGCTGAACACCTGAGCTACAAATGATGAACAGAAAAGCAGGAGCGTGGGTAGGGGCATATGCAGGGGCAGGGGTAGGGGTGTGCCACAAGGGCACTGCACCCAGCTGAAATCTGATTGGCTCCCTGAGTGTCCCCTTCCCCGTAACTCAACAATTCAAATCATATAACTGGCTAATTATATGATTGCCCCCCCCCCCCGTGTGAATCATTGCCTTTCTTAAGCTTCAAACCTAAAAAAAAAAAAAAGAATAGAATTGCCCCTGAAGGGGGCAGATTGACAGGGCAGCAAGGCGAAAAGGGCTTTCACAGAAACACAGTCTGCCAATGTTATTCGGTTGGTTAAATTAAGGGTTAACTGTCTCCTGAAATACAGCAGGGAAAAAAAAAAAAAAACGGATGCAGAGGTGCTGGGAGCAAGATTAATGTTTTCGAGAAGATCAATCATCCTCAGACCTGCCTTCACTGAAATTAGTTTTCTCTTCTTCACATTTACCATGTAAGTTTTTCCTCCTGTACAGCTAAGGACTCACTCTGTGCCGTGTTAAAACTACAGAGGTGTTACTATTATTATTATTTACTTGCTGAACTGACGCTTTTGTCTGGCCAAACCGGCGCAGGTTCTAGTTTTGTACAATTACCCAGCCAGATGTTTCAGTGATGTGAGAAGGGTTAAGCGGTCTGGCCCAAGGTAACTCAGCGGTACTCCGCCTGGCACTGAAATCTGGAAGTGCACGTTAACGACTGCGCTGCTTTGCAAACTGGCACCGTTTCTCGGCAGACTGTGGTTTCCACGGCCCTTCCATGGTCTTTATCTCCCACATGCGACGCATCACATTCAAACATCAGAACGGCATGTAAAATGAAACATTCACGTTTGCCAAGCTCTCCGTCACATTCAGAGATGGGCAAGAAGAAAGGGGCCTTTAAAAAGGCATCTGAAGCAGGCTGGCACAGACCAAGCCTGGCATTTCGCAGCTCCCTAGACCACCCTATTCCCACTGTCTCCTACCTCACTGCCTGAAGGAACATGTGACCCACCTATCGTGCGATGGCGAGGTGCCATTCTATACTCTTCTGAGGTTTGTTTTCAGGCATGTTTTAATACTAAATGTAAATGTCACAGTGCTCGTGGAGCAGGGCTAAACTCGGAATTAAATCTGTTTGAGGATGGCAGGGGCTAGACCAGGGGTGGGCAATCTTATCCGCAAAGGGCCGGTGTGTATGCAGGTTTTTGGGATAACCTGTAGGTCAGCTGTTCATACCAAGGTGTGAGGACTCTTCAGCCAATCAGTCCTCTAATTAGCAATCTAATTAGGGAGTTGCAGCGAAAACCTGCATACATACCGGCCCTTTGCGGATATGATTGCCCATCCCTGGGCTAGAAAGTGCACACTAAAGCCAATCGCATGCTTATCCGTGTGATCCAAGTCACACTGTAAGTGATCACAGTGAAATGTTAGGCATATTCTGCTGGCCAGTACAGAGAGTAACTTTCAATCTGATCAGTGATGATTTCATTACAGTGTCACATTATTCGACTGCTAAGTCCTCTCGCCCGAAATAACTTGGGCAGGTGACATTTTTGCGGTTAACACATTCCTCCATATTCATCTACTTTAGTAAGCGCTTACTCAATGTCGATGGCATGGAGCCAGTTGAGAGAAGCTCCCAGACCACAGCACCTGTCTATTACAAGGCTCTTAGCCATGCAGTTGCTGAGGGCAGTTTTGAGTCAGCAATTTAGCCCAGAAATATAATGGAAGGAAATCAGAGTACCGAACGGCAAACATCAGAAAAGAATGCAGACTCCTGACATTTTTGGATTCAGTCTCCATCTTAAAGGTACAACAGCAGGCCTCCTGCAGGGAATTCAGGGGTATCACCTCCTTCTCTGGCACACTGTCTGATTAAGCTCCTGTAAAGTGCTCTGTCCCTGTACTGGCTCTACCGTGCTCCAGGATCTGCTCTCAACCTTCCTTTGCTTCCCTCACTTGTGAATGAATTAAAGTTATGGTACCCACATCTATTAAAAATATATTTACTTAGTTCACAAGTCCCAGGTTACCAAATCAGCACCAGAAATTCAAGATGAGGTCCTCAGACCACCTTAAACAACAATTGTTAAAGCCATGATCTCTTTTGGGGAAATACAGAAATTTAAGACGACAGGGATCAATTAGATGAGATTAATGCAGGTACTTGGAGATGAACTGTGTTGAATAAATTTAAAAGAGCTGTGACACTGTCTCTTCAGATATACAGGGCATTAAGGACATCTTTGGCAGATCTCTTTGAAAGAACAAATATTTTACATTCTCTTTGTACAATTTCATGTTCTTTTTTGACGATCTAACTCAACTTTGAAACGTTTTAATTTATTTAAATTTAATTTCTCTGCATTTGGCAGAAAACTAAATGAATGATGAATTACGAATATGACTGGTGTTTTTTTTTTTTTCTCTTTATTTCTTTCTTTGTACTTAGTGGTCAGATTAAAAACGGTTTCTGGGAAGAAGAGCAGACACCTGTAAAGACACACAAAAGGCAAACTTCTAAATGAGAGAATGATGAAAGGAGTACAGAAAAAGCAAATGAGCAGCACAGTGTAAGATGGTGAAGCTGTATTTATGACATCACCAGAGCGTTCATACATCATTAAGTCTTAGACTAAGTAAAGCAGATGAAGAGAAGAATAAAGACCAACACTGGGTCTGGGAGAGGCCTCAGATAGATAGATAGATAGATAGATAGATGAAAGAAAGATAGAAAGAAAGAAAGAAAGAAAGAAAGAAAACTTCATTAATCCCTCGGGAAGGTTCCTCTGGGAAATTCAGTAATGCTGTCCAAAAACTGATGTTTAATAGTTAGAACAATGGGTAACATTGGCCGGTTCTCAATACCAAGAACGCAAAGATTGTACTTGTGCTCTTGGCAAGAGCGGTCTTGCTAACTCGTTTCCCCAAAATGAACTCGGGACGCATTGAATCATGGGATAGTTCTCATTTGGCAAGGATACAACCGGTGCATCTTTGATATCTGGGGCAGGGCAAGGATGACTTCTGGGGATTTTTACCATCCTCTATACTTCTATTCTTGATATTGGAAAAAGGTCTTCGGCAATAGAAGATGATGAAAAACAAGTACTCAGGAACACAAGTACTGTACAGTCAATTACACAAATTCCTAGGGTTTTGGTGCATCTATCTATCCATCTGTCTGTTTATCTGTCTGCCATCTATCTAGGACATGATGTTCAAAATATCTCATTTATGATATAGTTTTTTGAAGGCAAGTACAATACTCAAGGGTACAACAACAGCACCCAACAGCAGCATGTCTGCCTTTAGAACTTTAAGCTGCAAGCCAGTGGGCGAAAGATCAGTCAGTTTTTCAGTTTCTTTGCTGTCTGTGGGCCAGAATACAAGAAAAAAGCAGTGAAACACTTTGCTTCCAGTCCAGGTTCATAAGGCACCTTTCACTGTCCACAACGGGATTACAGGGATTGCTGCTGTTGCCAGAAAGCTGGGTAAAAGGAAGATAAACAAGTGAGTGAGAGAAGACAGATTTTTTTCTTTTACAGTTTGTATATAAATAGTCTAACGATTTTGGACTTATCAGTCTCACACAACTGCTCTTAATAAGGGACAAATGAAATGCCCATTTAAATTATAATGCAATTTGAGCTGCAGTAAGCTTCTATTAATGTATGGCAATTATTCGAAGAGACGCTCTGTGCCTCTGATAAGCCATGGAGAAGAGGAAGTTTAAAGAATGTCTTTATAGATTGTGCCTATCATAAATGTCATTAGAGGTGCCATAAAGATCTGTCGGAAACCCCCCAAATCACTGTTTTCCATTCATTTTGAAGCGATTGCTAAATAAAGAGGCACAAGGAAATGGATCCTGTTTCCATCCACATCTCTCACTTTCATAGAGGAGAGACAGGCTTAAGGCAGAATCTCTTTCCTTCCTCTTTCCTCCCATGGGGTTCAGGACAGTACTCAATGTGACCATAGTCTCCAACCCGCACCACAACTCATTCTATCTAACGCAGCTACTCTCAAAACAACCGACGTGAATTAGAGCCTGGTACCTCACTGCTGCCTCAAAGTTGCATATTTTAGCCAGAGGTCTGAAATAAAGAGCACATTTAGAATCATGGAAGATTGCACCTCAGTGGTTAATTGCCCACGGTTGTGCAAATGTTTGGTGTAACAGCCGAGTCTTGGATCTGGTATTTTGTTTACCTGTTTTTCATAATTAGATTCAAATTACAAAGTAAATTAAACAAATCCCAAATGAAATCCAAATTTTAAGCTCCCTTGAAATATCATGTGTCTTGGGGGATAATAGCTTTCTCATAATTTTTATTTTTTTTTATTTTTTCTTTTACTTTTTTTAAGCCACACCCTTTAGTTACTACAGACTGACACATATATAGCAGCATTTTACATGGGCTACTGTAAGCTAAAGGAAACTCAGCACAAAGCCCACAAACTCTCGGCATGTGGAGTTTAGCACTGAGGGACGGAGTGACTTACAGCAAACTCAGTTAGCACTATAAGCAACAGGAAGTCCATTATCGGTGGCCCTCTTAAGTGACACAGACAGGCCAAAACACTAAAATACAGGCAAGTGCAGGACCAAGCCAAAGTGAGCAAAAGTAAGCATACCAGGAACAGCACCTGGCCTTCCTGCTCAGCACTTCTGTCAGCTTCTTCATAGTCAGCCATAATATCACTGCTGGCAGTGCTATCATCCAGTTTCAAGGACATCTCACTTCCAAATGACCATTACACTGCAGTAACTGCATAACTGTACAAGCTGAGCTTTATGAGATTAACCCTCTTACCGCCTAGAAATTGGAGTTGCATCTAGATCTTCTCAAATATAAACCGGCAGGTACAGGCTGACCAATAAGTGGATTTCACAGATTCCCTTTAGATTTATTTATTTATTTATTTTTTGGTTTATTGATTTATATTCTGCTAAGCAGGGAGATGTGTGACTAGGGTGGCAGTGGACTGAACCAGTTGTGATTCACAAGGGCAGCATTTCACCTCTCCTTAGACAGGTCAGTCACGTGCCCGCTTTGTATGTCCGCCTGCCACCTACAGCGGACCAAGGGTCAGGTAACTTTAAAGCACCAGACCATCTTAATGACTCTGCGACTTGTGCACATTCACACACATGCGGAGTACTGAAAGCAGGGAGTCTCTTTGAAGTGGCAAATCTCCTGCAAATATCTACAGTTGCTGGTACTCCTACAGCTGAATAAGCAATGAGAAATATCCAAGTGATTTCAAATGTACAGTCACGATTTTTCCTGAAAACATTCGGTTATGCAACCAGTTTCATTCAACCAATCAATCGCTCAGCATTTTTAAAATGCCTTCACCAGGCTTCTAGCTATGTATTTCATTATTTATTATTATTCCTTGTCTTGGTGATAAAAGTGATGATACCAGGAGATTTCAAGACCCCCTCCCCCCCATCAAAATAAGATGCTCAGTCATATTGTAGTTCATCACTGGCAAAATCCCTTCTACAGTTAACAGCCCTCCATTGTCCTCATTTGAAAAACAGCAGTACCAAGCCATTTTGGACCAAACCATTCCCTTGCGAGCCTTAAACTGAAATGTTCGTTTTATTTAATATTTTTCAGCCTGCACTAAAACTAATATCAGTTTGTTCAGGGCTCTTGGAAATGAGTCTCAATGCCAATGGCCTTCTCCACGTTCAGCTTGTGGATTTTAATAGCTCCGGAACTCTCTGTTCCCAGAATTGATTGGGGTTAGTTCCCTCATAATGACCAAAGCCCTGCTAATGGCCTCCCAGAAACAGTATTAGCCGGTGCCATTTCTCCAGTCCCACCTGCTCTCACTTCAGGCTTTGATTACTTACTTCTAAATGACAAAATAGAAAAAAAGTGATGAAAAGTCCCTTATTTATTAAAAAAATAAATTTGCTGAATTAGAATCCGGGCCCAGATGCCAGATGACAATCGTGAGTTTGTTCAGGATATTAACATTATTATTATTATTATTATTATTATTATTATTATTATTATTATTAGGCTGGCATGTCCAGTTAGACATAGGTGACACCTAACTGAACAGTTTGAGTAGTTTCGAGCTTCTCCCAAGCTGGGTACATGTCACTGGGCTCCTCGGTCGATGCTCTCAGGGTCCAGTAAAGAGTGATGGCAGAGATGGAATATGTCCACTGCAGGCTTGGAAGGAAAGATACGGAACATTTGTCTCTGGTGAATCTGCCAGCGCATGCATTTTTTTTTTTTTGCAGGTTCGAATCTGCAGTCTGGCTATTCCCTCATCGATTGCTCTCTCAAATATCAGCGTGGCAGAGGCTTACAGCAGTGGAAAAGGGCATTCTTTTGCGTACGGGTGGTTATTTATGGGCATGTGTATGTCCACCTCCTAGCATGCTCAGAGGAGCACAAGTGTGTCCAAGGAAAAGCAGCCATGCTTCCCATCATCACAAATTCAGCGCCAAACCAACTAATTAAACATTTCTTAAAGTCATTTGAAATAAGGCTCTACATATAAGCACCTTTTTTTCTGCATAAAGAATCACTGTGGCATCCGTTTCTGTTCACATCTTAAAGTGACTGTTTTCTACTGTGCCATCATGCATATTTCATGAAGCACCCTTTGGCTGCACAATAGCGGATTGCAAGATCTTGCATTATTTTTTTTTCCATGTTTTCATTTTCTTTTAAAAAAATACACCAAAGATTCTGATTGAAATGAGCTGCCTTTTACAATGAGGGTGGAGGCCCTTCATATTTTCCTGCTGACTTTTTTTCTGTATAATATGTCTCTATTTTGCTTGCCTTCTGCACGTCTGCACATGCACACGCCGACGCAAACGCACGGGGAAGTGATGGAGAACGACTTCCCATGCCCTGCGATTGCCTGTAAATAGTAGGTCACAGTAATCTTATGGTTCCTTCTCCAACAACTTCCACTCTGCACAATGGAGACAAATAACACACACCAAGGATGCTGCTATTGGCATAAAAAACAGGTGAACAAATAATAAATAAATAATATAAATAAACAACCCAATGAGAAAAAAGATCAGCTGTTTCTTCCCATCTGTCATTTCATCCTTATCCTCTCAATGTTGTCTTTCCAGCTACCGTCTTTCATACACTGCCTGCAAACAATCAATCACTAACTGCTTTTGAAGCTAGGTGTTTAATTTAATTTTACACAGAGACACACAGTTAGCTGGGGCAATAATATATAAATGATGAATAGATAAAGAACAATGTTCAAAATTCACATGTGCATTCCATAAGAGTCTGATTCCAAATGAGCCATTTAATGAAACCGTCCAAAGCGAAAAGCTTGCCCCTACCCCCCCCAGTACTTAGCTTTATGAAGCCGTCAGGATGTCTCCGGAGCT
Organism: Paramormyrops kingsleyae; assembly: GCF_048594095.1. Classification (NCBI taxonomy): domain Eukaryota; kingdom Metazoa; phylum Chordata; class Actinopteri; order Osteoglossiformes; family Mormyridae; genus Paramormyrops; species Paramormyrops kingsleyae. The sequence continues at coordinate 6,937,744 of NC_132819.1, read as the reverse complement.
AACTCTTTAGGTATTACAGGCAAACGTACCACACTACAGCACAATTGTAATGTTAACAATGGCAGTAAACATAAAACAGAGAATAACAAAAGATAATATATGATGGAAAATTCACAATATTATAAAATATTACGTCTGGACCTTTTGAATAACTCGAGGATATTCAGAATAACTCTAGAGAAGTCAATTCCTAACAGAGCAGAGAGATTGAACCAGTGACCACCGGGCTTTCCTTCCACCCCAGTCAGGATTTAGTCAGTGCATATTTGTTATCATGGCACTCGCAGCAAAAGGAACAGGTCAAATAAACAGGCGCATGCACACCTAACAAGCCCACGTCAATCAACTTTGCCGTCGTTATGGATGTTGACCAAGGGCAGAGCAAATTAGTGTGTTTCCCCGCGAACAAGCCGTCATGGTGTGTCTAAGAGAGGTGGCTGGAGAAAGAATCAAATAATAATCCACAACGGTCTATTAGAACAAGACGAGCTTTTAGTTCTCACTGAGAGGGAGCCACTCATCCTTGACCCAAGAACAGCACGGAAAATTGGGTTCCTGATAATTCAGTGAGAAGAGGCCGAGCACTAGAAGAGGGACCGACTGATAAAACAGATAATTAAATCCTACTTGGCCTGTTAACAATACATCTGGAATCCACTACAAGACTAAAGCTATTACGAATTGTCCGCTAAGTCTATCTGAAGCATATAAAGCCCTTGTGTTATAAATGAGTAGGAATAACTGTGAGACGTTGAAAATCGCTATGCCCTCACATCAGATATCGTTTGCTGGAGCCACACATACTGTAAGGTACACTGGCAATGAACATGAATGAAAACCTGGCGATTCACTTACATTGAAAAACAGACTTTGTAATATCACGGAAATCTCGTTCAAATAACTGGCAGCCATGAAACCAAATAACTAATGACAGGACCTCAGTCACCAACATTAGGATTGACCAGGCTGACCTGGTGAAGTTCACAGCTCGGCATATGGACTCAGCTGAGAGTCACACAACAAAGCAAGCCATCAAAGCTGAACCACTATCTTGATTACGGGACTGAGCTGGAAGGAATCCTTTTAGAATGATCAGTGAGCGTTGCTTTGAGTCGACTCAGTCTGGGTTTGCATAGGTCCCAGGTAGCAAGTTAGCATGGCAGCTCTGCTTCAGTAAAGTCCGTGGTGTTTGCCCTCTCTATGTTTCTGGAATCGAGGTTTCGCCTAGTCTGCAGCTGCCGTACGGGATTCGTAAATAGGTTACTAGTGATGTTTGGTTGACTTGTTCATCCATTTCAGCCCCAGTCTGTGATCTCCTATGATATCCTGGTTACTAGAGTTCTCCGCATCTAAGTCTGTGTTTTAGGCCTCTTCGCCCTAAGGCAGCCCATCCCGTCAGCGGCCTACTGATTTTGGCGTTCCTGGCAACAAGGTGCCCAGTGGATTCAGGGACTGTCAAGCAGAAAAGCTGGCACTGCAGGTGGCGTGGTCTATTTCTGGCCGTTCTTTGTATTTCGTCAATTGTGGAAGTAAATAAAATGAGTTGCACCAAACGCCCCGAGCCCCGTAGCGCGACAAAACCATTAGCATTAGCATTTGCCATTTGTGGAGAAAATGTTTCAAATGTTTTCAGGAGTGGCAGCATGATGGATTTGCCAAATAAATTTATTCTGCAAGGCAAAAAGTTGATTTCAGAATGAGCATTGCATTGTTTTGTATTGTGTTTAGTCATTCAGAGCACTGTTTTTCCGTTATTATTATCATTTTGTTGTCGTCGTTAATTAATTTTAATGAATGCTACTCGGTTCTGACGATGTTTGCGGAAACACTATGATGTATACTACCATTGCAGCCATATTGTGACTTGCATCTGATTTTTTTTTGTATTAGTCTGTATATCTGTGTGTTTGTGTACACACGCACACGCACACACACAAGCACACACCCACGCGTACACACACACACGTGTGTGTGTCTGTGTTGTACTTTTTAACTTTTTAAGTATCTAGCTCTGAGATTTATGTCTGGGCCACTCCTGTGTTTGCTTTTCAGCCTTCACTTTTTTAACTCTCTTTTCGCCCACCGACAAGACCGTTTTGCTGATCCCGCATTTTGACACGTCCCGGCACCTGTCGGCTAATTGCAGATTTTCGGGGGGGCTGTCGACATGACAGGCGACACCGTGAAAGCTGACAGGCAGCCCGGTACCAAACCCCGTTAGCCTGTCAGGTTCCTCCCCGTTCAACCACTGCACAGACAAGAACAAACAGGGACTGAGCTGGAAAGGAGAGGCTATACAAATCCAGCAGGCCTCCTGCTGGTGCTGAACAAACAGCCATGTTGGCAGTCATGATTTTATCTGGAGAAGATGGGGTGGGGGGCATGGAGGGGGGGACAAGACAGGAAAAACAAACCTCTGCTCCTGTATTTCATCCCAAAAATCCACAGAGTTTCACTGCATCCATGTTGCTTGTTCAGAGAAGGTCCACCAGTCCACCAGTGAGGGGGTTCAGGAATCTCAAACAAACATGGATGTGACCACAAGGGTGCCAGAATGTTTACAAAGTAACAGAGCTGTGGTGGATTATTCTGATTCACACCTGTGAGGATACATGCGCGAATACTCATGTGTGTGCGTGATGTGTGTGCGTGATGCGTGTGAGTGATGTGTGTGCGTGATGCGTGTGAGTGATGTGTGTGCGTTATATGCGTGTGAGTGATGTGTGAGTGATGCGTGTGAGTGATGTGCGTGTGTGATGCGTGTGTGTGATGCGTGTGAGTGATGCGTGATGCGTGTGAGTGATGTGTGTGCGTGATGCGTGTGAGTGATGTGTGTGCGTTATGCGTGTGAGTGATGTGTGTGTGTGATGCGTGTGAGTGATGTGTGTGAGTGATGTGTGTGTGTGATGCGTGTGAGTGATGTGTGTGCGTGATGCGTGTGAGTGATGTGTGTGAGTGATGTGTGTGCGTGATGTGTGTGCGTGATGCGTGTGAGTGATGTGTGTGCATGATGCGTGTGAGTGATGTGTGTGCGTGATGTGTGTGCGTGGCGATCTGATCTAAGTAAACATGCACCTGCTTTTATTAATCTCCAATGAGTTTTTTTTCTTTTGTATTTCTGGCAATTCATAGCCATGATATTAGGCACTTTCTGTTACAGACAGCCATGACATGAAATCACAGGCCATGGTCGATCTGTATTTATCCACTGGCTGTGACAAATTAAACAATATTAAGTACAACTTGATTTAATGGGGGGGGGGGGGGAACCATAAAGACCCCTTTGCCTTGCACAAGCTAGTTGTGACAGGTCCCCCCCCCCACCCCCGAGACAAGTGACAAGCATGGAATTTCTAACTCCCGTAAAGAAGCAAATATAGAAAAATGTAACATCTCTCATCATAGCCCCTGACCGCATCTCCCACCTGTCAAAACGTCACAAGCGTGATGGGTGTGCAGCTAGACGGGCCTCTGCGTAACATACAATTTACAGCAATTTAAGACTTTATATTAAAGCTTAATAACCCTCTTTCAAAATGGATCCTCTCAGTCATGGTTATTTTAATTATATTCCTACATTACTTCCAATTATGAATCTGATAATAAAGAGATTTAAGTGATGCTAAAGCCATTTCACCTGCGGTGCCTTTTCGGCAAACCCAGAAAAGATGAGACGATCCATGAGGACCACAGGACCCAAAAAGCCCCACCAATCCCTGTACATTTCCTTGTTTACCATCGACCACTTTTCTTCCTGAACACAAGAACAGAGTTAAAAGGCAGAACAAATTTATGCTCTTTTCATTCTTAAGGGCAAACCCATCTCTTACTCCCTCTACTTTAATCAATCTTTTTAATGAAATCTTCATTTTTGGCCTAACCCCCACACCATTCTGCATATAACCTCAGTGCCTCCAAGGAGCTTTTTAAACAAAATCTCACCCAGTCAGTCATATACACCAACACATGAATAAATACATCCAGACACCTTTTGCTTCATAGCATCTGAACTTTCTCAAGGAAAGTCACACACACATTTTTGGAACACTGTTATCATCAGAATTGCTGCACATATTTTCTTTTGAATAAAATGTGGTTCCTTGACTGCAATCAGAAGCCAGTATCTTGGTGGGGACATTAAACTCTAATCCCAACATGGCGATCCCCCACCCAGCCCGAACCTTAACCATAAGTAACCAAACAAAATGCAAGTCTTTGGCACTTTTACTTTTTTGATTGCGTGCAATGATTTTTATGAAATGGAATTGAAAAAATGGTTCCCACAAAGTCAGAATAATAGGTTTTTATCACATTGTGGGAACATTTGGTCCCCACAATGTAACACACACACACACACACACAAACATTAGATGGAATGCCTACCAGGACATGGAGCCTCACGAGGACCTTGTTCTACAGCCAACATGCTGAGAGACACCATCAAGGCCCTGACCGTGATTCACCAGGTGCCAGCCGTGTCTCATGCATATTACCATCATTTTATAGCCCCATTGACGGTTCGCTATTCAGTCTCCTTGCACCTTCACCCATTCATACATTCTGATGTCTTGGCAATTTCACGTCATTGTAAGGACACTACAGTCAGGTCCCCAGGAGAAATGAAGTCGTTACATCAGGAGTCCATGTTTTAATTCTCCACATCGATGTGACCGAAGCGTGTGGCCTGCAGAAGCTTCCCCACCACTGAGCTTTAACTGGCACGCACGCACACATCTGTGCTTTTTATCTTAATCCACAAGGCTTGCACTATTATTTTTATTTTTAAAAACCAGACTGAAGTACCACTTAGCTTATGCTTGCAATAAATTAGAGATGCTGTTGTACTGATGAATTTGAAAAATGTGTTTGTTTTCAGTTTTTTTTTTCTTCTTTTTTTCTTAGGAACAACTAAACTGAACTGATTAAGAAAAAGAAAAAGAGACGGTTTCCAGTTTAACCAAGAAGGTGCATCAAAGTCAGTGTGGCCCCTTTCCTCCATGGGCCGTGAACAACAGGGGACGACAGTTTGGGGCCATGCGGGGGGCTGGGCCAGGCCACTTATCGGACCCTCACAGTGCGCTCACGTCGCCTTTTTAAGGAGTCGCTGTGCGATATATTCTGCTCATTAACCAGCCGCCTGCTGACAGGGCAGTTCCATTGTGCCACCATTCATAACGTTTCCTAGATAAAAATGGCTGAAGAAAGTAAGTAATCTCTTAGTCATTCTATTTCTGTATCGCCGGCCCATTCACTGCCCCCAACCCAAGGCACATTAGAGAGCCATCAATCCTGCTCACCAATTTGCTTCTTGGATCCTCTTCCTTTTTCTTTTCTTCTGAACTTCTGCACAGTGTTATTTTGAATACACTGGAAGGGCAGAGTCCCTAGAACGCCACACTGACCCCTGCAGGTTTAATGGCATCATTATCCTAGAAACGCGAGTGCAGATGGGTGGTTAATGTCAGCGGTGGATGCCGGATGATCGTTACCGCTCACTGAGACGGGCACGGAGCTGGCTCCCATCACCGTCAGGCATGACATGCACACGGCAGATGTTTACAAACACACCACGCCCACAATCTAAGCTAGAACCACCTGGAGGCTTTGTTTACCTCCCCCCCCCCCCCCCAAATATGACATATTAACACAATGCTAACAGGCTTGACACGCTCGATCGAACGTGAAAGACGATTCATTCTTCCATGCAAAATCTGTTGGATAATCAGGGCGGGAGAGAAAGCAGTCCTACGGCAACGTGGCTTGCTAAGGGCAACAGCCTGCCCGGGGCCCTCACATAATGTCTGGGTCAATCCTGATTCCCACTGCTCCCACAGTAGGCCCCCAGCCATTGGTCCACCCTGTCCAGAGGAACTCCGCCTCGCCATAGCTAAATATGCACATTGAGCTTACTGCATTTATCATCTCTGTCAAGTGCACGTTCCAGCAAAAAGAACAGCAGCACTCCCCCATTACATGATGAATATCACACGTCACAGGTTATCAGCCAGCTAGGCTGGCCTCGCCAGCACTTCCTAATTATTTATGCTTAGGCAGGTGCTTCGAACCCGGTTCCCATATATAAATACCCTTATAAGAAGAATATTACACAATTTGAAATCTAAGACTCAGAAAGTCTGAAAAGTCTTGCAAAGTCAGAGTCATTCTCATGTGCCGTTAGCACAATATACAAACCAATATATTCTGTGGTGCTTTCAGTGGCTATTTTATAATATCTTGAGGGACAAAATACATTTATAAACCAGGGTGGGGGGGGGGGGGGGTGTCAATCCATTACAATTTGCGCTTTTGTCTATATTTTGGTGCGTTTCTGAATTTCCCCCAGTGCAGGCTGCTCTCCCAACTCCCTGCACCCAATATTCCGAACACTTTTTTTCATATATTCAACAATTTAGTGTGCGCGCACACACACACACACACACGCGCGCGCGCACAGACACACACAAGCACACATCCGCTGGCTTCCTGCACAGAATGAGCATAAACGATGGTAAATATTAAAGCGATCAATCATGCAGCGCTTCCAGGGGGCCGCTGTTGAAGATGAGCATGATGAGATGAGAGAACGAGGGAGGAGGCGTGGCAGAGCGATGGAGTGAAGGAAGGGACAGTGAGCGGGGTTTTGCAATACACATTTGTGAACAGAGAGGGCACCAAAAACACCTGTTTACATTTTATGGAAAAAAAACTATCCCAAAATCCTTTACAAACCCCTCCCTAACACAAAAAATGAGTCTCTCAGTACCGGTGCTGGTTAAAGCCCATGCGGTGGTCGTCGACTTCGGCACCCTGGCGAACATCAGGGCCAGACATGGTGCTCTGCACGTTCCTGGTGTGCAGGAGAGTGGGGGGACTGCCAGCAGTTTGCTAAGGTGGCGCACCATCAGCAGAAGTTGCCCCAGGAGGCTGCCTATGTCACCCAAGCCTCATGGGTTGAACATGGGATCAATACCCAACATGTCTGTGACCATCATCTCCACAACTCTCTTTATCACCCTATGCTACCTTCGTAGAGATGGGAGAAGCCATGATGACGCGGATGTATCTGCGAACACGAGCGGGCTTCCTCTCGACACAGTTTGGCTTCCACAAGCAGTGGGCATGTGCTCTGGAATCCACATGGAAGCCTGTCTGAGGAGGACACAGCAACACGGAAAATCCACTAAACCTAAGGGATCCTTGCTTACATCTTTGTCACTCCGGAAAGGCCAGAGCCACAGAACAGGTTTCACAGAATCTCTGCCGCTGGGATCCAGCAGAAGGAGCCCAGTGCTTTACACTGCAGAGAGGTGTGAGCCAGTGAAAAGCTAAAAGAAGCAAGCTGTGCAGTCACAGAATCTCAATGTCTCACTAGAAACGTTTTGTTGATGGATTGCTTTGGCCACAATCAATGAAAGATTTAGTGACGTGCAATATTTGAAACATTAAAAAGGGTAAAATGTTAATATTGAAGGCTGTTCTATTTCTGGAAAAGCTTCTTTGTGTAAAAAGCAGGCTAGCTTCCGTTCATTTTGTATTGAGGACCATCTACCTCGTGCTCTGCCTATACTGAGAGTTAACCGAGCCACCAACGCCCAGGCCCAAGCAACTGGTGGAGCGAAATAATGGCCTGTTTACTGTCAGGGTTTTGAGCGCCAATGAAGCGCCAGAAGGTGGCTGGGGGCGGGGTGTGTCTGTCTGTTTATTTATTCCTAATCTGAATAGTCTGGTGATTTTTCACTGAGTAATTCAGGTTAAGTGCCTTTCTTAAGGGTAAATCAACAAGGATCCACCTGAGACTTTTCGCCACAGGTAATTTTCTTGACCATCACCTTTTTGTGTGCTTGCTTGTTTGTTTAACAAACCCAAATCCCCATCTGTCTCACTGCACTTCCTTGATAGCTGTCCTACTGTGCCGTTATCATCATCCTGACTGTTCAGGCTACAATGTGACATTCTTTTTAGAAAGTAACTCCGTGTAAAGTGCCAGGTACAACAGCAACAAGAATTTTACCCTCATTCCTAGACAGATTTCTCATTGTATAACAGCTCTGTGAGATGTTCACCTAATAACTTAGAGCCCTCCACATTTATTGCTCCAAAAGCAGCTCTCACCATTGCAAATAAACTCTAAAATGACTTTTATTAATCTCAAATTCTCAGGTTAATCATACCGCTGCTCCTCCAAGCTGGAACATTTAGCAGGGAAAAAAAGACAAAAAAAATCCAATTTTCTTGATTTTCCTGGCTAGCATTGCTGAAGAGAGCTACAGCTTTTTGCCAAGAGGAACCCTGCCCTCCGGACTAAAGCCTACAATTCTCGTTGAGTTGAGTTCCTTTAACTCTCTGCTTTGTGTTAAAACCTATAGTAAGTGTGGGCAGTGTTGTTTTAAGGAATCTCGTAGCTGCAATGGATCTTGAGAAGATAAATCATCTGTGTGAACCTATGAACAGATGTAAAAATGTAAAAAGGAATTAATGACAACATAAATAATGTTATACATCTAACTCAGGAGAGTGATTGTGAGTAACACCAGTATAATGAGTGCAACATGGACAGGAAGGACTATATTATAAATTACTACAGCATACAGTGTACATGCAGCCTGTTTAATGTGGGGTGACAGCAATCTAATATATAGTGAGCCGATGGTTGGCTCATCCGCTTCATTATCAATGATTTCCAGTTAAACTCAGACTCTGGCACGGGGCATCACCAAATCATTCCAGGTGGGTACTGTTGACCGTTGTTATAGATCACAAAGTGTTATTACCGCAAATAAAATACATACATATATTACGAGCTCAGCATGGCAGCTGGATGATGCCTGAGCAAAATGAGTTTGCCAAAAGCGATCGCTCAGGCCCTTTAGCGTGCGCCATTGAGATTTCCCCGAAGGCACTGCCCCATTAAAACTCACTGACAGCTTTGTCATCCACAAACACCCCTGCTGCATTGGGTACGACGCGGCTCAGGCGTTAAGCTTATCGCAGAGACGGCTCCTTTTGTGCCTTTAAAAGAGGCGGGAAACGCGGCCGCATGTCAGTCTGCATCCAATCACGGGAGGCTCTCCACTGTGAGCCTTTAAATTTACTATTTCCTGGGGAAGAAAAAAAAACTTTTTTAATACCTTTGACAACTGTCTGGTAAAGACTCTAAGACCTGGATTGAACACCAGTGGTCAACCAATAATACAGACCTGTAGGACACCATATCTATAGCTCGTCAGGTAAACATTATCTGTTCCATCAAAAAATATATATACTGCATTAAAAACCAAGAGGACAAAAGCAAACAAAGAACACGGCAGCTCTCATAACAATGTAAATCCCACTCAAAGCATACCCTGTCTCTGAGTCTGACTCTGTCTTCACGAGTGCCGCTACTTGTCCAGCATAACACCAGGAGAAGGTGAAAGCGGGAACATTAACGGCAGGGTGGTGGGGGTGAGAAATGGCCATCGCCGGACCGAACAGCTCGCTTCAGTGCCCGGGGCAGCCCTGTGGAAGTGCATGCTTGGCACACTGACAAATCGCTGATCTCTGAAGCCCTACATCAGGGCTGTTAATTAAAGGTTTCAGGAATAAATACCCCCCCTCCCAAAAAAAGAATAAATTCATCTGAAAGCTGAATATTATAATTTTTTTTTTTCATTTTCCTGTTGATTCTGCTTCAGTTGCCCTTCTAAATGTAACAGCCAAAGAAAGCTTCCTTCCCTCTTTTCCCAAAATCCTTTGGGGCCTCACTGGCACCTGCTGACACCTGTTGGCCACGGCAGACTGACAACAGTCATGGCACCACGGTGACAGGGGAGCAAGCGGAGACCTCGACTCGGGCTTTACGAGCCGTCGGTGGCGGGATCCTGGCAGCTCGGTGCTGCCGCTGTCCGGGAGCGCGGTCGTCCGGGAGCGCGGCCGTCTGGGAGCACCGTGCCCTCATTCCAAGGTAAATCTCCACGTCCAAGATGCCCGTTTGCTTCACAGACTTGCCCAGGCCTTCTCAGAGTGTCTGTCATTCACAGCTTTACTAAAACATCCTGACTTTACTTTTTTCCTTGGACATCCTGATATATTCTTGCACCCTTTTTAAATAATTCATGCTTATGGAAATGCTACATGTGTTATGTTATTTAAATGGGCATTTTCTTAGGAAGCATTGCTTTGCTTAACGAGCTGAAAACAATGGCAGGCGCGGCTGCCTTCATTAGACAGTGACACACTACGGCACCATCTCGGGTTAACGCTGCACGCTTATTTATTTACTTTTTGCCCCTGGACTTTGCACATTGATCGAATCACCTGGAATTAAACTTCACGCGCGGAATTGCTTATTTACTGATTGATTAAATGCCTGTACATTAAGGTGCTGGCAGTGCATTACTCAAAACCTGGATTAAGCTGAACAGAACAGAATGGAGCGAGTCAAAGGAGCATTACGCGGGCTGAAAGCCCCTTTGAAATACAGCCCTGTGTCGATTCTGTGGACGGAGATGAATTGCAGCGAGCGCCATCAACGCAGCTGAGAATCAGATACTCCAGAGAGAGGGTGTCACAGGCACAGGTCTGATGGAGATTTGATGCCACCTGTCACTCAAAGTAATCCCCGCTTACCCACCACCACCCCCCCCCCCCCGGGAGGACGGCTGATAAAAGTCACCACGAGGTGCACCAACAATTAAATAAGCAGGCCATCACCAGCTGTCACTCCGGTCTCCCACGCCACCCCCCCAGTGAACCACAGCGACCTCTCAGCTCAGGGATGTGTGGGTGTGTGCATGCGTGTGCACGCATGTCATTGGGGCTGTGTGTGTGTGTGTGTGTGTGTGTGTGTGCATCTGCGCGTTGGCGGTAAGCTGCTGTCAATAGAGAGCCCAGATGAGTGGGTTAGCTCTCTCTTCACCCATCTGCCTGCCTGCATCTCCTGGCCTCTTGCACCTTCTGCGCCGAAAACTGGCTGCGAGTGCAAAACTTTTGACCACGTTTTCAGGGGAGGGCCATGTGAGAAACTCAAAATGAATGTTTTGGGTCTCCCTAAAGGCCAGTCTTTGCTTCTTCAAATCGAGACCTGCTGCGGCATCGCTGGGCTGCTTATCGGGGTCAAGCGAAGTGCAGACACTCATATCAGCACACCCATTTGCCCATGGCCACCACCAACACTCCATTTTCTCCACCAACTCCACAACCTTGATTTTTTATTGTGTCTTTTTCTTCGATTTCCTCACGTATCCCTATAAAAGGACATGACACGTGGTCACCTTACTCAGAAAGCAGCCTTTGTGCCTCATTATGTGCGGCCTGTACACGTACAGCGGCCTCCATCTTCTGTGTGGGCGTTGCCTACCAAACGCTCTGTGAAACCAGCTCCGAGCGACTCCTTTCATTCCATTGCCAACCCAAGGATGAGGGCACGTCGCCACCGTGCCACTCACAGGGGATTAGAGGCCTGGGCGGCACAGCCTCCCGCTTCCCGCCTGAAACAGGGAATCAATCACCGCGTCCCATCGGACTCAATTAGCTCATGTTAAACAACTGGTGAGACTTCAATGCCTTAACAAGGACTTCCTTCCTATTCCTCCTCTAGCCTCTTCCCCTCCTCAGAGCCGATCCTGTAGTCGAGTCGAAGGAGCTGTCAGTACCAGAAGCTGGATTTAATGATTAGAGAGCTGTGTGGCTAATTGTCAGCAGGATTTCTGTGTGAACGTTCCGGGTCGTGGCAGGCTATACCAAATCTAGCCCAATCACTGAGGCACGAAGACACAGGTTCCCAGCTTGAAAGCTACCATGTGCTTCTTCAGGCCTGTCAGAAGTACCACAGGTGGGTGCCGTGCAAACGCCACACCCCCTTACCTTTGATTTCAGTGTATTGCTCCAGGTGAACTGTCACAAGCTTTATGGGTCATCGATGTCTTCAGGGCTGAAGTTTTGCACATGTTTGGTGTGTGGGTGAGGCCTACAACAGCACTGAATCCAGCAACATAAACCAGTACTCGTTACTGCACACTAACGGTTAACGACCGCAATACGTCCTCAAGGGAAACTGTCAGTTCACATATATAGATGCAAAGAACAAGAAAAAAAACCCTGAGTATTTGATCTCTTCCATAAATAGATGCGCTGGATTATTTGTATCGTTATGAGTTCCTCTCTCCAATTGCTAAGCAGAATCTTATAGCAGTAAACAAACAAATAACAACACTTTTGTCACCAGACTTGAATTTGTAAGAGTTAAGAAGAGAGGCAAAGGACATGGAAAAAAGTCAACTTGTGAAGGGAGAAGACAAAGTGAGGGGTAAGGGAGAGGTCTGGAGGGAGGGATCTAGCTTGGCGTGGATCACTGCATTCTTCTGGCCATAGAGTGAATTTAGCCAATCCTTGATATGGAGCCAGAATAATCCCTCTGCGATCTTCTCGATTTATTATCCCCCTCCTCAATTTATTTTTAGCAAAGCTAGGGAAAGGCCCATCTCCTATCCTGGCCTGCAGAAGGCTCAAACATATCGAATACGCTCATGGATCACTGGCACTAACAAGGGCATAATTAATAAAATGAATAAATCTGAACAGGGGCACAGACGGAAAGGTAGAGTCTGAGAAGGCACATCGATCCACAAGCCACCGCTTGTTTGTGTTGTTAAAATCCATTCTCTACATTAAAGAGGGAAACACAAACTCCGTAAGGGTGCCATATTGGCAATGACGTTTTGCCAATTTGGATGAGCTGAGTCAAAGCATCAAAATGAACTGGAGGACGATTGGTTGGTGATGCGATTAGCTGCAGCACAACTACAAATTGGATTATTGAAATATGACCTTCAGAGAATCTACTGTATCATCATAATGATCAAGACTTAACAGCCTTAACAGTCAGAATGAGTATGTCTCATCGAATTTATTGTTACTTGTATGTTCTGTTGATTAATTAGCTTCATGATGGAGCTGTTGTGTATGCCACAAGCCTCTGTCCTTTTTTGTCTTAATGGAATATCATTCAGTACTGCTGATCATTTTAGTTGGCATCTTCAAAATCTCCTCACATTTAATTACTGTAAAAATTATAATGAGTGTAAACAAGGGTAGGTTCTGGGCTGAACCTGTTAGTATATCCATTGATCCATCTACCCATCTGTCCATCCATCCTCCATAACAGAGTCTTAGGAAGCCAGAAAACACAGACCACAATAGTATGCCAGTTCATCGTGAGTCACATTCTCACACAGTAACACACAACAGGCTAATTTAGCAATGACAATCCACCTAACCACATGCCTTTGGACTACGGAAGGACCCCTGCTTACAGGGAGAGCAGGCAACCTCAAAACATGCAGTGTTGGGGCTGAGAGTCGCACCACCAACCCGGAAGAGGTAAGTCCACAGTGGTCACCTCTGTACCTCCCATCTGTTAGCATAACTCATACTACATTCCTGAATGCTGATCTCCATGTGTGAGATGACAAAAAAAAGCAGAAGGGACATGAGTAAAAAATCTGATTCTCCCTATAAAACATCTTTAATTTCTATAACGATGAAGCACATGCCAACTCTTATGCCTGGAAGTGCATGAGACCCCACAATTTATCAGGATACAGTTTGAAGTATTGAGTTAAATGCATTCGGTCCAACTCAGTCCAAGTTTTTGCATTATTTGTGTTCAGTGAGAAACCAATCGATACTTTCTCCATTTATGTCATGATGATTGTAAAAAATATCATCCAAAATATCTGAACTTCATTAAGCTATCCCGCAAAAGCCTGAGGTCTCTAAATCAGGGAAATCCCATGAAAAGTCTCATCCTGGCATCAGGCAGTGAGACACAGACCAAGACCAATCAACACACGTCCAAAACTTCCATTACTGCTGCCCATAAACCAATCAGATATACTGTGGAACACCTTTCGGTTTTAAATTGTATTGTCACATCTTCTGTTTCCAGGATTTAAAGTGAAATTCTTTTGCTAAGGATGCAGGGTGGGGCATCAGGTAATAGGACAAACAGGAGTGCAATGCAGGACACAACGGTGCAGGACAGAACTTTCTTCTTAGTTTGGGAACTCCAACAAAAGTGCATCATAAGCGAATGACAGAGAAAGAGAGATGAAGTTTATATTAACTTGTGCATCTGAGATGGTTTTGGTGCAAATGAAGTGATAACAATACAGTGACATTTTCTGCTCCTCTCCCCTTCCATTCTTCACACCAGTCTGTGACAGACATGAGCAAGCGCATTCCCAGCAAGCGCATTCCCAGCAAGCGCCTCCTAAACATCCAAAGGATGACCACAGGTCTGCTTCTTCAATGGGTCTGACACCCCAGTGTTTAGGTGAGAAATAGCACTGCAAGCTCTGCTCCACGCTTGCATTAGATAGACTCTGCTGCCTACAACAACAGTCACCTTGGTTCATCATTTCAAACGGTTCAGCTAATCTCCACCCCCCTTTGAGGAGGGAGGACTAATCAAGGCGATTGATCCAATCGATCCATTTACAGCTCTCTGACCAAACTCCTCTGTTCCGAATTCAGGGAGCAAAGCAAATAAAGTCACGACCTCAGTGTTGAACTGACGCTGCACCATAGCTGTCTTTCAGGTTTATCTTCAGGCCGCTAAACCCACACTAATCCTTTCAAATCTTCATTATAATTTTTTGGTCCCATTTCTTCTCATAACCCCATCTAAATTAAAATTGACTAGTTTTCAGCAGGCTCACCAAGCACAGGGGCTGAGATGGCACGTGTTATGCAAGAGACAAATGTGGGAGTTTTACCATACAGCTGGTTTTTGTGATGATACATCAACTTGTTGAGCCAACAATACCAATCCACAGTCGAGTTTTCTTCTGCCATTGCTCATTTACTGATTCCCCGCCGTTTCTACCCAATGTTGTCACCATTTTGGGTCCAGCTTTCCCTTATGAATACCTGAGAGCTATTCCTGACAAAGCTTCATGGCCTTTCCATTCACCAGCTTCTCAAGGTCTTGCAGCAAATATATTCAGGGGGACTCGGTGGTACAAAATCAAAGTAGTCCCTGTTATGACGGAGGTACGTCTGCTCCTTCACATCTCAACCCCACGACAGAAAACTCCATTGGAATATATCGCATGCAAAATCTCCTTGTGTCTGTGCAGCCTCAGACTATCGTCACAATCAGTTAAGCTTCTTTTACAGAATAGCAGAAGGAAGTTGGTTTTGCTTTGTTTGGAAGATGTTGTGTAGATCTTGCTCCAATACTGCTTACACTTGTACCTTGGCATCCATTGGAAGCTCAGCCTAGCCGTATTTACACCTACTTGACTCCTTGACAGTACATATGTTTAAATGTGCTATTATAAAAACCACAAGGTAAATATATATAAATGCAAATGGTCAAATTGCGATGGGTTTCACACAATATAGGCCAAAATATCCCAAAGACCCAGATCCCCAAAGTGCCATTCCTATGAGAGTGTAGGGCTGAGGTCTGACCGCTCTGAAGCCACATGACACCAAGCAGGGGACCACAGAATGATTCAGCCGCAGTGATCGAATAACTATAGAGGCTCATCGCTCAGTTCAGTAACTTCACTGCTTATGGCTCATTAAAATTCATGGAGATTCACGAACAATGTACCCATGTGGGGGACCTTAAATGTTCGTTGGGTTAAATGTTTCTGTATGAACCCACCGGAGTACACTCTCATCCCCTTTTCTCCTCTCTTGCTTAATCTATTTCAGTAAATAAACAGAATGTGTAACAGAAGGAAGATGTGCATGTATGCATGGGTATGAGCAGGGTGGTGCATCTGCCTGAATTCCCTGTGGGGATATTAATAGCCGAAGGCTCTGCTTTCCCACATTCCACCTCTACTTCTCTTCCATCCTGGGCCAGGACCTTGAAGACACAATATCACAGTAGGTAGAGTTGCCTTGTGGTGAAAATGCATGGGAACCTGGGAGGATCGTGCAGTGAGTGTCTGTCCAGTGGGGAGGGGGATTTGGCTCTACTGCACTTATTCCACCTTCACAGAAGGAGCAGGAGACACGATGGACCTTCCTGAAACCATTTTGAAAATGCCCCCTCCCGAATTAATTAAATTAATTCATTTAATTTGTCTTCATATGAGCATCTACGTTTTTCAGTTGTGCCCGAGGAGAGACCTTTATCTATTTTTTTTTTCAGGATGACCCATCCAGCGAGCAGATGTGTGCTTAACCTGCCTTTTGACAAGGTTATCTAAGCAAGCCTCCAGCTAGAAGATGGTGAGGAAGACCGGAGCCGCAGGACAGGGTGAACCGCAGCCGGCCAAGGTGATCGCGCCTCCCCCAGCCACACGCACGCAAGCCCACGCAGCCGCTGTCGTTGGCATTATCCTCCCCCGCCGGCGGTTACACTCTAATGCACAGCTATAATATTCTTCACATCTACAGGAACAAGTGCAGCAGGTACCCGTCGGACTCCAGTGCCACTTTTAACAGGGGAAAACAAGGCCGAGGTCACTGGCCATCGTATCTGACGCGCCTGCACTTCACCGCTGCTGGAAGTTTGAAGCCGGGAGACTCGATTGTGAGAACAAACAAAAACAATTAAAGGGGAACTTTTTAATGTTTATTTACAGTGCTTAAGCGGCCAATTCTATCCAAAGCGAGTTATTGTACGGAGCTTACAAATTTCCACTTACCGAAGCAACTCAAGCCCCTTCCTTTCTCAAGGGTACGAGAGCCGAGCCCCTTCTGGGACTTGAGACAGCAACTACTTGATAAATACAGGCTTTTAACCACAACACTGCCAGCTGCTCCGTGACCCTAATGCGGCGCCCTACTTTATAATTTGCATATATATATATATATATATATATATCCATCTATTTTCCTGGGGTGCAGACTTCTTCTGCAAAGTGCGGTGCTGCTGTTTCCTGTTCCAGCATGTGCAGGCAGTAACGTGAAAGCCAGCGTTGCCCCCGGGAGCGACGTCAGCAGGGGCTGTTCAAGGCCCCGTCCGTCTCCGATACATGCAGCATGGCCGTCAATCTGCCCCCAGCGCTGTGGCTCTGAGCAGTGTTTATCACTGTGGCCCATCATACGTGGCAACAGCTGCCCTTAATATGAACAGGTAGTATGGCTGTCATGTCAGTGGTCTAAGTCTTAGCAAAATTAAAGCTGCTGAGATATTAAGAAAAGCAAAGGAAAGAAAAAAACAAGTTAAATTAAATGGTAAATGGTAAATGGACTGCATTTATATAGCGCTTTTTACTACTCTTACGAGTACCAAAGCGCTTTACAGTTATGCCTCACATTCACCCATCCACACTCACATTCACACACTAATTAATTAATTAGCAGATGTTTTTATTCGAACCAACGTACAATTCAGAAAGCGGGGTCAGATAGTCCCTGGAAACTCACTGACCCTGGGACTGGAACCAATGACCTTCTGATCACAGACACAGCATCCTAACTCATGGAACCACCCCCAACTACTTGGAATCTCTTTGCAATCCCTGTAGCTAGATTGTGAGTTTCATAAGCTGAAAGAAGGCTGGTAAGCAAGTACAAATAAAACTGGTATTTTTTAGAGAGAAAAACAGCACTAGCAGTAGCGATGCTGCAGAAAGCACCTAAAGCAGGAAGCTATGACGGGAACTGAGTGCCGTATCTAGGGAGTCACACAGTGCAGCCACCCCTAAGCTGCTACCTAGTGCCCTTGCGTGAACAGACCCAGTAATCATCGCCCTAGAGCGGCAGAGCGCCGTTCACGCCTGAAAGAAGTCAAAATCCAGTCTGCCCTGGGCCCCTCACCACAGAAGCTAAGGCTGAATGGCTGAATGATGGCTCGGGCACCCACTTCGCTCCGACGGGACAGCCTGGCCAAACTAAAAATAGACACCGAGGTGCCTTCTGGACAGCTTCTCTGCGGTCGGCGAGGTCGATCCGCCTGGGATCAGATCAGCCACTTTTCTTCATTGGTTTGTGGTTTCGTTACGAAGATGGTTAAATTCCTCGTCCAGTAATTACATTGTTTGTCCACATATATGGGTTTCTTTTTGTGTGGGTGGAAGGAAGCATGTAAGATCAGCAGAGGACAGCAACGCACAGAGGAGGCAAAGAGTGTGTTTTTATTGCTGCTTCTCTCTGGAACGCGGCCGGTGCTGAGGTAGGAGGAACTGAGATTAGATGTGGCCTAATTTGACAACGCTGGAGAAGATGGCATTAAGAGTTGTTTTTGCATCCCCCTGCTATGTACGTATGCAGATGCAGTGATGTGAGCAGGTGGATGCGGCACAA
The DNA here is from genome assembly GCF_048594095.1 of Paramormyrops kingsleyae. NCBI lineage: Eukaryota > Metazoa > Chordata > Actinopteri > Osteoglossiformes > Mormyridae > Paramormyrops > Paramormyrops kingsleyae. The sequence continues at coordinate 6,919,492 of NC_132819.1, read as the reverse complement.
AGATCACAGCAGAAAGCACTAGGCACTAAGCACTAGGCACTAGGCACTAGGCAGTAGGCACTAGGCACTATGCACTAGGCCTAGGCGGTGCACATTAAGTAGAGAATTTAAAAAATAGCAATTAATAGCAGGTGACACAGTGCGACAGTGGCATTTTCTGAGGATTCATTAGGCGGGATCCGCTCAGCATAATCCGCAGCGTTTCGGCACCAATGACGAGGTCCAGGCAGCGGCGCTCTAATTACAGCGGAGACGCGGCACAGGGCCGTGCTGAAGCGTTCTGGGAGTCCCCGGGACCGGCACTATTTTCTAAGTACCTGAGGCTTCACTCTTTCACCTTGGCATGCTGGAGGATCCCTCTTGCGACACAGCCAGGGATGGGCCATGACAAATTCCACTAGCAGTCCTGTTACTGATAGTGTGTAGCCTGGACTGCTAATCGACACGCTGGCACAGGGCATGAACCGGAACTGCCCTCAGCAGGAAGCAGCAGAGAATGCCACTTTCTCGTTCTCCTTTTGTCCTCCCTCTTCTTCCCCCGTTTATTCTTCTTTCAGTCTGCCGGGCCCTGTGTGAGACATCCCCGAAATATCCTATGCCTCCGTGTCGCTGCTAGATGCTGGCCAGGATGACCTTGCACACGGGCACGGTGTCACTGGGCCGTTTACCGATTCAGGGCTTGCTTCTATGCCGCTAACTGGCAGGACTTGGTGTCGACGGCACCGATGGCCAAAAAAATAAAGAAACAATGACTTGAAAAGCCCAAGGTCAGGTCAACCCTGGGTAAATATGGCAGTGCTGGACAAACTAACGGAAGCACAAACGAAGATGGGCTACATCACTTCCTAGCATGTCACACTAATTAAGAACAGTGACCCCGGACACCAGTGCCTGCCTACTGGGATTTAATCAGGGAAAACAACAGTGGGGGATTAGTTCAAACAGGCAACTATACTACCATTAGTGAAATGACAGCTACAGTATAAAAAAACAGGACACTACTGCTAATACACCCGAGCCTCATAAAGTGCTAAAAAGCAAATGTGGATGTGATCACTGATAATGCTCACCGAATGAAATATAACAGTGACCACTGTACAAAGATAAGGTGCATTCCTTTAACCTTTAACATGTCTATAAATGAACAAAATGAATTACAATAATTCATCTCTCAGTTACTAGCTAATTTCGAATTACATTTGATTACGTAGGCCTTGTAAATCAACAAACTAGATTGTGCAATGATATTTATGCCTGGAATATAGGTGGAATATATAATGATAGGAGAATTTGACTCATTTGTTTCTGATTGGAAGTAACAATACTACTACTACTAATAATAATAATAATTGTAATAATAATAATGATGATGATGATCATAATAATAACGATAACACTTTACTTGATGGGGCACAGATAGTAATAACTCAGTTACTGCTCAAGTACAAATCATGAACAAATATAGTCGCTATTTGAGATAAAAGATGCATCACGAATCATTAATGATGAATTAACATGAGATCAGTATGTAATGAAGACTTAGTTTGTGATTAGTTAACATAAGTAACAACATAATACAATATTATTTGTACCCTGTCAAGTAAAGTTTTACAATAATAATAATAATAATAATTATTATTATTATTATAATAATCCTGAGTTTTAAATGTGCCTGCACATTGGTAGTTCCTAACTGTGTCCATTTAATCTCTGTAATATATTTTTTCATATATATCTGGCTGCTAAATTGTACCTTTAGGGACCTTGAATACAGCCATAGTCATCAATGTCGATGCAGGAGTCACTCGGACAGGCCAATCATTATGCGGCAGCACACTGTTCCCTAGGGAACGCGGCAGGGCAGAGCGCTATAGCTGTACAGCATAGCAGCAGTGCATCGTGGCCATGGCGATCCTCCAGGCCTGAAATTTACACTGCCAGGCTTCATTGAACAAGCGGGGCTCGATTTCTATCTATATAATGGCAGAATATATCCCAGTGCCTTAAATATCCCTCCGCCGTGCTCGGCGACAGTGCTCTTCTCAGCGCCTGCCGGGTTTTGCTGTGGGCGATTCTCTCTCTCCTCGTGAGGCCAGGCGGGGACTGTCCACCGACCGTCATGCAGGCCCCCCAGCCCCCCCCCTCCCGCCAGCGTGTCTCCGCATCGCCTGCCGTCGCTGCTCCCGGCCAACTGCAGGAAACAAAACAGTTGACTTGGGCAACAATTAAGTGCATCCAAGGGGATCAAATTGCTCTGCCGACAATGAGGCTGGAGCCGTTTATGCACTGCGTCTCCAAGTGTCCACGGCACGCTCTGCTCATTACCTCTCCATAAAGAACAGTATGCATGTGTGTCCCCAGATCGAGGGCGAGCCATATGAGGAAGTCAGAGCCTCACATTGATTACCAATTCCCTAAGCCTGCACGGAAGCGAGACCACGTATGGCAGTCACGTTTTATACAGCGTGTTTGAAAATCCTCCGCCGGTGATCTCCGGAAGACGCCATTAGGAAGATAAGAGATAATAAAACCGATTCCAGCCCATCTGCTCAGATTAAATGAGTCACCAAGACAAAATCAAGGGGATTTGCTGCAAACCCACAAGGTGTATGCATGCTGCATAATCAGTTGTTGAGAAATTTAAGTTTTCCTGAGAAATTAAGCAACAGAAAGAAGCTGATAGTAAGGCATAGAGGGGAATATAAAATTAGTTTTGTATATATCCATCCATACGCCAGGCATTTATTTATTCATTTTTTTATGTTGATGTTTAACAGACGCTGCACATTGAGACGTTAAGTAAAATCAGGCTAAAATAAAGTGTGACTCAGGGAAAGACACTGGATAAAGAGTCTGTGGAATAATGGGAGAGGACAGCTATTGATTCACACTGCTCTGACAGGCTAATAAAACACTGGGTCATGCATTCTGCAGACTCAGCGAAAGCGGAGGTGCGAATGAAAAGCAGCGAATGCTAGTAATGGTGGACGGAAGGTAGTTAGAGGGGTGAAAACTCCACATTATGTCTGTGTACCTTCACCTTAATTCGCTTTCTTAATCATAAAAAGCGTGTGTGTGTGTGTGTGTGCATGTGCGTGTGCGAGTGAGCGGGTGACACAATGTCCCCACAACGTGATGAATACCTGTTTTTTTTCCCCCTTATGCAAAAACTCTTGTATTTTGCTTGGTTACTTATGGTTATGGTTAGGGATGGTTAGGGGTTAAGGTTGTCATAGTTAACGTCAGCATTTTTCCCATTGAAATGAATGAGCGGTCCCCATAAGGATATGTTTACCCTACAGGTGCGTGTGTGTGTGTGTGTGTGTGTGTGTGAGGCTGTTCTCAGTCAAAACTTTGAATTGACCAAATGCCACCTTATATAATACAGGCTTCAGCTCACAACCTCCAATGGACCCAATGTGAGAAGATCTTTTAAGTGTGACTGGCTTGACCTTAAAGAAAGCTCTTGATGTAATTTTCCCTTAATCCTTGTAGCCAAGAAAGAGGGAGGAGAAACGAAAAGCCAATCTGTGCCATGCAATTTCAGCAGCCACATATCCATCTGCCTGCTTGTAATTCTCTTTCATAGACATTAGAAGTGGTTTGGTTTCAGTGAAGCTCTCCAGCAGGGAAGGGATGCCCTTAATCTCTGACCTCGCCATGTTTGCTTCAGTTTTCCGTTTTTTTTTTTTTTTTCGCATTCAAATGAGATCCCCAGGGGAATTTCTGTGCATGCGAGCGGCAATTATGAGACTGTAATACATCATCATAATTATCTTTCATAATATGACAATAGATAAGTCACATGACCGATACTTGATTACAATTAACTTTTAATTTTAGTTTAATCAAATTTCAGAAGCGTAGCAAGACACGTTTGCCAAGCTCTCAGAAATTTCACTACATAAGTTGTATTCTCGAGAAACTTTAGCAAGTAAAAAAAGAAGCAGTATGACCCCCCTGTGTCTTCAAACTCAAGCCAATTATCTTTATGTAACTTTAAAGCACTTTTAACGTCACATTTGCCAGTAAAACTAAGCTTCTGTCAGCTAAATTGAGCAATTACATGCAACAATTTCCAACAATTAACTTGAGTCATATTTGTCCAAACTACTGCTGGCAATTCTGCTTCTCAGGGGTTTTTCAATATGTCAGGAGATCATTACTTATACTGGATCCTAAAGAATTTCTTTTTTTCTCTATTTTCTCTTTACAAACATCTTACTCTTAGGTGGGTGATGTAATTCCCTTTTACTTCAATTGCATGTAACAACTGTATATACATGCATCTGTCGCAAACAAGAGTACTTAGACATGTCCAAATATGGCACTTCTGAAAATGTCTTCAAGCACTGTTCCTCCCCTCAAAAATTTCTTTTTGGGAATGAAGATCTGCCCAGCTGTCCCTCTTGGGACGCCATCCAAGAAGCCTGTACCTGACTGGTCCAAATACCCCAGTCTCTGGAAGCTGACCACAGTCGTAATTTTGGACCCGTCAGGCACCATTGTGTGACTTCTATGAAAACCCAGCAGTAATCCAAGCATTTAAAACCAAGCATTTAAAACCGAGGCAGTTAACCCTGAAGTCCGCGGTTGATTATCTGATCCCGCTGGTCAATACTATCATCACAGACCATCTCAGAGCTACATGCATGCATCAATAGACTTATGGGAAAAAGGAGTTCTTACTTTCCGTGATCGAACTGTAACAAGCACACCTGAATCCATGGCTCCAGACACATCTTCCCCTCTGTTAGCGCTGATTAGCTCACAGACGCTCCTCTCCCTCCGTAAGCAAATTCAGTGTCACAGGTTAATTGTCCATGAAGGTAACAGGCCACAGTGCGTGTGAATACTTTTACGCTGTTTATTTACTCCATACCAGAGCACACCCAAGGACACAAGACTACTTTTCCCTGCACTGTGCTATGCTGTCAATTTGCCCAAACGCTGAATATTATACCCCAAACGCTGCACAGTACACCCCAAACACTGAATATTACACCCCAAACGCTGCGCAGTACATCCCAAACACTGAATATTACACCCCAAACGCTGCACAGTACACCCCAAACGCTGAATATTACACCCCAAACGCTGCACAGTACACCCCAAACACTGAATATTACACCCCAAACGCTGCGCAGTACACCCCAAACGCTGCGCAGTACACCCCAAACGCTGAATATTACACCCCAAATGCTGCACAGTACACCCCAAACGCTGAATATTACACCCCAAATGCTGCGCAGTACACCCCAAACACTGAATATTATACCCCAAACGCTGCACAGTACACCCCAAACGCTGAATATTATACCCCAAACGCTGAATATTACACCCCAAATGCTGCACAGTACAGCCCAAATGGTGCGCAGCATACCTCATTATCTAACGTCCTGCCATAACAGACATTTCTGATGTCAATCCACTAACATTCACAAGACTCTAATTTGATGAAAATAACTGATTCCCATCACAAATCTTGGTGACGCTTAAGCCACATGACTCACTATTAGGAATGACTCACTCTTCAGCTCTGCAGCAGTAAATGTAATGCTGTGGATTCCCATTGATCTTCGGCATTTCTCACATTGTGCACTGCAGAATTGTAACATTGTGCTATGCACACATGCCGCTTTGTGTTTTTCAGCGACAAGAATTGTTCCCAAGACAAAACAATAGCTCTTGCACTGCAGGTTAATGAGAAAAAAATGGATCAGCGGCAGCTGACATTTAGCTGCCTTTTCCAAAGTACCTTCAGCCAGAACAATAAGAATGTGCATGCAGATAAATCCAAACAACAAAGGTAACATCCGTACCAGGGCCTGTGAGCACACTACCCCCCCCGTCCCCCCCCGTCCCCCCCGTCCCAGGGCCTGTGAGCACACTACCCCATCTACTATCCATCCATCATGGCATGACTTTTGACACACAAGCTTACCAGTATATTCTGCACATTACACTTATAACAATGTGAAAATGCGTTGGTGTTGTATAATAATGAAGTACTATAGGTTTTGACATGAGGCAGTTTATGCTAATTCCCTTAAACTTCTCCAGACTGCCAAAAAAATGTTGATAACCGTAGCAAATGGTAGCTAATGTAGCAGCTATCAATCAGCCTAATGGGGTCAGCTACCAGGCCGCTAATCATCACTTGCCAGTCTAGCCAGGCAGACTTATAAGCAAAGAGGTTGCCTCCAGCAGCCGGCCAATCACAAACGACACAGGAGTGACATCAAAAGGCGTCGACAATCACACTGAACTTTTTCAATGCAAACCCTTAATAAAAGTGCCTTTAGCACTGTAATGTATGTCCTGTCATGAATGTTGCGCTGTGGCTTCAGGAGGAATGACATTTTCATTTCACTATGAACTGAACATGCCTGAGATGACAGTAAAGCTTTACTTCACTTGAATAATAAACGTGATGAGGAGGACACTTACCATTGTGAGGAGCCCTCAGTTCCGCTGACCTCCAAGACGTCATAGTCATCCTCCAGCTGGAAGTCGGTGAAAACCAGGGCGATGGTGTCTCCGGGCTCGGCCAGCACCGTCCACGTGCAGTCGGCGTTGTTGTTGTAATCCTGGGGGTAACTGGGGCTGGTAATGACCCCGCTCTGGCCCCGCAGGGTGCCTCCGCATCCATCATCCGCTGTGGGACGGACACACAAAGATGGATACACACAAAAGTCACAGGATTTACACACGCAAACCCTGTGAAATAATCCTTTAATGACTTCTGTGCCTTTCTTTAAAAAGTAAAAAATAAGGACATTTGCAAGAAAAAAAAAATCATTAACTCTGATAAAGAACTCAAAAACAGCTTGGGGGACTTGTCACAATGGGTGATGTAACGATCTGTAATGTAGGTGCGAAAAACAGCATTTTGCTAGTCATTTGTGCTGACCTGAAATAAAACTTAATACTAGAAATAAGCGTTGTGTTGATAATTGCGCCCCCTGGCTGTTTCAGTAAGAGGGAGGCTCCTGTCCACAGCAACTTGACAGCTGTAAGGAAAAAAGACCAAAGTGCTGCCAGGTTAGCAGAAAAAAAAATTGCAAACATTAGCCTGTTACTGTTTCAGTGCCTGTGGTAGGTGAGATTCCCATAGCAATCTCTATGTAGCTTAGAGACAGAAATACACAGCAGGAAAAGGTCCTGTAAGTTAACAGAGGATTTCAGGTAGTTCAGTTTATTGACCGGAACTGATCCATCTTTCAATCAATCCATCTTCTATAACCGCTCTTTCAGGACATGGTCGCTGTGAGCTTGGAACCTATCCTAAGCAGGACAGGGCACAGGGCAAGGCACACCATATACAGTATGCCAGTCCCTCACACATCACAGTGCAGGGCACACCATAGACAGGATGCCAGTCCCTCACACATCACAGTGCAGGGCACACCATAGACAGGATGCCAGTCCCTCACACATCACAGTGCAGGGCACACCATAGACAGGATGCCAGTCCCTCACACATCACAGTGCAGGGCACACCGTAGACAGGATGCCAGTCCCTCACACATCACAGTGCAGGGCACACCATAGACAGGATGCCAGTCCATCACACATCACAGTGCAGGGCACACCATAGACAGGATGCCAGTCCCTCACACATCACAGTGCAGGGCACACCATAGACAGGATGCCAGTCCCTCACACATCACAGTGCAGGGCACACCATAGACAGGATGCCAGTGCCTCACACATCACAGTGCAGGGCACACCATAGACAGGATGCCAGTCCATCACACATCACAGTGCAGGGCACACCATAGACAGGATGCCAGTCCATCACACATCACAGTGCAGGGCACACCATAGACAGGATGCCAGTGCCTCACACATCACAGTGCAGGGCACACCATAGACAGGATGCCAGTCCATCACACATCACAGTGCAGGGCACACCATAGACAGGATGCCAGTGCCTCACACATCACAGTGCAGGGCACACCATAGACAGTATGCCAGTGCCTCACACATCACAGTGCAGGGCACACCATAGACAGGATGCCAGTGCCTCACACATCACAGTGCAGGGCACACCATAGACAGGATGCCAGTCCCTCACACATCACAGTGCAGGGCACACCATAGACAGGATGCCAGTGCCTCACACATCACAGTGCAGGGCACACTGTAGACAGGATGCCAGTCCCTCACACATCACAGTGCAGGGCACACCATAGACAGGATGCCAGTCCATCACACATCACAGTGCAGGGCACACCATAGACAGGATGCCAGTCCATCACACATCACAGTGCAGGGCACACTGTAGACAGGATGCCAGTCCCTCACACATCACAGTGCAGGGCACACCATAGACAGGATGCCAGTGCCTCACACATCACAGTGCAGGGCACACCATAGACAGGATGCCAGTCCATCACACATCACAGTGCAGGGCACACCATAGACAGTATGCCAGTCCCTCACACATCACTGTGCAGGGCACACCATAGACAGGATGCCAGTCCATCACACATCACAGTGCAGGGCACACCATAGACAGGATGCCAGTGCCTCACACATCACAGTGCAGGGCACACCATAGACAGGATGCCAGTCCCTCACACATCACAGTGCAGGGCACACCATAGACAGGATGCCAGTCCATCACACATCTCAGTGCAGGGCGCACCATAGACAGGATGCCAGTGCCTCACACATCACAGTGCAGGGCGCACCATAGACAGGATGCCAGTCCATCACACATCACAGTGCAGGGCACACCATAGACAGGATGCCAGTCCCTCACACATCACAGTGCAGGGCACACCATAGACAGGATGCCAGTCCCTCACACATCACAGTGCAGGGCACACCATAGACAGGATGCCAGTCCCTCACACATCACAGTGCAGGGCACACCATAGACAGTATGCCAGTCCCTCACACATCACAGTGCAGGGCACACCATAGACAGTATGCCAGTCCCTCACACATCACAGTGCAGGGCACACCATAGACAGTATGCCAGTCCCTCACACATCACAGTGCAGGGCACACCATAGACAGTATGCCAGTCCCTCACGCATCACAGTGCAGGGCACACCATAGACAGGATGCCAGTCCCTCACACATCACAGTGCAGGGCACACCATAGACAGTATGCCAGTCCCTCACGCATCACAGTGCAGGGCACACCATAGACAGGATGCCAGTGCCTCACACATCACAGTGCAGGGCGCACCATAGACAGGATGCCAGTCCATCACACATCACAGTGCAGGGCACACCATAGACAGGATGCCAGTCCATCACAGGGCACAAGGGATGGGACACCCTAGATGCTAGTCCATTATCTATAGCCGCTTGTATTCATTCCATTTATTCATTTATGCTGTCTGTTGTATTTTTACAGAGCCATTCAGGTAACTTACAGAAATGTCCAACAGGAGACTCTCCTCCTGGTTGCAATTCAAGACCTTTAGTAACTATTGTGATGTCTGCTAGTGCAGGTATTCCAAAGGGAGATCAAGGACAAGTTTTTATCCAAAGGGCATAAGAAAACTGAAAAGTCACAGATTTGTATTTCACTTTAACAGTAATACTGCTGGGCTGCCAGGGTGATACAGTCTTATATAAGTGTGGCAGCAGCTTGCCACTTTATCTCTCCTCATCTTGTACGGCCGCACATATTGTCTACTATCCACTGTGTTATTTATTGCTCTCTGCATATCTGCCACCATGAGTCTGTGGGTTATCATGCAAGGAAGAATCTCACTGTCCTTGGTACGCATCACGACGCAACTCTCCAGTCCACTGAATGCTTCAGTTTATCCCAAGGCCGGGTTTTTTAGAAAGCGCTCATCCTGAGTTGCCCAAGAGGCAGATTTCATGTCACAGGTGGAGAAATTCCGTAGAGAGCGGCTTAGTAAATGGATGATTGATTCCAGGAAGAGGAGCTCATCTTCTGCATGCCATGGATCCTGTCAATCAGCTGCCACCACTGAGAAGCAAGCCAGAGGAGTGATGGGGGAGGGCTGCTGGCGATAGGGGTGGTCACAGTAAATTCAGATCAAAGGAAGCTTTCATAAGGGAAACTCCCATCTTCTGTTCCACCCAATTTGGATCTGATTTTCACTTGCACCTGCCCATTTTCCAGCATCCTCTCGATTTTGATACGATTCCTGCGTGTACCTGCTCATTTTCGAGGTGATGAGATGTCTGATTTAGGACAGTCTTCAACAGGAAGACCTGTGACAGGCTTCCATCAAAAATCAAAAAGAGACATAATGGTGGTTTTATTCATGTTATTGCAATTTCAGGTAACAGTTTCCATTGCAGGCAAAGAACAAGCCATGAGATAAAACAGAACTAATTCTGGAATATTAGACCTCTTCTGCATCGCAGACAAAACACCCAGAGGTATAAGCTTATAATATTATATAAGTTTCGCAAGAAAAAATGTTAATTATACTTTGTGTTAAATTCTGTTATTAATGGTTCCTAAAAAGAATGACTTATGGAATACATATATTTTCGTTCAATGTCACACTCTTAGTTTTTACACACACACAGACACACACACACACTCACACAGGTTTGTAATTATATCTTTGTGGGGGGCTCTCTATTTCTATGGGGAAAACTCCCCACATGACAACCTGAACCCCTACCCAGCCCTTAACCTTAACCATAAGTAACTAAACAAAATATGTTTTTTATATATATATAAAACATATTTTGAAAACACAAGTAAAGGCATTTTTGTGTTCTTTTATTTTAATCAATCTTCTTGCTCAGTTCTCTGGTTGTCATAGTTACAAGGCTGAGAGAGGTCCACCTCTAAGCCAGCAGCAGCATACAGTAAATAAATTGTCTTGGTAAAGATCCAGCCAACTCAATGAATTTAATCCAACTAATACTAATACTGCCACAGAAACACAGATTGCAGTGATCCAGGCTTTTGCAGAATGTCAGGCAGTCACTAAACTACCCGTGACATTTAGAAACCACTTAGGAATAGCCTGTAAATTCAGGAGCATGTTTTAGAAAACACGGGTTTTAGGAACAAAACAGCAAAAGTGCATTTTGCAGAAAAGTATAAAGTAATATAGACCCAAAAGAGCCTAGAAAAAAATCACAAGAAATCTGTGCGTTTTAAAAATACACTGTATAAAAGACAGTTAAATAGCACGCTCTATGGGTGGTGCAGGAGAAGCAGGAAGAATTCTTGTAGTAAGAACCCATTACTGTCTGTTCCCGCTGACTTCCTTCGGTTAAACACATTTTTAGCCCACATATCTTGTAATCAGGGCTTGAGAGCTTCAGAGACGAGACGCTGTTCTGTTTTACTTATTGTGACATTTCAACATGCCGCTCACCACATACCATTCCCCCTTTTCAGGGCAACAAGTACATTAGAGGGTTAGATGACCGTTCAACCACCATCTACAGATCGAAATTCATGGACCCGCCACTCAGCGACTGCACTCCTGTGAAACGGAAATCGAAATCGAATTATAACCTGGCCTTTGCGAGTCAACCAACCACCAAGCCACGGACACTGAGCGTGTGGCACAGAAACGGTGTGTCTATAAGGAATTTCATATAGATCAAAGTATGAATTGTATATTGATCGCGTATAAATTATATATGCATACATGGAGAATCATGGCATGATTTGAATTTGTATAACCAATGCAGCGAGAGAGTGAGACGGGAGCAAAGGGCCGCCTGTCATCCTCCACATATGGAAGAAGCTTAGCCTTGGACTTATCTTGCTAACAGTATTGCGCTAACAAGGGACAGAGCTGGCCGGCTGCCCTCGGGGTCAAATTCTCTGCCTCAGTGGCTCCAGGGACACGTCTAAGAGGGCTCCTCCTGGCCAAGCGGACGCACACATGTGGAGACGGAGCCGCTCTCTGCCAGCAGCCTCCTGAATCTGTGTGGGCTTTTAAGCAGCCAAAACGCAGGCTTGCCGTCTCTGGCCGTGATAGAAGGTAATAGCTCTCAAGGCATGGACCAGAGAGGAGAATGTCACGTAACACAAAAATAACCTAATTAATCCCACTGTCTGCATTCATTACTTGATTTATATGGACCCTCTTGTTCTGTCTTTTCCTGTCTGTCTATGACGTGTATGTCGGGGATGCTTAATGGACTGGGAACAGGGGAAATGCTACTTTTTGGCAATTCAGGACAAGATGTGCTTTTAAAACTTATACTGGAGAGGTGATGTAAATCAAGAGACAGCTATTGCTGAAGTGGAGGTGCGGGGGTCATTGAAGTAATGGATAAATGTAAATGACCTGCAGATATCAGCAGAAAACTACTGTGATAATATGCATTAATCAATTAAAAAGCTCAATGCATGGCAGAAGTAAAGGTGTAAATAAGGGATATTTACAAAAGCAGATCCTGGGTTTTACTGAACCCTGGGTGGTAACCAGGGGTTACTAACATTGATGAGCAGGAAGGAGGAAGTGCAGAGTTTGCAGTTCAGGCTAAGTTTGGGTTTGTGGGGGGGTGGGGGTTGCAGTTGGATGGACAGAACAGTGACGCTACTGTGTCCATTCATTGAGCAGCCTCAGGTGGGCACTGGCAGTAGGGGGAGGGCCCTTCCTGGCGACCCGTACCCTGCCATGTGTGTTCATTGGAGGGCATCCTGACAGGCAGCCAGGGTCCAGATGGCTCCCTCGCAAACTGGACCGCTCAGTGGCCAATGTGACATTAAGCACAGTAACAGAACATAGCAGAGTTAAAAATATAAAGAAACACCAAAATAATAACCGTTCGGTGCTTGTGTATGTTTTACAAAGACATCAGTCCTCATTACTTTCATTAGACTTAATTAGTACATAGTTAAAGATTCCAAATATTAGACTGGAACACTAGGGTAAGTAACATACTAAAACAAGCAATACAAAATCGTCCATTCTGCAATTGTTCGTGCTAGCGGGCTCTCACCTCTACAGTAAGGCAGCGGGAAATCCCAGGAGGCCGTCCCAGAAGAGGTGGCCAGGCAGGATAGCACAGTGTGCCCCTCCAGGACATAGCCAGCACTGCAGCTGTAGCGGATTTTGTCCCCGATGTTGAAGGTGGATCCCTGCTGGAAGCCGTTCTGAAGCTGTCCTGGGTTCCCACAGGTGTAGCTGGGCAGGGCTAGAGAAGGACACACCTCTATTTTAATGGTAGATTGAAACATTCCCATATGTTCATACAGAAGTAAATCAGATGATTCATAAGCATCTCTATGTTCTAGAGCAACAGGTGGTCGTTCAGTGAGGAGCACACTGCTGGACGTTTGAGCCTCCCATTCCTCAACCACAGTGTGTAATGTGATGACGCTGAACTCCACAATCCCCTTCAGCTTTATCCAATTCTGATACCGGGAAGAACACACTGTGGCTTCAGCCATCTGCTAAGTATTTTTAGGACTGTGGTTGAGAGTATGTGAAAAACCAGAGCTAGTCATTCTATTTTCACCCTGCACAAAACAGTAAACAGATGCTGACAGGTTGTAATGGGATTGCAAAATTGCCTTCGACTTGCACAGGCCCCCATTACACATGCTGATAAGTGTGCACCCGTCCCCAAAACCCTGTGACCCCAGACCTGGCTCCTTCTGAACAAGGAGGATGACACTTCAAATACCTCACTGGTCAAGACAATGCTCTTGAACAGGAAAACTATTTATACAGTCACACAAGTACTTCAGCATTATCAGAAAAGTGCAGGTTAAAAAGGGCATTGCTATTGTTGGATAACTTGCAGACAGACCACCAATCAAAGAGAAGCAACAGTACTGCAGCAATAACAAATGTGTTATCCAGAAGGGCAGGTTTAATGAAGAACTGAAACAAATTTTTAAAGACAGCCATTTTATTAGAATGTCAGACTACTTTCATTTTAAACTTCGGAGTGATAATAATAAGACCAGTGCCATCTACCACTGTGAAGTACTGTCACATTCCAAACACAAAAGAGGCAGATGCAGGCGGGAAGGCAAAACAATGTGGGGTTCATCAAAGGAACGGGAACAGGGTGAACAAACATAGACCACATAGGGTCAGACAAAAGGCAACACTGACAATATGGGAAACCGCTGGAACACACACTAGGGTGATGTCAATGACCGGACTGGGGAGCACAGGACAGGAAGGCATTCTCATACACGACTAACAAGGCAGCAGACAAGGGGCAGCTGGAGTGATTCGCACAAGGGCTGATACGAGAGGCAAGACAAATGTGTCATGTTTCTGGGTGGCTCGGGAACGGGAACGAGGCATGGTGCACGAAAAGAAGGGTGGACGACCCACTGGCGGCTCCAGGAACAGAAAGGGGTTTATTAAATCAAACAGAAAACACTACAAACAGAACTAAACCAAAAAAAAGGACCACGAGGGGTCAAAACTAAAGGGAATAAACTAAGACTACAGATCACAAATAAACAAACTGGGCAGGTAAAACATAAGACAGATCTGACCAACTAACCAAGCAAGAACACCGCAAACAAAAATCAACAACACACCAGAACACTTCATAGACAATCTTAGACAGAACACATTCTAGACATACTGAAGACAATGAACCACTGGGGAACTGAACACAGGCAGGAACTAAAATACTAAAGGGGTAACGAGACTAACACAGGGCAGGTGAGACTAATTAACAAAGACCAGGGAAACAGGGCACAGGTGAAACTAATAACTCAAAGGAACTAAAAACAGGGAAACTAAGAACTAACCAAGGAAACAAACTAACACTGGGGAATTACAGAACAGGTAAAGACACAAGCAAGGGCACCAGGAACAAAACCAATAACCAAATACAAAATCAGACACAAGAAACTCAAATGAAACACTAGGGAGCAAAATACAAAAACAGGAGGTGGGATTCAAGCATAGGACAGAAGGGTACTCAGGACAGAAGGGTACACAGACAACCACATGCTCAACACATAGAGCCACAAGACCAGACAGGCAACAAGGGAGAACAAAGACTAACATGAGAACGGGATGACCAGCAACACCTGCTGGTCAAACGGGGAAGGGACACGGAAGGACCACAGCAGGGGCTGACCCTGACAAAATGATCATCAGGTGTGGCTTGTTGGAGCCACACTAGGGAGAGAACAAGAGGGGCAGGGATGCAGGGCATGACAAGCACAATAATTTTTAAAATCTACAAATAACAGTCTAGCCAGTTTTAGAATCCTAGCTTCCCATCTTCTTGTGCATGTCTACTTTAAAATTAACCCAAAATGACATTTTTGTGTTCCTGACCCACCTACCCAAACCGACAGAAGCACAGGTCAGGAATCAATGGCCTGAATAGCACCAGCAGAACCATCTCCTTTTCCAGTACAAAGCACATCTGCCGCGGAATTTTCCACAACATCAGAAAGAGTCACACACTGTTTATTTCATCCTTCATAACATTTGTCCTAACCCTGAAAGCCACGTTGCCACGTTAAGAGTGAGGCGAGAAGCACAGCTACAGGTCAAAAATAATGGCACATCACTCTCTCCTTCCAGAACATGTCTGAAGAACGAGGTTTACTGAGATAAATAGGCTATAGCATGGTGTTAGCAATGACGAGTGCGATTTTGTCATCATATCGGAGCACATGGCCATTGACCAACTGGCCACATCAATATGCACAACATTGTTTTCTTTTAACACAAGGCAAACTCACTACCATAGTTAACAGATACTGAAAGCTAGCCTGACGATGCAAATACTGCAAATAAAAAACCCTTAAAGTTTGATTCATCTGTATCTGTGACAGAAACGTTGAGAAAATGGAAGCTGGAAGAAGGCACTGCCATGGTGAATGAAGACAGCAGGGTTTTTTTTTTTTTTTAAATATGTGGCCAAATATAATAACACATACAGACATGCAAAAACATATTTTGCTATATTGTCCAGTGTTTGAAAGGTAAAAATCACTCTAACTGAATTTAACTGAATGTTTAGAGCACATTACACAGCTCTATATATTGTAGCTTATTTACCTACTTCAATTAGAATGCAGCATGCAGTGTACAACCACAGTAGCATTAACATTACTGTTGTTATCAATGCTGCATTTCACTGTTTTCCACGCTGGATGCCCATATCCATCAGTATGTGAAGGAGAAAAAAACTGAGCAAGCGTCTAAGTGAAAATGCCCCCAAAACAACATCTATTACCCATTTTCAACTCAAATCACGTTCAAGGCTCTTTAAAGTGGACCGACATTCACTGTAGATAACCTCAAACAAACCCATGTCAAGGACTATGATATGTCACTCTATACACTTCAAGGTATTTTTTAACTCATTATAGTCCCCGTTTTAATGTGCTTGTGTCCGGGTCATTAACTGTTTGATACAGTCACTCTGAACTCTGATTTTACAGAAGGATGTGCCATTATATTTGAAAGCAGGGGTGAACATCTATCCCCAGCAGAAGTCCCCTGCTGTTCTATCACAAACTACAGCTATAGCACAAACTATAGCTATAACTGTTCCTTAAGATCAGGGTGCAGAGTGCTTACAACACACCAAGAATAACTTGAGCTTCAGGTTTATTCGTCACCTGGTCTGCATCTCACGGTTGACTAAGCATCTCTGTCTCCTCAGTCTAATGTTATCCACACCTGTGGGGAGGTCCGGAGCCGTCACACGCATTCATGCCCCTGACACTTCATTCATTCGGCATCCACTTTTCACACGCAGCTTCAGGCTTGTCACGCTGGCCAAAGCAACTTAGCTGCTTCTGATACCTTCAGGGATGCTATTTCCTGCTGAAATGCCAGACCCACTGTCCATCCGCGGTGCCCCCAAGACCATTCGGGTCGGAGAGATCCCCGGACTGACATCACTCTAATTCTCTCTGTGGTTCAGCGTCACAACTTTATCTGCCTTTTCCCAAACCAGAGCACTGGGAGTAAGGCTGCGAGTCTAAGCCCCTGGAAGAAAAAGGGCTGCAAATTTCAGTTTTCAGCTAAGCTAACGGGGTATGATTTCTATTAGAACCGCTTCCCCTCTTCAAAACGCCTTGTCCGACACACTAGAGAAATAACTGAAATACCACGGCAAGGTGAGCTCATGTTAATGTTACTGCTTTCAAAACGGCCTCCCTGGCACCATAATATTTGTATTTTCTTTGATATCAGACAAATGATGTTTCCACACCGCTGTCTGTGTCCCCTCTTTACCATTTCATGAGGTACATAAGAGGAGTTAAGCTTCAGTGCTAGGGCGAGTGGTTAAACAGGGTAAAGTCTGTTTGAACAACAGCCTGAAGCCAGACAACTAAAAACTGTAACAATAACCCTCATTCGAAGCCCAGAACTACCCAAAATCCCAGATATTTTCACAGCAGTAATGGAAACTGGTGCCTTTGCATGTATATATTAATAGTTCATCCTCGTATGTCCTTTACATTGAACACGCACATTCATCCCAAGCGACCGCCCTACCCTAAAAATAGCTGCAGTCGGACGGGCCGGTTTCCCCAGGTAACGATGCAGCGGCGGAATGTCACCGCCTATGCATCGCTCTGCCTCCTTTCCTGCGCCTCGCTGTTTATATCTGTCTGCCGCCTCGCACTGCCGCGCTACGCTGTTTCACGGGCTCTTCTATAAGCATCTCGCGGGGGGATGTAGGGAGAGCATCAGGTGGTGTGCCCCCCTCCCCCGTAAAACGCGAGGCCTAACGAGGCCGCCAGCGATCTGCCGTTCCCCCGCGGGGCCCTTCACGGCAGCTTGAGGGGGCCGTGAATGGCGGCCGAATCTGAGGTGCTGCAAGAGACGGTGACAGTGGGTGGTGGGAGCCAGCACACAAACCAGTATCACCAGCTGAGACATGATCAGGCTCTGCAAGGTAAACCAGACATTCTACCATAATAATGTTTATATTGACATGTTTATATAGACATTTCCATTATATTATATACTGCCGCTACATTTTTTCCCCTGTATTTCTACAAACAGTATACTCTATATTCTTTTACTGCAGTGTACATATTGTACTGTTTTGCACATATTTGATTTACTCCAAAATGTCTTGCACTGACATGTACTCCTGCACTTTTTATATATCCCTTCAACCACACCTGCACATGTACTGTATATTAACCAAACTATGTGTGACTATTGTCTTACCTGCCTTAAAAGTGTTTGTACCTACTGTACACGAGAGCCATCGAAAACCAGACACACATCTGACCAATAAGCCTGATTCTGATTCTACAGAAGGATGAACATATTTAGGGATATGAATCTACAACTGGTTGGTGAACCAAAAGGAGGGTGTGATCTCTGGATAAATGCCACTTTCTTTGTCCCCACACTGGGCATGACATTGTGAAATTGATCCCAGCACATGGCTGCATTAGTCTAATGGGCAGTTTCTTCTTGTCGAATAGCCGTCCAATCAGGACACCCTCCTTGGGGCCCAGCAGACTGCACCAACCCTGCAAGCCACTCCCCCCAAGGGGCCTCCTGTTCCCTCCTGTTTGCACACCCAATGTGCTGCTAAAGTGCCATCCATAATCTGGCTTGCTTAATGGTGTTTGTATAAATGTGATTCCACGCTGATTCCTGGGTCTCCACGTGTCTGTGTTTCCTCCCGCTTATGAGGAACAGCACCTCTCGCTTGATTTCCTGGGTTCTCCTACCTCTGTAGGACTCTAGCTCACTATGTGCAGTTCACCTTCAGGTACAGTATTAAATGAAGTGTCCAGTGTGTGTATGGTTGCCACAGTAACCTGTGCATGATCTGACCTTAATTCTCCAGTGTCCTACTTCACACCTGTGTCCTTATACACTGTTAACTCCTGAGCCTGTTGTCTGTGAAAAGCCTCTTCCAACTTTTTAATGAGTGAAAAGTATAAGATGGAGCCTCCAGTTACACTTGTCATTTCTAAGGGCAATGTGTTAAAAACGGTAAGCTCTAAAGCTATCGATTTCCGTTTGTTGTGTCTTGATGAGAATTTCAAGCCTGAGATTATTTTTTTTTGGCTATCTGCCATTTTCTTGGCATTCTGTTCTCTATCCCATACCTTCAGATCCAAAATTAGAGCACTAAATTTTCTGAACAGCTCTACTACTCATATGACTCTTATGGCAATATTGGTTACTCAAATGGCATTAAATAAGGGTTTGAGAAAATGTTTATCGTAGAATCTGGGCTTATTCTGCATTCACTGATGGTGCCCGTGTGTGTGTTCATGTGCATGGGGCTTACTGGGACCAGTGGCATTACCTTAAAGACTGAAATGAAAACGAAGGAAAATTAATCATTTAGATTAACCGACCAATCGGTAAAATAGTCAATAAATTAACTTATAGAAAAATAGTTGTTAGTGGCAGCCTAAAAGAAATAATGACTTGATTTATATTGTGATAATTATGGATATTGCTTGTTATGAAACAGGCTATCATGATAGAATATTTTGCCATATTGCCTCAGCAACCAACTAAACCAACAAAATCTTATAGGAATAATTTGAACAAATAAATACATAAAATAAGCTGAAAACCCAATGTGTTCTTTTTAAATGGTCTCATTCAGTCCTCATACTTGTCAAATCTCAATGTCAGCAAAGAACAGATGTCAATACAAGGCAATATTTCAGCAAACATGCCACCAGGAAGCCCTTGCTAGTACTGTCTTTGACCGCGAACATTCCTACACAGAGCGCAGCAGTGACATTTGGAGCCTGTAATTGGTTGAAAGGCTGCCCGGCCCTCTCTCACTCCACTCCTTTACCCATTTATCTATTATTTAATTAATTCTGTCTGGCTAAAGTGTAATTTTCAGGCCAAGCTGCAGTCTGACAGCCAATTAATTGCCAAAGTAGTCGACTCATAATCGCAGCTGCGTCAGTCATTGACTCTGCGCGGCATAAACAGCCAGACGCAGAGCACTCAGCACGTAGGGAGTTCCCAAACCCCACACCACTATGTCCTCCCCCCAGCTGGACCTCAGTCTGCACAAATCCCCCCTAGACATGGGAGACACAATTAGCTGTGCTGCAATCCACACTGCACCGAATCGCTCTGTGGCTGTGAGGCTGGGGCGACCTGTCACGTCCCAGCTGCTACCCCGTCTTCATCCAAAAGGTGTGGAGCAATGAGACGTGACTTCAAGGGACGACTCCTTACTCCCAAGAAGTTTTCATTATAACCCCCACCCCCTTCACAAGACTGCCACTGCCTTTTACTCGCCCTAAGATGTCATCGTTAACTGCTCTTGCCCCTTCCTGCATGTTACACAGAACAGATAGAGGAGCAATGTGGGCTTTAACAAAAACATACTGGTGGCTTGAAACCCCAAATCCCATCGGACTAACTCCAATCTCCCATCACTGCGAGGGGATTGGTAACCAGGACTGCCTCACTGGGCATAAGTAAGAGCCTCCCTAAGTAACCTGCTTACTACCACTGTTCTTTTCACTCCTGCATCATACATTTTTATACCTTTATAAATATCTGCAGGAAGGTTTTAACTAGTTATAATCTATATCTGGAATCTAGCCTGGTATGACGATGAAGGGCAAATAATTACTGATAAGCATGGCTTGACGCCATGCATAATCAGATTAAATATTAAAATGCTTCCTTTATATCCTTACATTATTATATATAAAGAATAATCATATGGATAACTTTATATGCACATATTTTATTTTTTTTGATCATATGAAATATTTCATCAAATTTTTTCAAATGAAATTTTTCACTTTAAAGTGCAAATTTTGGCAATAAAAGAAATCACTAAACACTGCTTATATAATATGCCATGTCCTGTGTAATATGCAACCACACATAGACACAGGCCCGCCCACACACACACACACACACACACACACACACAAATCAAGTCCCCTTCATTTTGTGCCAGCAGCCTCCATGACACTTCAGATGTCAATGGGCAAAACAAAACTCCATATAAAATTGATGGGCATCAGCAAACTCCCAGGATTGCAATAATGTGCAATTCATTGCCCATTAGCGCATCTGAAATGTGGGGTGATGAAACAGCAGCGGAGGCCAAGGCAAAGGCAGGGAGAGAGCAGTTCCTCTCCTCCATATATCACAAACATCCTCAGTGGGAGTAACACAGCTTCTCTCAAGGAAGGCCTGACACCTTCTGAAGTATTCTCCTCAGACACTCACCGTTACCCCCCCCCCCCCCCCCCCGCTCCGTGTCCTTCATCGCGGCCCCGCTGTGATCACCCAGCCTGCCACCCATGTGCAAATTCCTTCCTCACACCCAGAGCCGTACGCAACACTTCCCAGAATGCAATATTGGCGGAAGGTGCACTACAGGGAGAAGCACAGCAGAGAGCCCAGCCTGAGGTCTCTGCCCACACCCTTGCTCTAAAGGTAGGCTCACCCTAAAGGCACTATCTCAGGCAGGATGCACTCATGAATTTCCCCATTGTTTTCCACCCACCAAGACATGACCTGCCCCTCTACTGTGGCAAACACTGTACCTATGGCTTTTCATGTTCCTACACACAGCTGGACTTCCAACACAAGCAGTGGGGGAGAGCCACCACCTCTAAAAGCGAGTCGCTGATTTTGGTGCTCCTTCCTTTCTCTTCATTTCTCTATGGAACGGCTTTGTGATTGCGGCCCGCTCTGTGCCGATCGCCGAGGTTGCCACAGCAACGGCCAGGAGCACCTGTGACTGCGGAGACAGCAGAATGGCGCCGAAGTGACGGCAGCACGGATGAAGTGGGCCTCCTCGAGCATGTGGTCGTGGGGGGGGGGACCAAGGCCACTTCACATGAGCAGAAATGCCAGCATGGAAGGCAGCTTGGGAATGAATGCACCATCCTGTTTTCTTTTCCTTTGTTATACTTATCAGTTTCTTTATTTATTAGTTTGATAATGTATTTATTTTTCATTCATCTTTTCGTTAACTGATTCATTAGTCTATTAATTTATCGGTTTTATTATTTCTTCCAAGCGCCGTCTCTGTCCTCATTCTGTTGTCAGTCATTGTACAGTATTTACACGCTTCTGGGCGTCTGGTGAAGGGCAGCACATACCAGATCAGGTGGCCCAGCCTCCCCAGTGAACGGCGTTCTGTATGTCACCAGGGCCTCCTTCTGGATCCCTGTGGCTGCCCACCCCACCCCCATGCCTCCACACTCTCTATCTCTGCTCCCTTCCAAGCTCTGACACCTCATTTGTCCTCTTCCTCCGGCGACCAGCCTTGGAAATAACTCACCGTCTCTTCTGCTTCTCCTCTATCTGTCGCGTGCACTCCACTCTCTTTCTCTCTCTCCCTCTTTCCCCCTCATTCTGTGATCTACACGCTTCCCCACTCATCTCCACTTCCTCATCCCTTCCTCCAACATGCAGGCTGGGAAAAAAAAGCATCTGTCCGAAAAGTTCACTGAAGGTAATTTATGGTGAAGCAGACGGCACACACTAGCACACAAAATGTCACGGGACATGTGTAGTTTGGAATAGAAATTAACAAGATATTTCCTCACC
Organism: Paramormyrops kingsleyae; assembly: GCF_048594095.1. NCBI lineage: Eukaryota > Metazoa > Chordata > Actinopteri > Osteoglossiformes > Mormyridae > Paramormyrops > Paramormyrops kingsleyae. The sequence goes on along the minus strand of NC_132819.1, from coordinate 6,897,029 downwards.
TTTGGCCTTTGGGACTGCTTCATTTAATTACAGAGTTGTCTTTTTAGACAAAAGCTGGCAGTATTGTTCTCTGCTGTTCCTTTAAAAGGTTAGAGGGTTCCACTGCTGAAAAAGACCAGCACATGCTCCCACGTAATTCTGTTTTAGTTTGCAGAGTAGTCACTCTAGTGTCCAGCAACCACAATATCTATATGGTCTATGCTCTCACCTATTGTCCTGAATTTACCAAAGGTAAATATTGTTTAGTTGCCCATGTGGGACTCCCACCTGCAATAAACATTCAAACCCAAATCGGGCTCTTCATCCAACTAAAAACCCAGCATGCATTTCTCATCTGAAGTGATTTATGGGCTATAAATGACAGCATCCATTTCCATTTTTACAGTGAGCCTAACCAATATGCTGCATCTTCGAGCTAAAAAAGCAGAAATAATTTTAATCCAGTAGATTCCAGAAGTGTAAATTACCTGAAAAAAATGTTAAACTGAGATAAATTGATTTGCATACTTCTTATGCATCAGGGGCCAAATCTATATAGCTGACAGTATGCATGCAATTATTTAGAAGCTTCTCACAAAATGTTACAATTAAAATTATGGAGGAGACTATTGACAGAGCAGCTATTTTCCAAAGCAAATACTGCTGGAGCACCAACACTAAGCAATTGTTCTGTGTGTAATTTTGCACATGCGGACCACCATCCATCTTAACAGCAGAATCACCCTCTTCATCAGCCACTGCACTTCACCCACATGGTGAAACCCAATTCCCAGCAGAGTGGGATTATTATTACTTCCATTTCATGCAGAAGAGTCAGTTCTCATAGATTTTTTCTTTAAAAAAAAAAATACAGGGAAACACAAATCCACAACCTGCGGTTCAGGTTTTGCACATCAAATGCTAATTTATGGATCCATATTTAAAAGCATCAAAATTTAGTTTAAAAATAAACATCAGAGAGGTGAATGAGCAGATATGGATAAACTTAATGGCTGCTCCAAGAATTACATCAGAACTTTGATCTTTGCAGAACTGATGAGTGGAAGCAAAGCAAGTCCAATGTTCATGTTGAGTCCATCAGTTCTTCTTCCTACTATATTCCCACCAAGCCACACGTGTCAGTCATCCAGCAGGGCATTATGTATGCTTGCATATCCTCCTGAGACCCAAGGAAAAAAGTGTCCTTCAATTGTAGGTTATTTGTTTTTGGAGGAAATAAGACATCTTACAATTTAGATTTTTTCAAATTTACTCTTATTTTAATTTCACAGCATGTCCTCTTTAGTGCACAACAAGAATAAATACGTTTCCCAAAATCAGTGAAAAAATGAATGCAAAAATACAATGTCCACTACAATGGACATAAATGAATAGGTCGGGTCTCAGGAGGTTACAGCATGTATTATAATAATCTCTACAATGGCGGTAACAGTATGCAGGATATTTTTGGACAGCTAACACAGTTAACAGGGTGTTTAAAATGCCTCACAAGTAAAGTGTTAACTACACACAATAGATTTAATTTTGCTTTCAGAAACAGTTTCTGAAAACAGACTTATCATCTCCAACTTTTGTAATAAAAAATAACCAGTCACATCTCAATGACAACAATCCTACTATTATTACACTGCTTATCTCGCAATAAGGCCCATAAAAGTGAACCGTCAAAAGGCTATCATGTTTATGTTGTAGACAATACGAAACCATGTGACACCGCAGGATAATTACCTATTCAGCAACAGACTAAATTCTGGGAGGGAAAAAGGGGACTAGCATAAAGCACAAGTAAAAGTAAAAAAAAAAAATGTAGCCACCGACTCATTCCACCAAATATTATTATTATTAATAATAATAATAATAATAATAATATTTCACTGTGATTATTAATATCCATGATCTATAATTATATTTGCTATTATTATTATTGTTATTATTATTAATGCCATCTTTGTTTGTTTGAGTGATATATTTCATAATCCATTCTATTTTGTGCACCATGTACTTCTTAGTGTGTTAGCACCAGGTTTACTTGCACTACCCATCCTGTATTTACACTGTATTTCGCTCTTTACGTATGTTCCTCTGTGTTCTACATACTCCCTGCTGTTTGCACAAGCATCACCCCCTGGGATCAATAAAGTTTATCATTATCTTAATCAGGACATGCGAGGTCTTTGAACATTAGTCCAGGTTACTCTGGGTGAAACAAAACAGAACAGCTACAAAGGGAGATGGCGCAGGTGAGCTGAAAGTGCACACAGGTACCTAACTCTCCCGGGAAGGCGGTTCTTCCTCCCCTTCTGCTAACGGCAACATTTTACAGCAATAGTGAGGATGCGGAGTAAAGAACGCGAGAATGTCAGAACCGAACATTAGCCTGTGAGAACAGAGTGAACCTGCACTCCCGGGAGTCAAACATAAAACTAAATTTAAAAGCTTGAATGAATTAGAGTTTTCATCTTATATTGTACAATTTAAATTGCTTGGCGTGGATTTCAGATTTAATCTGTAAATAAAACTTGAATTCAAAATATTATAATTGAATTTTAAGCCAAAGTGTTTCGGAATACAGATTCAGTTAATCAGTTCTGGCAAAGATCACAGTGCAAAAAAAAAATTCTCTTTCAAGCTTTTCACTCGCTTGTCAAGGAAAAGGCTGAAGGAACAGAGCCAAAATTTATGTGTGTGATTTATCTGCCTTTTTTCCTCCGGTTTCCTTGACTAATCTGGCTTGCTTTGATGGGAGACCCGAGGCTCCGCCTCCCTCAGTACCATTCTCTGTACTTGAGGGAATGCAATTACGAAATTAAATCACCTGAGACGGCAGATTGCTTCTGCAACCTGGAATGAGTGTGAATGAGTTGCAAGGACCCTGACCACTCTGAGCGACACACACAAACAAACACGCACTCACCCACCCTTCTTCATTACTGCTGGGCAGGGCTGATAGTGCTGCTTACTTTACAGTCTCCCTCTGATCCTGGACCAGCCAAGACCAGAGTACATGTTTCAAGGTACAACAGAGCAGTCAAGGCCAAGTCAAAAAGAGACCCGTGATAGCTGTGTAGCTGAATGCGGCGTAATAAATTATTCATGGACGCATAACCAGAAGGACGAGTGCTGATCTGTGGCACGGCTTTTTTGCTGAGTAAAACAGCTACTGCTGTCCTGGTCGGACAAATGGAGCCTAAGACAAGACTATAATAGCATGCCGGGGGGGGGGGGGGCATACGACAAAATGTGGATGAATCACAGCAGCTCAAACTCAGATTTATTATTTTTTATCATTATTCTTCTGCTATTTATCACTCCACCCAAAGGCAACTTTTTATTCCTTTATTTGCCTACTTTCCCAGGCACCTGACTCAGTACCTTGTGCAGGGATTCAGCAGTGGCGCTCCCCTCCAGCCTTGCGCCTTCGACCTTTTAGTCGTGAGCCGGGGTCCTGTAACACTCTGCTGCCTCCTGCCATTATCTATCAGACTCTACGAGCAGAGATGGCAGGGGTGCGGAGCGACAGGGACCTTTCCTGCCCGTAGCTGTGTTTACTGCAGCGGTGAGCGGTGTGAATCTGAGTGATGGGTTTGTTGGGGCGAGGGCGGGTGGAGATACAGAGGCGGCACGTGACCAACAGCAGCATGAGATGACACCCTAGTAAATACACTTAACACATTGCTAATGCAGCCCTGAGTCACATTAATGATAATTAGAATAGGTCAGGTATGCTAGCACACCACAGTGGAACCTTGCTGCATAAATCCATGCAAACTCTTATTATCAGGTTGGGATCCTAGACGGCACAATGGAAGTGAGCACCGCAAACCAGCCGCTCAATCATCCCTGGATATTTGGGCCTGAGGTGACTTAAAAATAACTTGCCGTTCCTGTTGCACTGAGAAAGGACCCCTCACAGAATACAACCCCAATAAAAGAGGGCCGTTTTTCAGTGAAACAAACAGGAAATTATTACTTCCTTTAAAATATGGTATCAAGATATTAAAAAGTATTGAGGCAGAGAATGAATAGCCTTCCCGTGCCTCTTCAGTGCTGAGCTCCTTTGCTCTACAAGTGAAAGTCCTGCGTGCTACAAGGGGAGCGAGTGCTGATTAGCGAGCACTTCGAGACAAGAGTCTGACGACAGGATGCTGCAGACAGGACGGCCGCCTTCACAGCGGGGCCTGCAGCATCCCGCCAGCTCTGCCGGCTCAGTGTGTCCACTGGCTCTGCCGGCTCGGTGTGTCCGCCGGCTCGGTGTGTCCGCCGGCTCGGTGTGTCTGCTGGCTCTGCCGGCTCAGTGTATCCACTGGCTCAGTGTGTCTGCCGGCTCGGTGTGTCTGCCGGCTCGGTGTGTCTGCCGGCTCGGTGTGTCTGCTGCAAGGTTCTTCAGCCAGGAACCATCGCCCACCCCCCTCATGGGCCACTGATCTTTTATTTTTTTCCATTCGCTTCATTCACACCCATATCCCTCTCCTCACACCACCAGCACTTTATCTCTGGGGGCGGTGGCCCCACCGACAGTGACATGCGTCCGCTGAAAGGCCACCAAAGGCTGACTGCCTTCACTTCTCTGTAATGTTCTCTAGCAAATGAGCCCGAGCTATAGAAGCATAAAGGGGAGGTTTGTTCTCACTCCCCCCACCAGCCCTTAATTCACCTGTCAAGTATTATCAGCCAAATGTACAGAGTGTGCTGGTGAACACAGCTACGGGATACCATTGCAAGCTCACCCCCACCCAGCACGACTGGGGCAGAGGCAGGACAACAGGCATGCCTGCACTAGAATTCTTCAAAGGAACCACATTATACAGTGCTTATTTTGTTGCCCGTGTCTCAACCTTGAAATCTAAATTGCTACTTTTGGCAATAGGTGACCGCAGAGAGGCAAACGGCAGTGAGGCAAGAGTCCTTCAGGGAATCAATGCATATACGTGTCTGTGGCAGACTCAAGGCAATCACACCCTAATCCAAACACAATGTGCCTGTAATCTACACAAGACACAATAGCAGAAGCAGAGAAATGCAAGGAAAACAGAGATGGAGAGGCTCGTAAAAGGCAGCGGTAATCTGGGTACAGAATATAGCATTGCGCTGATAAACAACCGGATCTAATAACATCGATACAACAAAGAAAAGGGAGAGTCAAATGTCAAAGTATGTATCCTTTACTTTAGATTTTCACTGGATTGTTGTCACTGTTTACTCCACTGAAATAAATCCAACTATTAGAAGAAAAAAGCTAACATGTCAGAAAAGAGATCCACATATTTTGCCCTTGAATCTTCTCTCTCACATTCTGTGGCACTAAAACAGGCACAGAGACTGACATCAGTCAATTAAAGCCTCCTAATTAATCTGCTTTGTTCATTAGGGCCCCCTTGACTGCATGTTGTCAATCCCAGAAGTCCACAAAACCAATAAAAAGCCTCCAAGCAATAAACATCTGTGATTAAATGGGGCCAGGAAGTGTGGCCCTTAATCCAAAGCACTTCCTGTCTCTGGTATCACATCTGCTATGAGTCTGTCACTGCGGCACGAAGGTAGCTTAAATATTTGACAATTGTCTTTCCTGAACTGCTCCGACATTCTCATACACCATCAGTCTCGCTGTGCCGAATATCGCGGATTATTGTACCAATGTAATAAAACAGCTGGTCTAACATTAGGGTTTGTCACAACTACGCTGACTTACGACACATGAGTTTGTGAATTGCTTGTCTGATGCAGTGCCATCATTTCGCAGGCTCTGAATGTCCAGGTCAGACTTCACCTGAGCTGGACGTGAGAATTTCAGTGAGACAGTGACAGGTGGGTTTGTCAGTTCCCTTAAAGCCAACTGTGCTCCTTTATTCCATCACCTAATTCACTGCATGAACAACCACTTTTAGTACAATTCATTAATTCATATATCCATCCATGTATTATTTATTTATTCATTTGTGTATTTGTTTATTTTGGGGGAGGGACTATTGTGCTGATAGTTATTTTGTAATACTGCTGCATAAGAACTCCCCACACCCTAGAGGATTGACAAAGTTCCATCTTATCCCAACACATCTTATCTTCTCGAACCCAGTTTCCAGATTACAGCTGTCTCCCCCTCACTGTGCTCAAACGAAACTGCATCAGACCAAGGCCAAGTTGTAGTTAATTTGTTCTGAGACAGGGCTTCTTAGGAACGAACCCCAGTGCAGACCTGAAAATTGTAGCCACAGCAGGCTTCTAACCCCGGTAGGTCTTCTGGAGAGCCTACTGCTTTCCACTTACAAGAATCGCCTTGCGAAACTCCATCTCCCTGCTCTGTTACTCCTCCCGCTCCCAAGACACTCTCAAACTGTATTCCCATCCTATTTGCAAGGTTACCAGGCCATTCGCTTCTGGAAGCTGAACCAAACCATTCGCAGATTTGTCCTTCAGGACGAAGGCATGCAGCGACTCACAGACCTTGTTATGCTTTTGCTGCTGTCATTGAAACAACCCACAGAATGGCAGAAACAGGCTTTGGTCCAGCCGCCGTGTGCTGGCAGCGTGAGCGCGGCGCCCATGGCTTCCAAACATCCGCATCACATGACATGGAAGGTGAGAGGCTTTTGATGTCTGGTCACCTCTAATGAGAATTTCTCTGTAAGATCAGTTTGTACCACTTATCAACAAACTTTCGCCACAGAAATAAAGGCAAACAACGTGACATTCTGACTTACTCTACAGCAGAGGTTAGGGCTGATTAGGGAGACCTTTCTCCCTAGGCAAAAGCACAAATCACTAAAAAAAAAACACAGGGGGACAAAAGAAACACACTCACACATAAACAAACAAACAAACACATACACACACACACCTCAATATGCACTGCAATCAACATTCTGTATGGAATATAAAAGTCCTCTCAGAATTGGGAGACTAAGGGTTAATTAGTGACTCTAGTACATTTCAATAGTCATGGACATGTTTGTTTTCCTTTTTCAAATTCATAGGCAGCGGCTATGTTGTCAATTTCCGTTTCCTGACAAAGGCAAGGCTGTACCGTGGGAGGGGGGCAGCCTGGAGATCTATCCACTGAACATAATCACAGGCACCCATGCAGAACCCCATATGGACCCACACGCACTTTCAGGTACAAAACATCAGTCCGGGTTACTATTTATATACCATGATCACATTAGACCAAAAATGCATCCAGCTAGAGGGTCGCAAAAGGACCCAATTGCCCTGATTTAATGAGGTCATCTGGCCAGTGCCATTGCGTGTACCAGCTAATGGGAGATGCACAGAATAAGCAGCGCAGGGCTGGGACTGACAGGGGGCTGTGGACATAAAGCAGCTGCCCTGGGGGCTAATTAATATGAGTGCCATGGTGTGCATAAGCCCCCCACCCCAATATCGAGGGGATCCATTACCTCATGCCTTCACCCATTTTAAAGCCCCTCTCCAGAAGTAATACAACAAGATTTTTAAATTTTTTTTTGGTGATTAACAGTGCCCTGTGCAAAATCATTTGTACTAAATACACAGAGAACTCATACTTTGTTTTCCTGAAGACATATTGTTCCTATTTGTGCCCATGGAGAGTAAAATTATTACAATTAGTATCATTAATTACTATTTTCAACAAATCTCTTTAGTACTTTTCTACATCAACACTGTATGAATGTCTCTCGAGCGCTGCCCATTGAGCCAGTGTTACCCTGAACAATGCCTATCATTTAACATAATAAAAAAAATGTAATTACGATATTATGCCATAGAAAGATTCACATGGTTGACAGTTTTCCAATTGCAGTGCATAAATATAATTAACAGGTGCATAATAAAAACTATAGTATAATAAAATTATTCTGGCCGGTGGGCTACCAGGGACTTTGAGGCGGAGTCCTCTTCATGCCCAATCCATTACCATAGCCAGGAAGCTCCCCCTAACCCCATGGTAATTAGCTGTCAGAGACATTTAACTGTGAGACAGGCGTGTTCCGCAAGGCTATGGGTCCCACAAACAGTCGCGGCACAGTAAACAACAACAGCCAACCCCCCCACCCCCCAAGGAGACAAGAAAAATCAAGTTAACAAGATCACATTTGGCACTCATCTTCTGAAGCAGGACACGCTTGTTCTAGTTTAAAAGTTCACTGATGGGGCAGCGCTTGACTCATTACCATCAATACAAAGATCCAGATAGCTTTAGCCCTTGTGTTGATCATTTTCCAATTAAAGTGTATGAGAAATGGGAAAGCACATGCTGCAGAAAACACACACTCAATCAAAGAGCCTCCAACACCAACCTACATGTATTTCTAAATGGAACTGGGTGATTTTACTACATCTTTTTTGACAAATGCATTTGCAGTATACAGTGCAACAGAAATTTTAAAAAAGAGAGATTTATTTAAATTTAGTTCAAACATTCATGTAGTGGTGGACTGGATTATCTTTAGTTATCTGGGCAACATTAAATTTGAGCTACGCAGGGTTGCTGTTATGGAATCCACATGCCTATCTGCCCAAAATTAAAAATTTATCACTGATATGCTTTATATTTAAAGATGTTTGTCACAGTCCAGATTCCAATCCACTAACTGTATACAGTTTGGAAATTATTCTCATCACTTGGAGGAATAGTATTATCTTCCATCTCTCCTTTTTTTCCCTTATGCACAATGAAAATGATGTAATTACTCTTAGAAATGAAGAGTTATTAGTTAAGAAATACCATTCCTGTGTACAATTTAAAAAAAAAAAACTTTGTGCTGATTATTATTCTAAAGTTCAGTTAAGTATCTCTAATGCAGCTTTTGGGAGTGTTGTGTATGATGTATATATTTTTACAATTCCATAATTTGTTTTTTAATGATCAGTTGTTACTGGCCTTAATTAAATATAGTCTCCCCAGTTTAAAAAATACAAGCTGTAATTACAATGCTTTGTTTTTCACATTTCTGCGCATTAAATGATAGCTGAATGGATCAGTAATGGAACTTCCTAATGAAAGCCCTTAGTAGGAGCTCAGTCAGCAATGACAGCTAATGTGCTTTGGTGTTGCCCCCCATTGATTTAAAGAGGCCCACACCATGAGTGCCTGGACCAGATGTCTTTCAAGGCAGGAGGAACTCATCCCACTGTTAGTTCATGCCGTTGCTTCTTAGGCCAAACCGAAGCTCTCTAGAGTCTGGCTTCCACGTCCATGACGATTCCCAAACTGATCCACCCACCTTCCACAACCACTTATCTAGTGCAGGGTTGTGCTAAGCCTGGATGCTATTCCAAGAAGCACAGGGTGGAGATTTTCTAGATGGGATGTCAAAACATCAAAGGAGACACCCTCACACACTATGCAGCATCAGATCACCTCTCTGCTAGTTTTTGAAATGTGGGAGAACATGCGAAATCCACACATGCAGGATTAGATCCTACAACGTGGAGGGGTGATTAAACAGGGGAACACACTGAGCTTCTTGTTCGGTGTTCTTGTGTGTTGCTCTCATCCTTAAGCTAAAAAGTTTGCTTTTTTCAGTCATCTTCATGAAACCCATCTACCTTTCAGCACAAAAGTCCATAATTCTTTGCTCCTACCTACATGTTACACAGTCCTGTTGCCTGTCCCACCAGCAACAAGTATATATAACATGCAGCTTGTTTCGTGTTAAGTATATCAAACATTGACAAACAACCTCGAATTACATTTTACATCAGAAGCTTCATATTAAGATAAACGCATCACTTGTGGTAGAGAGACATACATTTTCATTGCATAAAATTCCACTTCGTTGCAAACCAAAAAGAAAACTTATACACTCAGTCCTTTTCAATGCCATGCTAAGGACAAATAGTACTAGCTACCGCCTCAATATTGGATAGGTAGGTTACAAATCATAAGCAAATTACAACTTTTCTCCAAATGAGATATGCCTGGCAGAACAGCCGTGATCCCATAGCATATAACTGATGCAAAAGATGCTGGAAAGACCTGCCTCAGTAAAACCACAAAGCTGATATCTATTTTACACCTTTGTAAAAAAGTATGCTAGCACATGCTAACTTGTCGGTATCTATACAATGATTTAGATTAGGAACTCAACATCCATAGTAGCTAGCTGGCTATGTGACTTTTTTGCAATGATTTAGCTACTATATCCCGATACCAGAAGCAGTGCTCACTCTTCTTGTTTTACATGCATAAAAAAAACTTCTGCTCTGACAAGCTACAACAAAGCAAAAGACACTGTTAAAATTATTCGTCTTTACTGTCACTATCCTATACAGGTTCACATAGGGGCCTAGAATGGGGCAGGGCAAAAGGCAGGGAAACATCTGTCAATCCATCACAGAGGAAACAACGACAACAACATTATCACCATCTTCATCATCATCATCATCATCATCAACAACAACAACAACATAATAATAACAATAATAATAATAATAATGGGTCTCGACAAAAAGTAAACATGGAAAGAGTGTAATCACTGGGGATCAACAGTCTGTGAAAGGTCTGGGCTGGCACTCTGTGATCCAGTTTGACAGAATATGGCAAACTCTGACTGAGGACTCCCATTTTAGGGTTTTCTTATTTTGAGAAAAGAAAAGATGTTCAAACACTGAAGTTCGATTACATCCGCAGCACTGGAATGCTAACCCCTGTCCTGTGGAGTACGACCGAACACCACTGAGACCCAATGGAGCGATGACTCAGGTCTGAAATGGTTTTTTTTTTTCTTCTTTTTTTCAGGAAAGAGGCAAGCTTTAACAAAGATGTCGACAAGCAGTGGGAAACAGCGGCATTTCACGACAAGCCTAGAAAAAAGAAGTCAAGCCTGTTAGATGGGCAGATTTTCTGTATTTATTGACGCTGCACGTTGAATTTGTAGCACGGCTGCAAATGGGGAGATGAAAGTTATGACTTGTTAGGATCGGCGCCAGGCAGCTACTGCAGGTTTAACGCCCACACCGTGAAGAAAATGGGATTTGAGCAGGGAAATCAGCATTTTTCATTTCATATTTTATGGGTGCAAAGCACAGCGGAAAAAACCGCAGCCTTATAAAAGTGAGATATATATCAAAATTTGTTTCAGGAATGCAAAAATGAACAGTACATAAGAGAATTCTTTTAATTTATTATCACAATACCTGAGATCAGTGTATATTTACAGTGGCAGAAGCAAACTGTAGGTGTAGACTTTCCATTCATGGTATTTCACTAAAATGTCTTTGGGGAGGTGCAAAGAGGAGGATACGGCAAAGGAATGACTGGGGGCAGCAGGGGCCGTCATACAGGAAGAGTGTTTCCTAGTTGGACCCGAACCCCCTGAGTGGTATAAGCCTTCTGATCGAATGTACCACGAAAAAACGCCATGGCCAGTATTTACCAAGTCAGTGCAGCTTACACTGCTGTCTACACTGCTCACCAGTGCACTGCCTCTAGCACAAACCGCAGCCCTTATGGCGGCGGCACAACTCAGGATTCAATAAACAGAATTTTAAAATGCATTATTCCCGCTGAAATCAACTGTGGGTACCCAGCTCTCAGCTTTCTGAAGGACCCAGCCACAATATGCAGCTCCTCTAAACACACATACACACACACACACATGGGAGGGACTCTCCCAATATCTTAACCCCTACGCAGCCATAAGTAACCAAACAAAATACAAGTCTTAAGGCATTTTTAGTTTTTTGATTGCAGTCAAAGATTTTTATAAAATTGAATTTCCCCTTGTGGGAACCAAAAAATTATCCCCACAACATGAAAATAACAGGTTTCTATCACATTGTGGGGACATTTGGACCCCACAATGTAATGTATACTGGACAACACACACACACCAGAGACCTTCTACTACGGTTCAGACTGCGAAATGTCAACATAAGCAATACCTGTTCAAAAATCAAATATGGAAATGCTTCTTTTGACAATCAGCCATTTGCAGATTGATGACATTAGCATGAGCAGTGACATTTTGTTGTTTATTTATCCAACTGACTTACTGCATATTTCATTAAAGGTATGTACTCGCAGAACTGTGGGGTATCCATCACAACATAAATTAAGAATTTTAATAACAATAATAATAATAATAGTATTTGTTGTTGTTGTTGTTGTTATAAAATTAATGCAAATTCCGTTTACATAGTTAGAAAGAAATCACCAGTCCCAGAATATTGAATAGACAAAATGTCTAATCTCACATTCGATCCAGGATATAAACCGAGGCCAGGATCAATCCACAGAAGTCTTTACAAAGTCAACAGAAGCCTTGCCATTTGAACACAGCACATATATCTCCGAATGGGCACCCCCAGGCACCACGAGTCAGCCACAGAAAACATGTGGTGCAGCCCGGATGCTGCAAGCTAATTTGTTTCATGGAAACTGAATTGTCAGAGACAGTTGGTTTGGACGACAAACCTACTAAGCAGGGAGGATACCGAGCTTCTCAGCACACAAGCATTTCATAAATAAAACTTTTATTCTCTCAGACAGCAAAAGCATTTGAAAACAAACAAGGTTGGAAGAAAAACTATGAACAATCAACTGCTTTATTATCCTCTTCTGATGAAAAACTCAATGCCAAGCACTTTGAAACTGCTATAGCTGCAAAGGCGATTAAATACCTTAATAGCAATTAGAATAAAATTACAACATATTTCAATGCAATTAAGGATCTCTGTGGCATTTACAAAAGGACACACACACTCACACATTCAAACTGTATGCTATTGACAAGTCATGGGAGAAGTAGGCATATTCCTATGAATAAAACATCTTCATTCTAGGAAATTGACAGTGTGCTGGCCTACCTTTGGCCTTCATTGTGCTCCAATGCATCACAGATGACTTCCAGCCAATTCCTGGCAGGAAGCTGCTGAAATTATTTTCCATGTCTAATTTTAAGAAAAAAACATCTAAGCCACTAACCCACCCACTTCAAATTAATATAATGGTGAAATCACTAGAAACCAGGCTGCTTTATTAAAGACATGAAAGATTATTATGCTGCAATGGACTGGCATCCCCCCCCCCCCCCAGGACAAGCAGTTCGAAGGTGTCGATGGGTGAAATTATTAGCATTAACCATCCATCTTCCATAACTGCTTATCCAGTACAGGGCTGCGGGGGGCATGGAGCCTCTCACAGTAGGCAGAGGACACAAGAGTCAACTGAGAAACATAAACTGACCATCTCCATAAAAACAAGAAGCCTAGGCAAACTCCACACATAAGGACCCAGTGTGAAGAATCAAACCTACAATCCAGAGGTATGAGGCAAGAGTGCCACCCACCTCATTATTATTATTATTATTATTATTATTATTATTATTATTGCAGCCCTAAAAGAGCGGCCTTCACTATGGCTTTATGTGTCCACTCTTCCACACAGCTTATTCACCAAGAACATCCTGGCTCTACAAAGATGTCAGAGAAGCCCTTTCATTTCGCACCTGTCTAATGGGGTTTCGGGGAAGTGCAGGGGCAGCGGAGACTGTGTCGCCCGCATGGCCTCAGTGTCCTCTGCAACAGACAGTGGGGACGGACACACAAATCACCAGGTGCTGCCGACACTTCACTCTAGTGTGTAATTCAGAGAAAATTACTGTGGCAACAGACCGTCGATGGACAATGACAGGAGGTGCTTTTAATCGGCATCACAAAGGCTAGTTCTGAGGAAAAAGAATTTGTAAAGTGTTCCCTTTTACATGAAGCCACTCTTCTTAGGATGTGACCCCTGCAGACACAGGCAGCACAGTCAGGTCTTCCCATGCTCCAAAATTCAAATGTTTTCATTGGCTATTATTCAAATAGACAGGAGCATGAAGGACCAAAGAGGCTTCGGATTTGAAAGGACGTATGACAAGGACGGATTAGAGGAAAAGCCCGCCCTCAAGCATGGGCAGTTGAGCAGGGACCAAGCACTGCCAAATGCAGAATAAAAGCCATTAGTTTGGCTCTCTGCTCCAACCAGCAGACCCTAATGGTGATTACTCTCATACATCAATTCTAAACAGGGTGGGAGCACTGTGAACTCCAACTCCACGTCAAACTCCAACAACATGTCCAATAATGTTTTCTACTCACCACATTAATTGTTTTTTTTTTTTGTGCTATTGCTGGCTAAATTATTGTGTCAACTATTTGTTTCAATCATTTATTCATTCATTCGTTCATTCATTCATTCATTTGATAGACTGATTGATTGCACCGAATTACAATACTTACACTATCGACAACAGGGCACCATATGAATAATAAGTGGATTTCCTGACGGTGCTGAGGTGAGAGCTCAAGCCGCGTGAATGCAATCTAGTCGTCTGCTCACCAGCGTGTCGTGATGTGAATGTGACGTGAATTTGCATGATTCCCCTAATGCCCAAACCTCCACAGCGCCGAACGGCTTAAGCAGCCAAGGTCCTCACTGGGCACTGACTGGTGGCAGGTGGGTCGGGTGGCAGGGGGGGGTTGCTAGGGCGGTGACAAATCTGGCCCGGCTATTGGACGGACAGCCCCTGGGGTTGAGCCGGAGACTGAGACCTGTTGCCGGGAAACCACAGGAGTCAGCAGCTACTGCCAAATCCGGCTCAACCCAAAGGGGACGCTTTCACACCTGTTTTGCCTTATCGCCCACTGATGGCTGCCCTCTTTCTTCATCCCGCCCCTCCCACTGGTGAAATGTATAGCCATTTCAGAACTGCCTCTCTTTTCCAGAGCCCAGCCAAGCACATGCTGCTAAATAGATTCTCTGCAGAAGTTTGAGGTATTTTGTAGTTAAGGCATTAGGTGATGGTTGGAGACAAGTGATTGGGCAGGAAGACGGGATGTGGACTGATGAGTGAGGATGACTGATCCTTGATGGATGAATAAATAATATGACACAATAACACGGATACCCTCACAAAGGAGTTATAAATTCTAGGGTGACAATGGGACCAGCATTACACTTTAGGTTTCAGGATCAGGTTGCAGTATTAAATGAGCCATAGGATAAAACAAAAACAAAAAAATGGAAGGACAAGTATAACTTATGATATTATCTATATGTAAACATCTACATATACACTGTAAGCTGATATAACCTTGCAGATACCTGTGGTTCCACAGACAGCAAGTCCCTGTTTGCCTCACATATTAACTCAGCTCTCCCATCTGTTGCCGATTCGTCGAAAAATGCCACACCATCAGACGGTGGACAGGGATGGATAAACATACAGTATCAGTATCCTGCTATTAAGGTATTTATATTACTATAACCATTTGGCCATAACACTTGCGTACTGGGTAGTGCTGTGCAAAACAGTGGCAGGGCCGTATATGGACGACTATAAACTGCCATAAAGTCATCTTTGCTTATAAAGCTGTCATATTGCTAACACTGCATTTTTTTAAATTTCCATATCCTATTGAAACCTGTCAACATGTTTTTCTGAACGGCAACTCCTTGGATTTATATAAGCGAACAATGAACACAGTGATAATACTCCTGGGTAATATACAAACTGATCTGCACATGTCTTACATTTGATCCTTTCATATATACTGTAGATGTCTGTGCGTCAGCATCACGCTCGACATGCACAGCGAAATCCTCTCCTTCCCAAGAGATCTGACTGAAGCTGACTGAGGGTGACTAAGTATTAAATGTATGTGAGCTGGCCTGCAGTATTACGGCATTTCACAATTATAAACCCAATAAACAAAAAAATGTACTGTGAGTAAAATGAGGCACATATTTAAGAATGTATATCTGTTATGGTCAGCACTGCCTCCTTTTGGATGATACAAATATTTATTTACCTTTTATTTATTTGAGCTTGTGGGAGGTATACGTAAACAAACATGTTCTGAGGACAGTGAAAATAATAATAATAATAATAATAATAATTAATATTATTATTATTAATTATTAATTATTATTAAAACAATTAATTTCATGTTTATTTTTATATTTATAAAAGAAGCCATTTCTCTTTGGAATGATTCTCTTGCAGAAGTATTTTATATGCTGTTGGACCTTATCAAGTATAGAGAATGAAAAATATAAAAAAGTGTTGCCTTGTTTATTTTGCACTGGTGGGTGCATTTCCATGCTGTTCCAGGAAGGTAGGCTGCACATCCCATGCTGGCCTGTGGGATGATCTGGTCCTCTGTAAAGGTCCTCCGAAAATACAACGGATCCACTTCGTCCTGTCAGCTGCAACAAGTGCCAAGTTGCTGTATCCACAAATCAGTACTTGTTACAACAGAGCCTAAGTTAGTGGCAGACTACAGGAGAATTGTAAATTCCGCCGTGTCTTCACACCCACCGGGTCACCGGTACTGAAATTGAGTGCAGTGGGGACTATAAAGCTATCCTTAGCAGGTGGAAGGCAGAACCAGGCCAAAAGAGGTCAGAAAATGGGTGAAAACAAGCATTCAAAATGCAAACTAAGCAGGTGATTAAACAAGTAAAGAAATAAAGTCTGGAGACTAGTCAAGATCCATCAGATCATGCAGAGCGGGTCTCCTGAGAGTGCAGTGAGGCACACATGTGACTACGATGGGGCGGATGTCACACCGCCCGTCTAGCCTCTGCCTGCACAACTCTGGCTGAAGTATGTCTCCGCAAACAGGAAGTGACTTCTCTTGTCTTGCGTAAAGGCCTTCAGAAGGAGCCACGGCAAAAACAACACAACCGAAATAGCTATGGGGAAAAGAACAGGGGGAAAGATGCCCAATACCTGCTGACTGATGGCATAGTGAGACTGGGACAAGAACAGAGACAGCAAACAACATCACAGGAGGGACCCTGCTCACACGCACCTGGGCCAGAAGCTGATCAGCTTCAGTAAAAATGAAGTTTAACCTCAGTGAGCTGAGCAATAGCCATTCAAGAAGAGTTAATGCAAAGTAATAAAAACCAAAACAACTTGAAAATGCAGCTAACGGGCTGTCCAGTTTTACATTCACTTATTCTTTAACCAAGGAAGGGCTTTGTTTGCATCCTCCTTGAGAAAGTTGATTCAACAGCAAAAGCCCATCTGTGAAAATGCTAACCTCTGGGTAAAAGTACATATTACTCAAAAAGAAAATACTAATAACTTGACTTGGAAGCAAAACTAGTAGTTCAGGGCAGAACATATATGTATACTGAATAGATATGGGGTGGGTTTTACCAAGCAGAGTGTGGGGATGAGCAAAGACAGAGGGTGGGGAGGTTCCAATAAAAAGACATTGGGGTAGGTAAGTTCCAGGGAGCTCAGTTCAGCTTCAGGCTCACGATGGATCCAAAAGGCATACAGTCAACGACTGCAGGGCAACCCAACCACCCTGGATGACTGTAGGAGTGATAAGCTGAGACCCGAGGGGTCAGATTATGGGCCTTATGTGCCAAACACTATGGGCTGCTAAACACAGAATCAGCAAGGGAGATGATGATACAGCCACCATCTAGCATTGGCAGGGGTGATGTACACACAGCGGGGCACCTTGGCAGCACTTTAGGGTCCTTTTAAGAAAATTATAGCCTCAAGAAAAGTTCAACATGAGGAGAATCTCTCGCACATTCTCCTGCAGTAAGAAAGCGTGTCAGATGATCAGACAAGGACATTGCAGAAAGAGGTCTCTCCCCGTAGTACAGCTAAGGACACTGCAGAAAGAGGTGCTCAGTCTCCATCTATAGTAGAGCTAGGTGGTCTGATAAGGACATTGCAGAAAAAGGTCTCTCCCCAGTGATGAGTCTCTCTCTATAGTACAGCAAAGTGGTCTAATAAGGATTATGCAGAAAGGCGTCTCTCCCCAATGCTCAGTAACTCTCTATAATACAGTAAAGTCGTCTGATAAGGACACTGCTGAAAGAGGTCTCTCCCTAATGCTCAGTCTGTCTCTAAAATACAGCTAGGTGGTCTGATAAGGACACTGCTGAAAGAGGTCTCTCCCTAATGCTCAGTCTGTCTCTAAAATACAGCTAGGTGGTCTGATAAGGACACTGCTGAAAGAGGTCTCTCCCTAATGCTCAGTCTGTCTCTAAAATACAGCTAGGTGGTCTGATAAGGACACTGCTGAAAGAGGTCTCTCCCTAATGCTCAGTCTGTCTCTATAATACAGTAAAGTGGTCTGATAAGGACATTGCTGAAAGAGGTCTCTCCCTAATGCTGTCTGTCTCTATAATACAGTAAAGTGGTCTGATAAGGACATTGCTGAAAGAGGTCTCTCCCTAATGCTCAGTCTGTCTCTATAATACAGTAAAGTGGTCTGATAAGGACATTGCTGAAAGAGGTCTCTCCCTAATGCTCAGTCTGTCTCTATAATACAGTAAAGTGGTCTGATAAGGACATTGCAGAAAGAGGTCTCTCCCTAATGCTCAGTCTGTCTCTATAATACAGCTAAGTGGTCTGATAAGGACATTGCTGAAAGAGGTCTCTCCCTAATGCTCAGTCTGTCTCTATAATACAGCTAGGTGGTCTGATAAGGACATTGCAGAAAGAGGTCTCTCCCTAATGCTCAGTCTGTCTCTATAATACAGTAAAGTGGTCTGATAAGGACATTGCTGAAAGAGGTCTCTCCCTAATGCTCAGTCTGTCTCTATAATACAGCTAGGTGGTCTGATAAGGACATTGCAGAAAGAGGTCTCTCCCTAATGCTCAGTCTGTCTCTATAATACAGCTAGGTGGTCTGATAAGGACATTGCAGAAAGAGGTCTCTCCCTAATGCTCAGTCTGTCTCTATAATACAGCTAAGTGGTCTGATAAGGACATTGCTGAAAGAGGTCTCTCCCTAATGCTCAGTCTGTCTCTATAATACAGCTAGGTGGTCTGATAAGGACATTGCAGAAAGAGGTCTCTCCTTAATAATCAGTCTCTCTCTATAGTAAAAGTACGTGGTCTGTCAACCCAATAAGTTACAAAGCAAATACCATGTCATATCAGCACAGCCAAGATACCAAAAAAGGGGGACAATGAGGCCAACCAACAGCAGAATACATTCTTATAATTTGTTTGATTTCAAAAATGGGGTTGAATACCTTATTTGTATTGTTTCACAAAAATCGTCTTAAAAATTTGTATTTTGCTTTTAAAGGATCTGAAAGGATTAGCATGACATGCACAAAATAGGTTGACCCCTTATTATGCTGCTACAGTCTTCGCTCCTGATGCTCCTAGGAGGGCTTGCTATTTTCTGACGTTCCCGCTGAAAGGCCTGCTTGTTCACAGGCCATAGCTGTCATTAAGCTATAATTTATTTCAAAGTCTGAATCAAGTGAGCAGAAAATGGCCCTTTCCCTGGAACGACAAAGCCATGTGTTTCCAAGACATATGACGGCTTTCTCCCAACAGACGAGAGAGGGCCGCTTAGGCCAGAGTGGGAGGCTCGAGGTGACTTCCTTTGGGTCCATCTAGCCAGGTCAGACCAGGGATTGGTAAATGTTTTTGAGTCAATGTTTTCAATCTTGCCAAACCTCTTGGTCTATATATTTTTGAGTTGAGCCAGGGCCAGCAGTTGTTTTTTCTTAGGTATTTTGTAATTTTTGGAGCATGGATGGCCATATTTATACTTGATGCATTGTAATTAATTTGCAATGAGAAGCTGTAGAAGAAATGTCTCCACCTGTATCCATTACATCCCTGATAAAACTGTCCAGCAGACTCATAAATGCAGCTCAGCCATAACTCTGCATCATAATAAATGCCCAAAATACTACCCTCATCCAAATGCTATAAACAATATGGCAGAAGACCACTGTGCAAACTGGAAAATTCAATCCACAGAAAATACGCATCTGGTACAGTCACGCTCCGTGGCAGCAATGCACTCGCACGTGGGCTTCACGTTCGCCCATCCACGCCAAACGCCTTTCACGCGGGAACCGCCCGAGATGTGTTTACGATCGCCTCTTCTTCAGCTCAGTGATTCAGAGACATCTGCCTTCCACCAATCAATGCCTTCAACATCTTTATTACGTTTCCCGTTTTCCACTTTATGGTTTGCAGACAAGGCTTCAGTGGCTCAGCACTGCCTTGCTGTCTGCTGTAAATATGTCTCTCCCATGAGCGTTTGGCTCTTGGGGGCCAAACACCTGAATTGTTAAAGAACAGGAGAAATGGTCTGCTTAGTGAAAGGAGGTCTGTAGAGCAGATAAGACAGTCTGGTTTAAGCCATGATTTAGGTGATTTCATTTGATAAGAATATATTTTTTAAATAATATAACAATGCAATTATTCAAGGATAACACAATTTGTTTGGGGCCATCTCAAGTTTAAATCATGCAGAACATGCTATTAAAATATTAATGGAAAAACATACATAAAGCAGGATCTCGAGCTGACGTGACATTAATGAACTTCACGGGATGCAGAGGGATGTAAGAAGAGCAGAGACAGGAGGCGTCGTGAGTCAGTCGGAGTGGAACCAGAGCTGGTGCGACAGCCAGGGTGTCACTTGGCGAGTTGCAGACCGGCTCCATCCTCAGGAAGAACCTGCCCAGCGCCTGCCTATAAGTGCTTTAATGAGGGCCTTTAAAGCCTGCGGAAGGGGCATCCTCCTGTCCTGCCTGGGGACAGAGTGGGCGTCTTGGGCAGAAGGCTCCGAGACCCGGTTTGATCTGGGTCTTCAAATCCAGCCCAATCCCCGAACCGGCTCTCATTATCTCTCTCCGCGCCTCTCTGCGGCTTTGTCGCTCCCTTTGAAGAGTTACCCAGTACCCCTCTCGTTTGGGGTGGGGGCTAAAAGTCGGAGGTGGATTGCAGCAACCCCTCCTCCCTCTTTCTGCATAAAAGTGAAGGATTGTAAGGATGGAGCAGAGAAAAAGTCGACGAGGGATTATATACGCGTTCAAGCTTCGGTCAGATTACTGTCCACAACAGCCTGGGGACTGCAGTCTTGGGTAGCACTTCCTTTCATGTCTGATTTGACCGTGTTTTTTTGCGGTTTAAAGGGATTAAGCGCATTTTGGGGTTTCAGTTCCAGCTTTGCGCCGTGCACCGTTGCCGTCTCGCCATGGTGAGTAGTACGTGCGTTAGGTCCGGCAGCTCCTCTCTGTTCCGTGACGCGGGAATGCCCTCCATGCTGCATCATGCATGCCGCTGAGGCCAGAAGGGAGAGAACGGAGACGGCGTTCTGTGCTGGTCATCCGTCCCGTGCTGAGATTCTACCAAGATGGTCAGTGCACCAATGTAGCAGTGGTGTCACAAGGTGTGTATGTGTGTGTGTGTGTCTTCATGTTCTGCGTCCCCCTTGTGTGAAGTGAGATGGCTATGGGGTGTGTATGTGGGGGGTGAGGGGGCACCACAGGGGTGGACTGTGTTCCACAGTGCCAGTCCCATCTAAAAAGGCATGGACTGGTCCCTGAGGACGAGGTACCCACATCTCTGCTTAACCCCCTTCAAGGAAAGTGTCAGTGACCCAGGCTAGATTAATCACGCCAAAGCAGGAGATTTTATAAGGGCGGAACATTAGGTGTGTATTTGTGCAGCAGGGAGCCACCCGAAGGACAACCATAGCACAAGGACACAAACCCAGCAAAGGTGACCAGTGCAGTTAGATGGGCAAGAAATGGGTTTGGCTCCATGCCGGGAGCGAGTCATTGACTGAGTTTTCCCTCTCGCATTGGCATCTCTATGTCCAGTGAGCACCAGAACTCCCATTAAACCCGACTGGCCAGCTTAACCAATGCCATGGCACACCTTTGGGGGAATACAGATCATGTTCCCGCTCTTGCTTCGTGTAGGACGGTGCCTCCAGGTGGACAACAGCAGCAATAATTTGCCTCCATTATCCACGTTCTCAAACGGCATCTTCCTGTTTTTCTCTCTTGGCGGTCAAACAGCGCACGGCGAGGTCCCCTTGAAGAGGGCGTGATCACGCACAGACATGCAGGCACGCACATGCCGTTTTCACACTGATTACACCTCTCTCGTCATCTCTGCTAAGCTGATTGCACAGGGGGAACCAAAGAATCATTCAAAAAAAAAGTAATTGACTGAAATGAATGAGTCAGATCCAGAGTCAATATCAGACGATCATAAGACGGATTTGAAATTACCCAAATAGGAAAGGATGATTGTATTTACAGAATCAAATTGGCTTAATTCTATTTGTGCCACATTAAAACCGCAAATGAAATTACTTATTTGAATCTGATTAGGGAAGTTTGACCCACAGAGATTCTGCTCTGCTATTGTAGGGTTAAAGCATAAGGCGCAATCAAGCAGTGAAAACCAAAGCAGGGCACAGGTGCACTAATAAACTGAGCCCTGCAAACAGTCAGAGGAATTACTGCATCAGAAGAGCACCTCTATTACTCAGCCGACATCCATCTTCTATAAGCGCTTATCCAGTACTGGGTGGATATGAGCCTGGAACCTACCCCAGAAAGCAAAGGGCACACGGCTGGGGCCACTCTGGATGGACTGCTAGCTCATCCCACTATTCAGCCATGACAGACAGAATAAACACAAGCACACTACAGCTGCATCAATATTGCAGTTGTCATGATTTTTCATCAATACTATGACACTCTGTATCGATTGATTAATTTATCGCAGTACTGTTTAACAAACAAGATCACAGTGTATTCTTACTTTTTCTACTTCATGCTTTTAAAAAAGAACTTCAAATATAGCTACTCAATTGTCCGAAGTTGTCCAAGGTGATAAAGAGCAGCAACAGAGATTTATCACGATTGTGCTGACCAAACGCACAGCACAGATGGTGTTACACTAATCTGCATAACGTGTGGAGAATATATAGGCTGTATCTGTCGGTCCTGATGGATGAATAAGGATGGCCTTCTGTGCCCTGCCAGGGGACAGCGGGCAAATCTAGAACATTCTCCTCACAGGGGAAAGTCCCTTACTGTTGCCGTGAGATAACAGCAAGGGACGGGGGTGCCGCAGAAGAGGGGACAGAGTACCGTTAACGAGATGGCTGTGCTGAGAGTAGCTTGTACCCCTGCGTATAAACGGCCTGGATGCAAGGCAGCACCCGCATTGCCAGCAGTGCAGCAATGTGCAATGGCAGCATGTTTCTAATGCAGCCTGTTCTCCCAAACCCCCACCCCACAGACACGCACACACGCGCAGTGCATGCATACATGTGCACATACACATATGCGTGCCCGCATACACACTCAAACACACGCATGCACACACATACATGCATGCACACACACACACACGTGCACACACACACACGCAGCGACCTTAGTGATGTGACGAAGGTTTCCAATTAAATTTTCACTTAGCTGGTAGAACAAGGGAGCGCTCGATATCTCACCTTTCCCAATTACGCTGTATCAATAACAATTCAAACCCGGCTCCAAATCAAATAGGCAGCTTGACACTGAAGTGCCCCCCCCCCCCCCGCCAGTCTTCTACTATACAGCCGCTGGAATTCGCATAAGTTTCTGTTACATCTAGGCCTGGGTGGGAGAGTCAGACCACCCCCCACCCCCCCAGTTCCCCGTGTCTTCCTGGCACCGGAACCCATGTATGCGGGATGCAGACGGAGCGTCGCATGGACACCAATATAATAAGAACAGCTGATGGCCCCCTCCCCGCTTGGCGATTAATCGGCCAACCCCCCAGGGTGAGAAAAATAAAGGCCTGTTCAGTTCAAATAAACAGGTGAGTAAATGTGCACACAGAAACATTTGCACACACCAACATGATATCTATTTCACAGGCACTTTTATCTAAAGTGATGTAGATTTTGAGAAGGCAGGATCAGACGGGCCCTGGGGCCGCTGGAGGTTAAGGGCCTCGCTCAGGGGCCCGGCGGTGGCACGAACCTGCCAGTAACCTTACGATCACAGGCACACGATCACACACCAACAGCCCAAGCTTTAACAGCACAAGCTCTTTTAACTGGTTAGGGACCTGACACCATACCAAGTTGGTAACCAAGCTAGTTGCTCTTATCTTAAAGGTGGGACTCTTGGCGTGCCATGAGCTTCAATCCCCAGCCGACTGCTTCATTCATTCATAAAGCAAGGACGCGATCGAGGCTGGCCGATCTGATATGCGGGCGTGCCATCACACAGCGAAAGGGAAATGACACGCGAAGCTACGCTCTGGGCTAACGAAGGAGCATAAACGAGATCTCTGCCTTAAGTAAAAGCTGCCTGATTTACACCAGGCACCTCACCTCCGCACAGACGGCACTGTATTTCTTGCCAGCTGCTGTGAAATATGACTGCATGATGCCAGCAAACGGCGGGGAGACAGCGGACCAGGAGCTGGAGGTACTGCTGGGGTGGGGAGTCTGTTGACTCCATTATTTCTGTACTCGGCGCAGTACAAGGTTGGATATGACACACTGGGGGCTTGGGGATGACCTACCCTGACACTGATGCTACAATTGTACTGCCACTCAGGCAAAAAATATATGAAATATAATTCCATTAACTTAAAAAAAATTATAATAAATACTGGGAACTGCTTATACTCAATTTGCCCAGCGGAGTCAGAGCCGCAAACATCCTGGATGCTACATTTTCACCCAGCGGACTTCCACTTCCGATTTAAGTAAGGAGAGATCGCCGGAGCCTGAGCACAGTGACAGAAAAACAAGGATTCCGGCGGGAGCCTCAGACGGCGCTGCTTCAAGCAGGCCAGCGGGGGAGGGTGGGGACATCAAAGGGCCATTCCTCTACCTCCGTTCAGCTTCACTCATGCGGGCACAAAGGCCTTGTGAGGTGTGGGGCGGGGAGGCTGCCAGAGAGCCATGCCGACCTCAGATTCGTCCCACTTCAGGCGCCCTTCTGATCTCCCATTATCTCCACAGGCCCTCCCGATTTCAGCCGGCCTGAAAATTCGTAAAGGGAGGTCGCCGGCCCTCATTTAGGGCTCCTCGGTCCTGCCGACGGAGGAGGGATTAAGTGGCACATTACAGGGAGGGGTGACGATCCGGAAGGCATTTAATTGATTACACCTGCTGCAGCAGAATGGAGGAAGCATCCGTAAGGTCGCCCCCTACTGACAGAGGATCCTTTGCTGTACCGCGGCATCTCCAAGCTGCCCTGCTGGAAGGTGCCCTGCTGCCCCACGGGTGGCTACCTTTCTGCTTACTTTACACTCTTCATCAGGGACCAGGGCAAAGTTATTAGCAGAGACGTTTGCACCCAGACTCATGCTGCTCACATCCTCAGAAGTGTTGAGACAAGCACACCATTAAAATAAGCCATTGTGCTTAATTCACAGGGCCTGTGCTCATTCAAACATAATGGGCCTTATAGTGGGAGTCAGGGTAGACTAGGCATCTGATGAAAGGCGACAGAAGCAGAAAATCCCTATGATTTCCAGATACTCCAGTGGTTCTGTGGAGCAGCTATTGATGGTGAGCAGAAAGTTACACAGAAGGGGCAGGGCCATCTGCCGCCGAAACGCACTCTCAACGCATAAGGAGCCCCACTTAGGTCACTTTCACTTGTCGCAGGTTCTGATAAAAATCCCAGTTAATGATTTGACGTATCATGCAGCACGTTGATCAAAAGCAGGCTGATAAACCCATCGTGGCACCTCAAAGAGCTTCGCGGTTCAGAGGTGTCAAGCTGAACAATACCACCTGCAAAGACGCTATAAAGCCAGTGGGGTCGTCGGCTCTCACTCACACATACAATGACCTTACGATACTTTTAAATAAGCATGCACTCAAACTTCTGTGATTGAGCATAACTCATAATCAAGCATGCATCACTTATTCCTGAAGCCATGAAGTCAAGTCTAAGCATACAATGTCATCTGCCATTCTGGCTGTCTGTCTGCCTTACTAAGACATGCCAGACTCACGCATATGCGTTTTCCATAATGCGATGAACTCTGACCCCTGAGGGGCGGGGCTTACCTTCATAGTAGGCCTTGAATCCCTGCCCACTGACGGCGTAGTCTGAGAGCAGCCACAGAGTAAGCCGAGGCCCAGAGCTGACAATGGGCGGAGGCAGCTGGAAGCCCGTCAGCCTGCAGGGAGAGGAAAACAGAGGTGTGAATGAAGGCCACGCGAGTACTGCCCTATAGGGTGACATCACATCACACTGATCCAGTGGAAGATCATGTACAAAGAGCAGGAACACAAATTACTCACAAAGCAGCACAGCACATTCATTCATTCATCTTTCATATGGCTTATTCTATACGGTCTCAGTAAGAAGAGTAACAAGGCACGGAATAACCCAGGAGCGGGCTCCAGCCCGTGGCAGGGCACACACAAAATTCACACACAGTTTACACCTACGGACAATCTGGCAACTACAATTCACCTTAGCATGTTTTTCGACTGTGGGGGGGAAACCAGGGCACCCAGAGGAAACGGCGCCACCAAACTGCCCCCCAGCATAATACAATATGAAATGCTAGAGCACCCCAGAAGTGGAAAACAGAACTAAAATTCTAGAATTTGCACCTTATTAAATAATTACAATAAGAAATAAACAAATTCAAATATTGAGATTTGCTAATTACCTTGTCCAATAATCAATGCAAAGGCTAAAATCAACTAAAAAATCATAATAATAATAATAATAATAATAATAATAGATTTAATTTATAACGCACTTTACATTTAAAATAAATCTCAAAGTGCCAAAAAAAATCATCACTCTTATATATGGCCCCTTCGAATCCTTTTGCAATTAAAATGTACATAGTAATATTTGGAAATATCTTCTTTCAGAAGTAACAGACAAACACATCAGCTACCCATGGCTCCCCCAGAGCTCACGGAAAGGCTGGCATGGAAACCCCTCCCTCAGAGTGACCCCCGCCCTCAAGGCAGTCAGCCCTGAATTTATCCCCATGACGATGACAGACACTCAGAAGAATCAAAATCTTATGTCTCCGTGGGTGTCCTGCATTCCACTATTGGTATGGAGTTGATGGGGTGAGATGCTGAGTGGATTGGGGGGGGGGGGGAGAAGAGCACAAAACTAGCATAGAAAATCTACTGATTAAAGCACTATGTACACAAAGTCCCCCCCCCCCACATACACACCACATGAGCTTTGATTTACTAGACCCCAGGGAAGCTTCATAATAAAATGTGATTGAATGGAACATTAGAGTATGTGTAATGTCTCTCGTCAGGTTCACCATCATTCCTGAAGACGGCACTGTGGGAGACTCGCACCTCAAATGTTAATGCATTACATACATTTCAGTGTTTCCCCCAGGTTTACAGCTTTTTTAGACGGACACCGACAGGATTCATGGTGTTCATGTGTTTCTTTTAATGACAGCTGTGGCAATTTGACCCACAATGCACTGCGGTTATAGCGAGTGTGACGTCAACTGACAAAGTCCGATTGCGAATGTTTGTCTTGACCGGCAAATACATTAACTGTTAGACTTTAAAAGTGATAGCTGATAGCTTAAAATAGTGGTAGTTTAAAGCAGAAAATCCCATTGTGACACGTATTTATTATCCTGCAATTCAGGTGGTTGATGCAACATATTTTCCGACGCGCGCTCTCTGTCCCCTGGTGGGAGTGTGCTCACCTGTGTGTGCGTGCATGTGTCTGTGCGCGCGCATCGGGGCGGAACTCCGCCATGCGCCATACAGAGAGCAGAGGAGAATTGTAAATGCGCGACCGTGTAGAGACAAAAAAGTCAAGCTGTTGTGTAAACAAGATATTTAACATAGATAACTAACATAGATAACAAGATAAATAACATATTTAGTTTGTTTAATAAAAGGACAATGTATAGACCTGTTCAATAAAAAAGGTAACCTTAAATTACTTCTGTTGTGATCTGGCGCTATATAGAAAAAAAAATTAACTTGACCTTCAAGAGGGGGCGGGAGGTGCCGTTGGGGGGAGCGGGGTGCCCCCCTAAAATAATGGTAGGGGAAACACTGCATTTAAAAACATAACCAGTTTCCAACCTTTGTTTCGGAGGCACAGCCTCACTATGAATGTTGGGTGTCCAATTCAAAGAAATAAATCCTAAGTGCAGGGACAGCTTTAGATATTCAGAACTCCTCCAAACAAAACTGCAAAATGGGTTTTTCAGTATGCTAATCATTCCCCAATGCCTGTTTCAGAGCAAAACAGCACTGAAGAAAAAGTCGTTGATGTAGAAGAGAAAAAAATGTTGCCGGTCTATAAATGTGGCCCGGCCAACTTCCACGCAACGTCCCAGACGTTTTGGAAGCAAATCAGAAGCATTTCTCGATCCGCTGGTCGTGTTTTCCCTGGTTATCTGCAGGTTCTGCTGAAGCAGCCGGATTCCCACAAGGACAAGCCAGAGCAGATGTGGCATGATTTCATGTGAATGAGCAAAAGGGAAGTTGTCAGGGAAACTGAAATCACAACTACCAGTGTACACAAGTGAATATGTACGTCTCTGCGCGCTTGATATTCATTGGCCAACAGGTTCTCCCTGTCAGTGTAACCTTTTAGATTGCACGACCACCCCACCCCAATCCTACCCAGGACCTCATCTGCCTGCCTCTCAATTTACATCAGTGAGCTTTTGATTTGTCTGCCCATCAAGCCGCACTGGTACATTGGACAGATTCTGCCTGCAACTTGTTTTTTCCAAGGTCTGAGTGCCCAACCCATGCTTATCTAACCCCACTAACCCCATAGACGTGTAGAGCTGACATCCATCCACACAATAAACATTTTATCGGGATTATCTCATCATCTGACCAAGACTCACATATAACCATCTTGGCAGTGTAGCCAAGTGTGTGTGTGAGAGTAACATACTAGCACAGTACTGCAATAAATGCGTCTAAATTGCCCATAGTGTTTGCCTTATGAGGGACCGGCGTGCCCCATGCTAGTTTCCAGACAGGATGCCAGTCCATCACAAATCACTCAAACAATATGGGCAATTTAGTGGTGCCAACTCACTTACCCGTGTGTCTTACACTGAAGGAGGAAACCTACACACATACAAGAAGACCATGCAGACGACACACACACAGGATTTAAAACCCCAGCCCTGGAAGTGCGAGGTAACAGTGTAACACACCTAACCACCCTGCCATGCTGGTGAATGTGCTGTACATTCCCATCAATAGTTGTCAGACGGGAAAAAAAAGCTTATTTTTTAAACTCTGACAGTCAGCCTTCCACGATTACACAAAACACCACGTGTGCTGTGTGCTGTACCTGATTTTACACCCCATGCTCAGTTCTGCCAGGTGATCCTGGCAGCTATTTCCGCCCGCTGCCCTGTTATTCTCAGTCTGAAGCGGTTTGAGGTTTCATCTGCTCACACACTACACACCCCACAGCTGTCCTGCTAGTTATTAGCTGGGGCAGGAGAACCCTACATCTGCAGCTGATGATCCTGATGGGAGGGGGTCCGGTGCCTGGACCTAATCCCATGTTTCAAAGACAAAACCCATCATACAAAGGTGAAACCACAGGCTGTCTTCCCACTTCCGAGCTCCCACAAGCTCCCGAGTTCCAGTGTGTTCATCCATATACTACAGATTTTTAAGGGTACCAACCAATAAATGTTACAAATAAAGGCATTTCCACCCAAAAAGCAACATGACACAGCAGAGCAGAGCAGAAGAAGGAAGTAACTGTGAGCTTTGACTATTTTTTTCCTTTCAAAGCTACTTTTCATGTTGCTGATAAATCCACTTCTCAAAGAGAGCTGCAAGATGGACACTCACTAATGAAGCAAAAGTATACCAAGCACAAGAAGAACTGAAGACGTTTCACCATTCAGCAAGGCGTCACAGCGGGGCAAGAGAGTATGGCAACCAGAACCAGCAGAGCAAAGGGAACCGCGTATTTTATCTCAGAGATATCCAGCAAAAGTCCTCCATCGGCTGCTAATTGCAGACACAGGCTTGACATTATTCACCTAGAGTCTCGTACAGCGTGTGCCTTGCTCTGGAGGCATCCCGTGTGATAATATGTCAGAAACAGTCAAACTGTGCACTCTGCTATTAAATTCCCCCTAAAACCCAACTTCCTCTTCTAATGTTTCTACTCTTCTCATTTTTATTATTACACCAAAATTTTCCTACAGCTTTTAAGACTTGCCAAACTGCTAATAGCTGACAGGAAATTGGTTTCCAAGGCTGCTTCTGTTTTTGATTCTCTGGGAAAGATTGGGGGATCACAGAAGGGAATATTCAGATGATCAAGCCATTCTTCATTTCATTGGGTAAACCTCTTTTTTGCTTCTGTGCGATGCCTCTGTTGTTGCACTCTTAGTAATGCCAGTGACAGTATTCAAATCCATGGTCCTGAATGCTCTACACAGGTGCCCAACCCCCTCAGCATGAGCTTGTGGTGTGGGGTGGTGGTGGGCAATAAAAAAAAAACATGAGCTTGTGATTAGTTATTGACTTTGCTGTTGTGTTGTGCTAATCATGTCCTAACCCCCCCCCCCCCCAAAAAAAAAATACCCCTAATGATACCCAGTATACTCTTTGTGTATCCCAGGTGTCGCCCAGATCCCCCAGCACATGCGGGCAGAATGTTAAAAATGCCTGCATTCCAAAGCACACCAATTGCTAATTACTATCATTTCTATGTGTTTTTTGTATGTTTATTTCAGTATTTCTATGCTATGTCATTTTTGGCAGAGCTATAGAGTAGAGGATCTCCCCACTGTAAATGCAATGAAAGAGACCAGGAAAAAACATTAAGAAACAAACAGCTTTATATTCCTTGTTGCCATACTCCCATTTAAATCATCCATCTGAAGAAAACTGTCACAGGGGGAAAAAAAAACATTTCAAAAAGGCTTCAGTCACATGCTGTGTAACAAAGTGGTTAGCCTAAATTAACACTGTTAGGCATGGAAACACCAGGGGGTTCTCAGATTACCAGGTATTAGAAGAACAAAATGAGGTTTAACCAGGGCCATAATAGCCTTAAGAATGGGTGGATGAAACCGCAACATGCAGAAGGCAATACAGAAGAGTACTGTGTGTTTGCTTGGGCAGTATGTCATTTTTCATACCGTCATACAGTCCACACATTATACCACAGTATGCGGTATTCTGACAGTACTTTCAAAAGCAACCCTAATCCTGTATTTTGAAATCTTGGTGATAAAATAAATCAAATGCAGGGGTGGGTGCGGGGGTGGGTACGGGGGGGCACAAACAATAAGTAATAAAATTTGCAGAGTAACAAATAATGAAGTAAACCCAAAATCCTGTGCTATAGTGTATTACTATAATATCAGTCAAGCCTACCTGTACTGTATGTCAGTTTGTTACTTCCTATATTGGTGGCACTATTCTGGGTAAACTGCAATGGCATCACATACTGTAACAATCATACTGAACCCACAATGGGCTACATCATCAACTGACCCAAGACCCAAGTTTCAGTACATTGCTCTATGGCAGCAGGATTCACAATAAGGGTTTGCTGTCCTGCAACAATATGTACAACAAATCCATGCTCAGAAGTAGAATGACCTTCAGTGTGCAAAAAACCCGCAGTCGACTTGACTTTGGAGAACAGGAAAGACGCAGTAGAGGCAGCGACGGCGCGAAGGGAGGAGCTGCAGAGACAGAGCCGCGCCAGGGCAGCGCCTCGTCCCGCGCGATAAGCGGCGTGGGAGCTGGCAGTGCGACAGGCTACCGCGGCTCATCCTCATGGGGCCTCACCGCTTTCTAACACAACACGCTCGGGGAAAAACCTGGAAACAAACGGGCACCACTCAGCCCTGCCATACATTCAGCGGCTCCTGCAGCTTTGGGATGCCACGTAATTAGCATGGGACTTATTTAGGAATCATGACCAAATGGAGAAAACTGTTCAAATAGAAAGCCCTTAATCTTTTTGCAGGAGTCTAATTCAACAGCAATAATATACCACACGAATAATTAAGCAATGATATCCACTTATTTTTTTTTTTTAATGCATTAAATCATCCTCTTCCAGGGGCCAATTTTAATGGGGGGCTTGGCCTGCCAAAACTGGTGCATTGTGGGTAAAGATGGCCAAGTGACTCAAATGTCATGCCCCTTACATCTGCCCTTGCTTAAAACCATACAGAGAATTTACACAAACTAATCACAGCGGATCTCCTCAATCCAAAGAGATTAACTCAAAGCAGGAGGAGCAGAATGCAAATATTGTAATTATCAACCTTTAACAGCCAAAGGAAGAATCTCAGCTAGGTTCATTAATACTTTAGCGTCCCATGATTAGTATTGAAAAAAAATGAAGAATAGCCACGCACAGTTAAATAATTTAGAGCCAGGAAGTCGTGATAGAATGCATAACTCATCAGAGTGATTTTCTGAGCCGCATAAAGTCGGGTGTTGGGGGGCTGGAATGATTGGCTGTCATTTGCCTGGCGCGCTGGCAAAACTCATCACTTTGAAATAAATGGTCCTAAATGGCCTGGAATTTTCTTTGGCCAGCTAGAGGCTGCTAGCACTTGTGCCTTCACACCATTAAGCTACAGACTCCCTGCTATCCACAAATTGGCCAGAAATAACTGTGCAGTGTATTTATGACCCAACAAAAGGTACAGGACTAGAATACAATACAGGATTGGGCATTCTGCGGGTCCCCAACCAACTAGTTCAATTACGAAAGGTCATTTTACCGAAAACCCTCTAAATAGCCATTATACGCTGGTGAAGGTGCCAAGCTGATAACAAGAATTAGTGTTTGCTTTTTTAAGTTTCCTGTTGTCTGCCTCTTATTATCAGCATGAGATGCTGCTAGAAAATAGCCGGAAAACAAAGAGGGTGTATGTGTGTGTGTGTGGGGGGGGGGGGTGGGTTTAACATGTCCATCTTGCCTTGCCATTACAGCGCTAACCAGAGGAACAGCCCACCTGTAAATACAACCAAAAGCCAGCCCACGCCCCCCACCCCCAGCAAGTCCCTGGGATGTGCTTATGCTTGGGGCGGCCAGCATACAGTGGCCAACTTTAGCTGTCCCCTCCCCGTCCAGATGGTGTGGCCGCCATTTACGCGTCGTTGTTACATAACTCTGGTAAAAGGAGATGACCTTGCGCTGTCTTTCCAGTATTTGACCAGCGCAGAAAGAGAAAGACACAAAATGGTGGCTTGGTGAAAACCATGATGCAGTTCTTACAATAATGTAAAAATGACCCCAACTCTTCACAGGGCACTGCCTTAGTATTTAACACCTTACGTGCCACAGCTTGCTGGCTATTGGCTCATAGTGCCTCCTGCTCAAACATATAAGTGTCAATTCTTTCCCAAACGTCAAATGAGTCTGTCACAAGGGATCTGTGACGACTAAAGCATATATGAAATTCATAAAAATAATCACCTCTATGAGACTGGAACGCTGCCCCCAACCGGACGAGAATTGCGTTGTACAACATTTGCTCTTAGCCTGATGGAGTTGCAGGCTGAGAAGGGAAACGCTTTTCCTGTGGTCATGATGGGAAGAGGCAGGACGGCAGGCGGGCGGTACTCTGCCAAGCTGGAGAGCACCAATTCCTCTGCTCACATGAGCCGGCGATAGGTAATTTGCCTGGGTACCCCCGTAAGGTGGTGGTTGGCAAAAAACACCCCTCCCCCCCACCCAACAAGCTCCTCACATCCTTCCCAGGCCCCCAAGAAGCTTCCAGTGCTTTTGGAGATTAATTATTTAAATGTTGACTTTATTCCACTGGCGGAAGCTGTGCTCGGTCTAAGACCCTTCCGGAAGTCTTTCAGAGTTACTCAGCCTCTGAAGGCAAAGGGCCCCAATTTCATCAGCCGTACTCATTTATCCATCCGGTGTTGGGCACCCACACTGGCTCTCTATTAAACTCCGAAAGGGGGCCGGAGACAGATTTGATTGGATGCAGAGGGCGAAGGGGACACGCTGACCAGCTGAGTGCAAAAGCCCTGCGGTTTGTTTGTTACTTTTTTCCTCCCATTCTTTCCTCCTCCATTTCCTCTCCAGTTGGACCCCCATTCCATTACTGTCTCAATGTGACTGCCGGCAGGCAGCTATGGTGCCCATGTGAAGAACTAAGGCTCATGGGCAGCCTGACATTTCAGCCAAATGCCCCCCCCCCCCAGCCAATAAGCTCCAGGAACAGAAAGGGGGGGGCAAATGGAGCGTGCCGAGGCTGTGTGTCTTTGGACCTCCCCCACAGAACAAGAAAGAGAGGGAGCTCAATGGTGAGGTCAGCAGTAAGTACTTAATGCCTGTCCAATGAGCTGTGCGCCACTATGCTATGAGCTTTGTGCTTGTCCAATCAGCTGTGTTGCACATTGTTATGAGCTATATGCTAGTCCAGTCAGCTGTGCGATAGTCCATTATGGACTTTAGGTTTGTCCAATCAGCTGTTTACATTGTGGTATAAGCTTGGAAAAAACGCAGCAAACACAGCAAAAGCATAGCACCACTTAGCTAGCATATGTACTGTTAAAGAAATAAAAAGCAATTATCTGTATGGTTTTAAAGATAAGATAGGACAAACTTTATTGATCCCAGGGTCCTTTCTGTTCTATAGAAGCACTTAGGAAGCCAGTATAATACATGTGAAAATGTTACCAAAAAGTACGGAAGCCAAAGGAAATAATGTGATCTAATGAGAAAGGACCAACATAACGTGATTATGACCTTATGGGCCTTATGACACAGACACACAATTTGAACTGTGAACCAGTAATGCAATACCGAAAGGTCCAGTTAGAAACAATGAGGAAAAAGGGTCTTTTTCTGCTGTGGGGCATCAGGCTGTTACCCTCTAAGCTCATCAGTCAGCCAGCGACCAGTCCACAGCACAGTGTCTTGCAGCCAGATATGACAAGTGGTTTAATTAAAGAAGTTAATGGTGGCTCTGCATTCCCAGCCCCTAATGAGGCGAAGGAGAAAACGCATCGCTCTTCCTCTTCAAGCACGCCTCCGTTTCGTCCTCCCGGTCCAGCTCTGTGATAATTTTATTGGCATAGGCTAAATTTCCACTGACGTCGCACAAATTTTGCTGAAGTATTGACAGGGAGATGAGGCTAATATTTTTCTGCGGACACATCAGTCATTATTTAATAATCAATGCTGTGGCAGCAAAATCTTGTCGCCACCAAACGGGAAAAGTTACACTGAGTTACACAAATGTCATTTATTACAATTAGAGTTGCCATTAATTCCTCCATTTCCTGTAGTGCAAAGGTCTTCGCAGAGTTTCTGTTTCCTGTTTTCCCAGAAACCGGATTCTCTCCACATTCCCTCCTGTCGGTCCACCCATTGTTTCTTACCAGCCATTCCTGGAATCCCTGCCCAGCAGCTAATTAAGCCTTTTTAACAGCGTTATAAATCCCATCTTCCCGTGATCCAAGCAAAAGCTTAACAATTTGTCTTTCTTTTAATCCTTTTTCTGAAGATATGACGTTGACAATGGATTTCTGCGACAGTACGGCCATACGTTGGGGTCATCGTCTGCAGTGCGCTTCACTGGAACTCTTAACCTACTACTCAGGTCAACTGTTCATCAGCTGGGTATGTGGTTCAATATAATCTCTGCTGTTGCATCTCAAAAATCTGCTGAGTAAATTACATAACTTCTTAGAAACCACAGATACACTCCAAGGTTAAGAATATTACCTTTTCTAGATCACAGCCAATCAGCTCACTCGAGGGGTGGGGCTTTAAGTGCACTTTCAGGACCATGGACAGAGACTAAACCAGAACACCACCACTGCCACGCAAAGGTCTGAGGGACTGAACTCAAGGCGTAATGTGATGCCATTCAGCTGAGGGAAAATTTTCCTGGTCACACTTACAGCATGAGTCACTGGAGTAACCCATTTATTCTTATTTTAATCGCTTAATAGATTCTTCCTCAAAATTGGCTTATGTGTTACAAATGAAGACTTGATACAGTTGATATGTTAACAAAGTGATTCTGGCAATGTATTTTGCTGGAGTCTACAGTAGCAGGGCTCCAACTGGGACTAAAACTGGCAACCGTTATTAACGAGTACATTGCTCATTTTCAAGGAGAAGAACTGTAACTCACTGCATGACATTAATGAAAAGGTATCTGTAAAGGTCAGCGGGAGTGTGCACTGTGCTACTCTTATTACGAAACACCCAGAGAGGCGGTAAACACCGGCGGCCGGATGCCAGCGCACACCGTCTCCCACTCACGCGCACTACATCATCTCCCCATTGGAGATGCCCTATCTGCGGCGCTGTAAACACACCCGCAGATCCGGGCGTTTCTTTCATAAAGCTTCTAATTACAAGGAGCCCAAATCAATTAGACATATTTTCATTTTCTAAGCAGATAGAAGAGATCTCGATCTAGAAAGTGTGGGAGTGGGAAATGCGTTTTGCTGCAGGGAGTCCCCTGGGGCGAGAGGAAGGTAAGGGTATGGAAATTCAGGCCAGGGAGGCGGACTTGCAAAGGATTCGCATTAGTTGACAAGACATGTAAAACTATTCCGTGTGTATGGGTATTCCCAACATGGGGCTGTTTCATGAGACTATCATTGCCCTTGCTTTTTAAAATGCACAAACAAACACCCACACACACACAGGTTTGTAATTATATCATTGCGGGGACTTTCATTTCGCTGGGCAAAATTCTAATCCCAACATGACGACCTTGACCCTTACCCAGCCCTAACCTTTGCCATAAGTAACCAAACAAAATACGAGATTTTTGGCATTTTTATTTTTTGATTGCATTCACAGATCTTTGTGGGGACCTGAGAAATGGTCCCCACAACATCAAAAAACAGGTTTTCATTACATTGTGTACATTTGGCCCCTCCTCCCACAGTCCAAAGACATGCAGATTATGTCAACTGGCTACTCTAAATTGCCCATAGGTGTGAATGCGAGTGTGAGTGGCTGTTTGTCTGTGGTGGACTGGCGGCCTGCCCAGGGTGTACCCTGCCTCTCGCCCGATGATGCTGGGATTGGCTCCAGCTTCCCCGCGACCCAGATGGATGAAGCGGTATAGATAATGGATGGATGGATGGATGGACATTTGGTCCCCACAATGTAATATAAACCTAATCCACAAAAAGACAAACACACACTGTTCTTGCTTGCTACCCCCTGTTGTAATCTGCAGGGGAGACATAGTTACACAAAGCTGGCTGAAGTTCTCCCAGATCACGGGAAGTCTGTCCGCTATGTCCAGAGGCTTTGACATCTGGTCATCTGCCCCATGGACGGTTACTCAGCCTGCAAATTGACATAAGCTGGGCACGCCCTGCATGTGTCTATGCGTGTCCCTGTGTACAGGTATGTGGTGTGTATGTTTGCTTCTTAGCTTTTTTTTCCATTTCCCTTTATGCTTTAGTGACAGCCAACAGCATGGCAGTCATGACACCAGCCGTATGATATGGAAAAGAAGCTTCCTGTACTCCCCCAATAAAGATAGAACAATGCAGAATGTTGCATGCAGTTTGCAAAACTAGACTTTATTTATTATTATGATTTAGATAAGGATCCTTTTAGATTGAAGAAATTCAGGCAATTCAAAATTCATTTCTCAGAACTCATATATAAGACATATACAGTGGTACCTCAGAACTCGAAATGAATCCGTTCAGAACTGCAGACCGAATCCTAAAAAGTTCAAGTTCTGATCGAATTTCCCCCATTAGAAATAATGGAAAACCAATTAATTGGTTCCCAGCCCCAAAAAATTACACTGAAATATGTTTTTTTAGCATTTAAACGCAAAATGAACTGGACAAAACAAGAGAAGCATATACTGTACTAAACACATCTAAGCACATTTATCAAAACAGTAATTTTTTAAGTAAGAAAGTAAATGTATCCAAACAATGTGCCCTGCACCGATCATCCTCTCCTTCCGTGTGACACGCCCCCTCATTAACCCCGTGTGGAATCCCCGTGTGATCAGCTGTTTCTGGTTGTTGTCATTAGTCCTCTGTATTTAGTCTGCGTTTCAGTTTGTTTCCCCAGTCCGGTCATTGTATTGTCCGTCTGCCTTTTTCCTGCCTTACCTGTAATTAAACCCCGTATTCCCCGAAAACCTGACGTCTGCGCCTTTGTCTCCGTTCCATCCCCGCTCAGCACAACATTATTATTATAATTAAATGTATAAATGGTGTATTAGTAATATTAAAATAATTAATAAGAAATCTTTATTTTATTATATAATAATAATTACTGTTACTGTCTATCATTGTCTAAATGTATTTTTACTGTCTAAATATATGTACTCAGCTAGTGTAAACATGCATGACGCTATCACAGCAAATGCGAGGCTGAGACGGAAGCGTTACCCTTCGTTTCTGCTGAGAGACGTGCCGCGTGAGTTATTTCCCTGCGCGTACAAGTTATCTTAGGTCGGCATTCACGGTTTGACTTCTGAAATTCATATCGAGTTCTAGGGAATTTTTTTTTCGAATTGGTTGGTTCGACTTTTAAGAAATTCGAGTTCTAATGAGTTTGAGAACTGAGGTACCACTGTATTTCACATAAGCACCTGCTGGGAAACATTAACCCTTAAGGACCCACAGTGACACTGGTGTCACCGCCCCTTTACAACTTACAACCCCCGTAATTTTCATGAAAGTAGAAATAGGTCTGGGTTCTTAAGGGTTAATATCTTTATGGAAGTAAGGTGGGCGTATTTAACCCTTAAGAACCCAGACCTATTTCTACTTTCATGAAAATTACGGGGGTTGTAAGTTGTAAAGGGGCGGTGACACCAGTGTCACTGTGGGTCCTTAAGGGTTAAACTGTAGGAACTGGCAAAATCAAAAAAGTCACACCTGTAGGCAAAGTATGGGCATGCATGCCTGCGTTTGCCTGCATGCTTGACTATTGCAGCCCCCACCTGACACCACTAAACTCAGCATGCTGGCTGATGGGGTTTCAGGTTCCTCTCTGCCCTCTGTACCACCTTCACACCTTCTCCCTACAACTTTTCAGTGAAGACAGTGCACTCAAGGTCTCCACCCCAGCATTACTTCCCATTGCCTGTTATTGCCAGTCAGGTAAGGAGAGAGCTGGGGAAATTCTGCAGAGGAATAGGCTGCTGGGCCGGTTGGAATCAGCCCCGGGGTTCTGAAGACGTGTGCCAGCCACTCTCTGGGGTCCGTCAGTACTTATTCTCCTTCTCCCAAAGCCTCCCAAAGCCTCTGCTCTGGAAGACATTCTATGCGGTCCTGGTGCCAAAAACTCCAGCTCCTGCAAGGACTTCAGACCAGTTGCTCTCACTACACATGAAGAAGACCTTCTGCTGTTTGTAGATGGAGACAAAGCTGTGAACTACATGCTCCACAGAGCTAACCCCCACCATATATAGCTGACACTGTAGTCACAGCTTTTCATTTTTCTTAAACTTCTCTGGTGCCTTCAACACCATCCAGCATCTATGACTAAGGAACCATCTGTATTTCAACACCAGCCAGATAAAGGAGTTGGTGGTGGATTCCTGGCATGCCAAGAAGCCACTGAGACTAGTCACCATCCAAGAGAGGAAGTGGAGGTGATACAGTGTTACAAGAACCTGGGGATTCACTGCAACATCAGCTCTACTTTCTGAGGAGAGTCAGGTCTTCAGATGTTTGCAGCAAACTGCTGGAGATGTTTTACCAGTCTACAGTACCCAGCGTACGTCTCTTTGGTCTGATGGGAAAGCAATAACACTGATACCAAGTGCATGAACAAACTCATCAGGATAGCCAGCTCCATCACAGGACTGACACTAGACCCCCTGGAGGCTGTTATAGAGAGGAGGATGGCAGTAAAAGTGGAGAATTCTGCTGTTCTGGTGTTTTCTGCGACAGTCAGACTGGTTAATAGCGTGCAAACTTTCAAACTATAGATGCTGTCAAGATAATAATTAGAATAAAGGAAAACTCCATATTATATAAACTTTTGGAAGTTCATCTCCAAACTCAGACAGATGAACCTCAGACAGATGAACCGCCTTCCCTGGGGACCGACAGCCTCTGACAACTGCTTTGAATTAAAAGGGTGAGTCAAGATGATATCTTATGCGCCTGTGTTTTGTAGCTCTTTTGGCACGTACAGCGGAGACTGTCCTTCCAAAGTTCCTGATTGTATCATATCCCAGAAGTGTTTGGTAATAGTGGAGTTGGAGGACAGGATTTGTGCATAGCAGGAGCGCATTATTAACTTAGTGGAGATTAAACAGACTGAGGGATTTTTAGATACGGCTCAATAGGAGCACTCAGCCAGTTTTGATCTGGTAGTTGTCCCTCCTGCCGTAACTGTTTCCAGTCCTGCACCAGCAGTCAGCACACGCGAGCCCTGAGTCACGGTCAGACGTGGTCCTAGGAGCTCTAAGCCGAGAGCCCCTGCACGCCAGTCAGCTGTTGCGCTTAGCAACAGGTTCCCTGCTCTCAGCACTTTGTCTGCCAAAGCAGAATAGGTGCTTGTGATTGAAGACTCTAGTACAGACAGTTTGTTAGATTTTTCAACAATCATAAAGCAGTGGTTTCTGTAAAATGCCTCCCCGGGGCCAGAGTTTCTGGCACCAAAGCAAAATTGGACTTACTCTCCAACAGCGAAGTCTCCATCTTGGTTGTTTATGCTGGAACTAATGATAACTATAGCAGACTACTCTCCCTAAACCTCTGGTTAGAGACTTTGGTGTGCATTTCAAAACATTGCCTATTAATAACCTTTTTTGGGAATGACCTGGCTTTTATAAACAGGATGGTCTCCATCCTAATTGGAGGGGATTATTTATGTTATCCCAAAACATGGCAAATATTGTACCTTCCTGACTCAGAGCACCACGCAGGCCTCAGCCACGCGACCTTAAATCGAAGGCTGATTATTATCTTACCTTTAGCTCATGTCTGGCTATGGCCCAGGTGCTCCATAACGCGGCATCCCCTAAATCTAACAACTATTTAGAAATAGAGTTCAGTGAGCCTAGAAAGACTATAGGAACTACTATTAGACCAAGACTTAGACCTAAACGTTCCACTGGGGGCTCCTGTGCAGATAATTTAATATCACTCCCAATTAAAATATTAAATGAGCCACATCATAAACCCATCATAAAATGCTCATTACTGAACGTTCACTCTTCAGAAAACAAATCACTTCTTGTCAACGACATGGTGCTTGACACTGGTGTATACCTGTGTTTAACAAAAACCTGGCTCAGACCCACAGACACTATTCCTCCTGTCGAAGCCTCACCTGATGGGTTTAGTTAGTTAGTCATACAGCAACTACATGGCTCTGGGCGTGGAGGTGGCCTGGCAGCTATTTTTAACTCAAAGTTAAAAATGGAACCCAAAATTATAAACATTTTTATAACATTTGAAGGATCGTTACTTCAAATGATGTCTGACCCACCCATCTATATTCTTACAGTATACAGACCATCGGGACCGTACACTTTGTTTCTGACTGAATTTAGGGAACTTTCTCCAACATTCTTGGAGATGGCAATGTTCATGTGGACATAGAGACTGATGCTTTCAGCAAAAGGTTCCTGTCCCTCCTGGACTCTGTTTAATGTTATCAGCATGTAATGGAACAAACATAACCATACACTAGATTGGATTATCACTGATAGAGTTTATGTTCACCATATATCTGTGTGTCCACTGAATAAGTCCTTCTCTGAGCATTTTCTAATCAGCTTTGTGATTCAGTCACCCTCTTTGGAGGAAAAGATTATTACGACACGTCACCTAAATCATAGAAATTCCCTATGATTTATCAATGCAATACAGTAAGTGAAGTTCATGTCTAGTACAGATGTCAATTTAGTCACACATGATGTTGACAGTGGTTAGTCAGGTTTTGGATGAAATGGTGCCTTTGAAAAATAAAGTTGTCAAAACTAAGACATTCCCCATGGTTTAATGGTCATACACACTCTTACAGGAGAGCAGTGACTCTGTGAAAGGTGATATACAAAAAAATTTAATTGAATTGAACTTAATTGAATTGAATTGAATTGAAATTCTGCTCATTCCCTTCTTAGGGCACTCTCCCTCTCTTATATTTAGCTAGCAGATCATTCAACCATGGTCTGCTAAACACTGGTTCTTTTCTGCCTGCTGCCATCACACACCAAAATGTCTCTTCCCCCCCAAATGCGGCCGTCCTCACCCGGAACCATGCAGTACACATTTTTGAACATATCCTAGGAAGTGAGTGTCATTCATGATAAAGATCACTTTAGCCAAAGGCAGAAGATCACATTATTAACAGCCTAGTAGCAAAGTCGGGGAGCACAATCACATACATCTGGGAGCACATACACATATTTGATCAAGGAAAACCTGATCCGAATGGTCGCGGAACTGGACAGCAGTGACCCGTGTGCGTGACCGCTCTCCCGGCAGCCTTCACAGGCTCAATTTCTGGATTGTTTACGCCGTCATTACTGTAAGTAGTATAATCTAATCACTGTGTCATATTTTGCCTTACCAGCAAAAACAGCAGCAACATAACAAACTGCATCAATACCCATTAATACAACACAGCTGGACTCCCGAGCTGTCTGCTGGCGTTTTTATTATAACCCGAGTTATTTACATTGCCTTTATCCGCCTCGACACTCGATAATCCCCCTAAAACTTATAACCTTCTCCGGTTCGACCTGTTTAAATCACGATTGCTGCCACACCTCCAGAAATGGAAGGATTGCACCCCACCACTCCAGGGGATGGTGGCCAGCGGAATGCCCCTCCCCCTGC
The DNA here is from genome assembly GCF_048594095.1 of Paramormyrops kingsleyae. Taxonomy (NCBI): domain Eukaryota; kingdom Metazoa; phylum Chordata; class Actinopteri; order Osteoglossiformes; family Mormyridae; genus Paramormyrops; species Paramormyrops kingsleyae. The sequence goes on along the minus strand of NC_132819.1, from coordinate 6,854,483 downwards.
CTTACAAGAGCTGGGCGCAGACCATCACATGACTCGGGCTGATAAATCACACAGAGACAGACAGGGGCCTGGTTCCGAGGTGGACACAAATGATGTACTGCTGACCCGTGCACAACCCCTCCGCCTATGGATTTCCTTTTCCCTCCTTCCATATTCCATAAATGCCCCTCCACCTCCCAATTATCCTAAGTAACACAGAAGCAAGAGATTCATGAGTCTGGCAAAGAGCAGAAAGGCTTTCTCAAGGTTGGCTTTGAGGTGGAAAGTGTAAAGAGAGGCCTGCCTGCCAGCACCAGCTCGCACTCTGCTATAGAACGCAGCCTAACCCCCCCCCCCTCCCCCCCCAGTTGTGGCCATTTCTGCGGGGCTCCTCTGCTTCCCTGCTTCCCTCTACGATCCTTTGGTTTGGGAGCATGCCCTGGCCCGCTGAGAGCTGCAAGCATCCAAGAGCATGCAAACGGTGAGGGTGCGGGAGCTGCAGGGGGAGAGCTGCATTCCTGAACATCTGCCCTCATGAATATCAATGGCCTCTCATTACGCAACAAGACAGGGGAGCAAAGGCCGTAGCGATCCGAGGAGAAGCAGGAAGTGAAGCGACACACAGAGCTGAGCACAAACATGCACACACCCACACACTCATACATTCACACACACACAGTCATACATTCACACACACACAGTCATACACAGACACACACATGCACACACAATCATACACACAGACACACTCACATGGGCGCACACACAAACATACACACACATATACACTCACACACAGACACATCCTCCCAGCTTCGCAGAAATGTCTTTAATGGTGTGGCCCTTTTAGTTACCTCACTTCCCTTCAGCACTGTCCAGGGCATAACAGGGTTAAGCAAAGGTGGGCATGCCAATGTCGAGAGCTCTGAGTCACTGCCTGGTGAGGGAAGGCATCGGCCCCTCAGGCACGAGGTCGCCACTCCGGCAGCAAAGTCACAACCTCCTCTAACAGGCGCCAATCGCTCCCACTGCATTATCACAGCGGCCCCGCACGCATCGAGGCGCACCGGCCTCCGGGCAAAACTTCGCTCCAAAAAAACCCCCCACCTCCTCTCTCCATGAGCGCCATCATCTCTGTGCACAGGTTCAACTGAGCTAAGCAACAGCTGTGGGTTCTGTCTGCTCCTTTGCATGGTTCACACCGACAACAACAACAAAAAAAAGCCCTCATTCCTATTCTAGGAGAAACACAGGAATGACAGTCACAACAGCAGAGAAGGGAAAAAAATAAATGGGGGGGGGGGGGGTGAGAGGAAGACTGAAACTGAATGCTGCGAGACGCTAAACGTGAATAAGGAGGTGTGGGGGGAGCGCAGGGGCTGTACGAGTTGTTACTATTCACAGCTCAGATGAGACAGAGGCGGCAGGTTATTTCAATGCTGCCATAATTAAACTGTAGCGCTTTCTGTTTTTTTTTGTTTTTTTCCCAATGGCATCAGAGATGGGGGCTGAGGACGGGGCTGAGAACGGGGCTGAGGACGGGGCTGAGGACGGGGCTCAGAAAGGCAGCTCCGGTGACGGGGGCCTGTCGACACGCACCCACACCATCGGGCAAGGTATGGCGCCGAGCAAGCCACAGTCGGACCGGCGTGGGCCTCGCCGTGAAGCGTGTTTATTTATAAGTGTGACGCCGATCTGTTACTACTGGTGGGGGGGGCAGGAGGCTAGGGAAGCGGCGGAACGGACCCGTTATTCACCGTGCCAGCCCACACCTATTGGCACTTTTGCTTCAGTTTTTCAAGATTGTTTGAAAACAGGGAAATGAGCACCAATCCTGGGGTCAGTCACAAGGACGTCGAAATGACATCATTATAAGCCCCCAGAAGCTGCCGACATCTCTAATTAAGTGATAATGCTATCTTTGAGGAGAAAGAGGTAGGCTAGTGACTTAGAAACAAGACATTTCGGCTGTACCGCTGAGCTCGGTGGCTAACCTGAAATGCTGAAATTCTGCTTTAATATGAAACTAAAAATGTATGCTAAACAATACGTGTTTGCTAGGCAACATAATAGCTGTACACTCATGTTTATGCATATGTACAGCCCAGGAGCCTGCAGAGCTGCAGCCCAAATGCAGAGCTTTAGGATGACGGCAGCTGATTTAAGGGAACCTGGTCAGCTCCGTGCCGGAGGAGGGGCCCCGGCAAGCAGCCCAAAAACAGGCACATTCAACCCTGGCCCAGCTGAGAGCCCATATATCTCTGTGGGTTCCTGCTGCGGGTTAAACAAATAAATAAGAGCAATTAAACAGAGAGCCAGGTACCACAGTTCATCTTCCAGCCATCCAGAGACACAGATGACTGCGCCGGGAGGGATGGACCACTGGGCAGGCAGGAGCGGAGCCACTAACGACTCGCCATGCTATTCTGCTGGCTCTCCCCCCTACCCAAGGTAACACCACGCGTGTGGAGGGATTCGGAGCGTCCTCATCATCATTCCGGTTTTCACGGGCACACCATGATTTCGGCATGCGCTGTCGGCCAGCCCTGGAATAGAGGCATCCGCTGGCTATTAGATCCATAATGTCACAGCATGCCAATATCCGTGCACACGGGAGGCCTTCCCATACTGCCACCGACCGCGCAGCCGTCACCTCGGCAAAGACAGCCGTTGCCTCCTACCTCTCTCTCCCACATCTTTCTGACCCCTCAGAAGCACGTTCGGGCCCAAAGCACAGTCTCCCCCCATCAGAGATCTGCAGTTGGGGGTATTTTTTTCCGCCCTCTCTTTTCCAAGCTGTCGGGCTTGAACAGCAGGGCACAGGCCCACCAAGGCGAACGGAACAGTGTGTGGAATGAGCAGAACAGCCCAGATTAATGATCCCGCCCCATCACAGACCACACTCGGCCGAGTCGGAGACAGCCGATCAGCCCACCAAGGCACTCACAGCCTCTGGGGCTTCAGCCAAGGGATCTTATTCCAAAAGCTTAAGAAAAAAATGTCCTTTCCTTACCAAATTAGGCACTGTAGCTGGTTTAATTTATGAGCCGGTCCGTAACGGCCATGCTGATCAATGCATGGCAATATGGTGTTACATCCCAGCACCAAAGAGCTTAACAAGTTACAGCATCTCCTCCTAAAGAGAAAACTGGGGCAATTGAGGGGCCGCCAAGGGACAATAAAACACACAGGGTGTTTTGGCAAGCCCCACCTCACAGACACATGGTGAAAGTGAAGCTGCGTTTAGGCTTGCACCACCGTTCCAAGCCATCCATCTCGTCTGTATCAACAAAGCCGTCTGCTCTGGAGCAATGCGGGGAAACAGATCGATGAAACACAGCCCCAGTTTCACACATCCTGTTCCCCCAGATCAAATAAGCAAGCATAAGCAATGATAAGGGAAAACCGGAAAACAGGAACACGTAGCAAGCAGCAGTTCGGCGAGTTACAACCTTAGCATGTGATTTATGCTTTAAATTAGACCTTGCTGCTGTACCACACCACCTCTCTGAGAGTGTGGAGTTTGCATGTTCTCCCCCTATTTTCTCTCACCCGTTTCCTTTGGGTATTCTGGTTTTCTCCACGCAGTCAGGCTAATTGCATCCCTAACCTGCCAGGGGAGTATGACTGTGTGTGTGAGCATGTGCGCGTTAATGTATCTGCAATGGACCAGCATCCCAGCCACTATATATGCTAGCTGTGTGCCACAAGCTGCCTAGGACAGGTTCCACCCCCCATCCTGTAAACCTGGGAAGATGGTCGAGAGATAGATGCTATACCACAGAATAACATATTTATCCTAAACTACTTCAGCAAACACATTATCACCACAAACCTGACAAAATAGGCCAGCTTATTATTCCTGTTAGTAATATATATCCATAATGTTGTCACTGGACTCCTTCATGCCACATGAACTTGCAAAAGCTATGGAATAGAACTGATCTAAAAATAGTCCAAATATGGAATAAACAGATGCGGATATGTTAATGTTTCTTCATCTCGTTGGGCGGGGTGGGCCCCTACTAGTTCCTTTATTTGTCCTGCATTTTATCTCCAGCTTTTCATCTCCAGTGCTTCACTATGCAGACTATAAAGTCTCCCTGCCCTTATCAACTGCCGCAGTCCTTGATGTCTTTCGTTTCACTGTCTCTCTAATTGTACTTGGTTCTGGCTTATCTAAGTATTATCTGCTTATCTATTGGCCTTATCCAAAACTATCGGCTTTTGATCAAACACACAGGCAGATATGCACTAATGAAAATTTAGAGAGGGAACAGCAGTAACCGGGCAAACATGGACACAGCATTTTCAGCTCCACAAACACATAGCCACAGGGTGGGAATGGAGCCTGTAACCCTGGAGGTGCGAGGCCACAGTGCCACCCACACAGCCACTGTGTCACCCTCAGCTGGTAATTACTGTATGTATGTGCAGACCGGAGGTAGAGGAACACGGACAGGCATCACGTTTTACCTCTGAGTTTTTCCACTATTCCGCAACCCATAAAAACACCAGCGGCTTTTAGTGCCATCCTGGAGGGACCTCGGTGCTTCTCTGAGGATGAAGGAGCAGATGAGGCCCCTCCCTGCGCGCACGTTTGGGCCACAGACGCTCACGCGCATCTGGGCGCTGCACTCAGCGGTAGCTGGACCATATGCTGCGTGGCAGTCAGATGTACAAAAGGATGGGATAACTATGCACTGTCCGGCACTGATAGTGCGCTCGCTCATGCACGCATATGCATACAAACATACACTCACTCACACACACACACACACACACACTCGCACATGTAGGGTAAACATATCCTTACGGGGACCGCTCATTCATTTCAATGGGAAAAATGCTAACGCTAACCTAACAAAATACAAGAGTTTTTTTGCTATTTTAGTTTTTTCATAGCAGTCACCGATTTTTATAAAACAGAGTTTTCCTTTATGGGGACCAGGAAACCGGTCCCCATAAGGGAAAAAAACTGATATTTATCACATTATGGGGACATTGTATCCCCATAAGGATAGGTAAACCCGCTCGCACACACACACACACACACACACACACACACAGACCTGTACTTATATCTTTGTGGGTACTGTCCATTCAATTCTATGGGTAAAACTCTAATCACGATATAATGACCTTAACCTCTACCCAGCCCTAACCTTAACCACAAGTAACCAAACAAAATACAAGGCATTTTAGTTGTATGATCGCAGATTTTTATAAAAATGTTCTTTGGGGGGTAACCAAAAATGGTCCCCATAATGTCAAAATACCAGGTTCACATTTGTTCCCTACATTGTAATGTGTATCTGACCCACATACACACACACACACACACACACAAACACAGGTTTGTAATTATATCTTTGTCGTGACTCTCCATTCATTTCTATGGGGAACAGTCACAGTCAGGTGAGGAGTGCTCAGAGACAGTTACAGTCAGGTGAGGAGTGCTCAGAGACAGTTACAGTCAGATGAGGAGTGCTCAGAGACAGTTACAGTCAGATGAGGAGTGCTCAGAGACAGACAGTCAGGTGAGAAGTGCTTAGAGACAGTCACAGTCAGATGAGGAGTGCTTAGAGACAGACAGTCAGGTGAGGAGTACTCAGAGACAGACACTGTCATGTCAGGAGAGCTCAGAGACAGTCACAGTCAGATGAGGAGTGCTCAGAGACAGACAGTCAGGTGAGAAGTGCTTAGAGACAGTCACAGTCAGATGAGGAGAGCTCAGAGACAGTCACAGTCAGATGAGGAGTGCTCAGAGACAGTCACAGTCAGGTGAGGCATGCTCAGAGACAGACACTGTCAGGACAGGAGAGCTCAGAGACAGTCACAGTCAGATGAGGAGTGCCCAGAGACAGACAGTCAGGTGAGGAGTGCTTAGAGACAGTCACAGTCAGATGAGGAGTGCTTAGAGACTGACAGTCAGGTGAGGAGTACTCAGAGACAGACAGTCAGGTGAGGAGTGCTCAGAGACAGTTACAGTCAGATGAGGAGTGCTCAGAGACAGACAGTCAGGTGAGAAGTGCTTAGAGACAGTCACAGTCAGATGAGGAGAGCTCAGAGACAGTCACAGTCAGATGAGGAGTGCTCAGAGACAGACAGTCAGGTGAGGAGTGCTCAGAGACAGTCACAGTCAGGTGAGGCATGCTCAGAGACAGACACTGTCAGGTCAGGAGAGCTCAGAGACAGTCACAGTCAGATGAGGAGTGCCCAGAGACAGACAGTCAGGTGAGGAGTGCTCAGAGACAGTCACAGTCAGGTGAGGAGTGCTCAGAGACAGTCACAGTCAGGTGAGGAGTGCTCAAAGACAGACAGTCAGGTGAGAAGTGCCCAGAGACAGACAGTCAGGTGAGGAGTGCTCAAAGACAGACAGTCAGGTGAGAAGTGCCCAGAGACAGACAGTCAGGTGAGAAGTGCTCAGAGACAGACAGTCAGGTGAGGAGTGCTCAGAGACAGACACTGTCAGGTCAGGAGAGCTCAGAGACAGTCACAGTCAGGTCAAGAGAGCTCACAGTCACAACCAGGTCAGGAGAGCTCAGAAAGATGCACATGACTCAGAAACATAGCTTAGCTATCTTCTTCAACCCCACCCACCACACATACACACACACATACACTGGTTCAGGTTCTTTTATGCTAAGGATCTAATCTGCCTTTCCTTTCTGCCCTCATTATTAAGCGTGAGATCACCACCAACCACAGGAGCACATCTCCCTTTATGAATAAGGCCTGGATCATCCCATTCCTTCTCCCATCCAACCAATACAACCAAATCAGATATACAAATCAGGCCTCACTGTCCTGGAAGCACAGAATGGGGCCTGCAGCCACTGAGAAGATCATTAGAAAGGACTTATGAAGGAAAGCTATTTTCAAAGCCCCTTGCCAGTCTGGACACCCCCACACCACCTGGACTGGGCCACGGCATACTCACTGTGATCTGGCTTCAAAAGCCAAAAACCAGCAGCACTTTTGACTTCTGGGGGAGACAATGGTTTGGACTGAGTTCTATTTCTGTTTTTTTCATAAGTCGCTCCTTCTGCTAACAGTCACTCACAAGCAATTTAGTATAGTGGCTGTGTGCGGGGCAGGACAGAAGGCACACACAAGGGAGGCTACCAGTGGGACTGACTCTCTGTCTGGGTCTAGGCTAGAGCTACCCTGGTAGGGCAAAAGTCAAGTAAATCTCAGTCCCCTTGGAGTTAGAAGGGAACTGGGAAGCCAAAGAAACAGAATCTTCAAGTTTTCCTGTCCTCCATCTTGCAGATGTGTAGCAGTTAACACAAGTGTAAAGACATATCTCAACAACGCGGCCCTGCAGCGCAGAGCAGAGCTGACACAAGCCCATATACACCAGTGCAGCTTTCTGCAAGGTGATAAGACACAGATAGCCAGCAAAACGGCAGCTATGAAAAGGCCCCAAGGCCTGAGTCTGCAGCCTGCGTCACACCCGCTTCCCCATATATCATTTGGGACGTCACCTAGCGTGTGGAGCAGGGAGATAAAAAAAGAAAAACTCTCCCTGAAAGTAACAACTTTGCTGATGTGATGTTTTATAAAGCAATTTAATTGTTTAGCTGTCACTTTGAAGATGAATAAAGCCGGACAAACTATGCAGGCCCTCGACGGACACCCCAGCCGAGTGAAAACGCTCGCTGGCGGCCTGCTGTGATTTCAAGTTAACAACTGGCTACTCCGAGGTGGCAACTCGTTTCCGTGAGGTCATCCAGGAGACATCGGTCTAAACAGAGCAGCAGGGGCAAAGCTGGGACTGTGCCGGTGATGGGTAACATCACAAAAACCACGTGTGAGGAAAAACAAAATATTTAAAACAGCCACAAAGATTTTAAAATGCCGCAGAGGTCTCCTATCTGTAAGATTTCTGCAAATGACATATGACATGTGGCCCTAAACATGTGAGTGGATGTCAACCTCTCCCATCATTTTTCTACACAAAGATCATCATTTACTGCCTTCAGCAGAATGCAGCCACTCTGATATTAAACATTCATGCTTGAACATGTCTATTAAGGCCCCCCATCACAGACCCAGAATGCAAGAGAGTAGATAAAACTTTAAACCAGTAAGATCTGGGTCTCCCTCTAAAGGGGAGGAAAGTAAATGCCGGCAAACCTCAGAGGGACACCCGGGACTGCATCATGCGTGCTGCAGAGGACCCATGCTCTTCTACACCAGTTTATTTCCCAAAGCATCTTCAGCAGAAAAGGCCCCTGGGTCCTCCAGTGAGACCAGCTCCTGAGATGGGAATCGCCTTCGAGGCACCAAATAAGGAGCCAAACCTACCAGCAGCACCAGAACCCCCAGGATAGACCACAACATCTCAAATGTGTTTGTCCAATGCATTTACATACACTGTGCAGGGAATAGACAACTACAGCACCTTAATGCCTGCTGGATTAGCCAGAATTCTTTCCTGGAATGCTACAACATTAAGTAAGCAGTGCAAACCCATCCGAATAAGCCTGCAACCGCGTATTCAGAAAAGGTGTAGCCTATTCCAGACATTGCGAGATACATGGCAGGGGAACACGACAGACAGGACACCAGTCCATCAAAGGCCACAAGATTACACTGCAGAAAATTTATAGACCTGAGCTGGTCTATGCAAGTAAATCCTATAACAATAAATTCATGCAGAGTTCCTAAATGTGACATGGTCAGCAGTGCAATACAGTAACAGGAAGACGACACAAGTGAAAAGACAGTCAGAGGGGGTATTACCGTGTTCTGAGGTTGCTGGGGCTGGGCTGCCCATCGTAGACGGAGAGGATGTCGAAGTCCTCCTCCAGAGCGAAGCCCTGGAACACCAGCTGTATCCGATTGTGGTCTTGTGCCAGAACCACCCACGTGCAGTTGGCATAGTTGGGGTAGCCGTACGGGTAACCGGGGCTCTCTATCGTCCCGTTCGGACTGTGTAACGTGTAGCTGCAGTTCTGAGCTGGAAGAGAGAAAGAACAGGGTTTGCGGGGGTCAGAAGGTACCAGATACCGATCGTGCACAGGGATTAAGGTCGCATGGCCCTTAGCATATTCACCATTTAGAAGTAGGGATGTCACCTTCAATCTGAAGAAACATGGGAAACCCCTCCTAACCATCCTCCCTCCCATCCACAACAATAAAGTTTGCTGAGTGGGGGAGGGGGAATTGAAGGATTGTTGATGCGGTCTGAACATACAGGATAAATCGAGTCTCGTATTGGTTCAAAATGGGATTATTATTTTACAATACGGGACGATCCTGAAACATATGGGACCAGTAGCAACTCTACTTAGAAGAGGTCCCTAAGTGCCGGCCCATGAGATGGTTTTATATGGCCTGCGCCGGGATTATTAAATCAGGCCAGCAGATCGATCTTTAGTTTTCCACAGAAAAGCTTCACTGCCGGCATCCCCCCCTCAGCAAGTGGCTCAGAGAATAGCTGGCTAACGGCAATATTAAACAAAAATATCTCTCAAAATTTACATATCAGCAAACCATTAGCAATTAATTTATTAGATTTTCCCGCCTTGATCCTGATGAGCGTTACCTTACATGTATCCTAGGGGTGTCACTTCTACAGGTAGTAGGGAATTTTAACAGTTACAACGCAGTTGGTTTAAAAATCAGAAACACACTTTGTCCTTTTGCCACTAGGTTACTTTAAATCCACATTGTGCTCTGCGGCACGGCCCCTGGGGGGAGTTGCCGCGGTTATTAACGGCCGCGGTTCCTGCGTCCCCACAGCCCCGTTCCTTGCCACCTTAATTGCACTTCTCTTTCGCATACTTGTCGGTGGCCACTCATAAAACACTGCATTCAATCTGAAATTTTAATAACTGCGTGGCACAATCCATCAGAAGGAAGTTAAATTACTTATCTGGCTGGATTTCCGCGAGGACTTTTAATTAATTGCTCGTTTTCTCGCCCACCCCCACCCCAGATACCGCGCCACTGCAATATATTTCCCTCTCTCTCTGGCACAGGAAACCTGAGCAGACTTACAGCCCAGACTGTTTACGGTTAAATAATAACAGCTCTAATTCTAGTCCTTCTGCCCCCCCACCCCCCGCCCTCTCCCCTCACCTCTCCACATCACTCCAGTCTTCTTTTACTCCCACATTAAATCAGAAAACAAGGCAGGTTACACAGTTTAGCCCTGGGCCTAGACAAATGTGTGAACCCCACTGGCAGAGGTGGGCTCTGCACACGGCCTTGTTCAAGGGGGAAGCTCGATAATAATCTTAATGCATAAACAAAGGAGATGTGCAAATGTTAATGAAGTAAAGCCTTAATTATACGCCAGTGACAACAAATTAAACACTGCTTCATGGTGTTTGCACTCCAACTGGCGCAAACCGCTGCAGCAAGAATCTTCCTGGGGAGCAAGCAGAGAGGACACGCTATACCTGTTCAGGCGTGGGCCTGCCGGCTGTCGTTATAACATCCGACTGACAACAGCTCCTCTCTGAACCCATACAGCAGAAAATCAGCCCGCACAGAGCTGCTGAAAATAGCTAATCAACTCCTTCTGAAAACCTTCTAGAACTGCAAGATGCAATTTCAGTGCTATGATCACTCACGGTAAAATTTAAAAATCATAATTTCATGAGTCACATGGTGGGTAGTGTTATTTTAAGTTATTTATCAAGCTTAATTGTTCCGACTTCAATATGCAACATGCAGCCAAAATTTAGACGTAATTTATAGATTACAGCATGTAGTGCAGCAGTTAAAGGTCTGACAGCCAGAGGTTTCCTGGTTCTGACCCAAAATAGCTGCACCGGAGGCAATTAAGTTGAATTGCTTCTGTAAAACATCCTATTCTACATCTATAAATGCATAACTTTGGAGCTGTATGCCGTGGTGTTTGCCATTTAAGGCTTCAGCTAATTGTCATCCCCAGTACTGCATTAACAATATATGTTTACATATTTTTATTTATAAAGTATGGATTTTTTTCTTCTCAGCTGTGGCTGTGCCTTGTAGCCGTTTAATTGCGAACAAGCAGCCCCTAAATGGCAGATCAATCCGTCGAGTCATTGTCGCTGGAGGCATCAAGACAATTCTGCAGATCTCCCCCAATCGATGGGCTCTAAAGCCCAGACAGGCTAACGCCAAGTTTAATGCAGAGCGCACCATCACTGAGCTCACACACGCAAGTGTGGAAGGACAACCATAGAAAGGCACACACGGCACAGTCAGGTGAGGTCCTCCAACACAGGAATCCCTATTCTACTGGAAACAGCGATTTACAGCTGGTCATGGATGACAGTCGGTAACCTACAGATAGGCCACACCCAGGTAGGGTGGCAAGCCTTCTTCAGATGTAGATCTGAAACAGGTGATAAGTGCTTCCGGAAGATGCAGGACACCAGTTCATCAAAAACAATAGATCTTTGATCTTCAAAAGCAGGGTTGGGAGGTTTTGTGGTTTAGCTGGAACATAGTGGAGAACTTTGTGTCCAGCAGCACCACAGTTCCTCGAGTGGGACCCCCCTGGCCTCCCTGGGCCGTGTTTGCTGCTCTGTTCTGGTAATGGGCTGCGGCACATGGGTCCCTGGTGGAGAACCTGCCAGAACATTAAGTGCCCTCCTACACAATGACAGCCTCTTTGTAAGGCTCTGTTGTCTTCCTGAATTTCAATGCTGGGTGATTAAAATATAATTAGGGATACATAATTGGAGGACATCTGCTATCAGCATAACCCATATAAAAAACACTCACAAAAAAAACAAACAAGCAGGAAAATTGCATTTTGTCATTCTTGCATTGTGAATATTATGAATAAATATTTCCTCATGCAATACTGTAATTGAATTAGCAGCAGGAGGTTGTTTGCACTCTATTACGGCGCAGCACATAAAGACACACACAGACATCTTGTGCTTTGATGAATATGCATTTTTAGGTGACACTTTTTCATAGGACTGACAAAGCACGATGCAAACCCATTCACTTTCCAAGGTTTTGCACAGAAAAGTGCAAAATCACAAATGTAATGTCGTACCTGTTTCATGAAGTCCTATAAATAATAATAAAATGATATTTTCCTGATGTTATGAAGACTACCGAGTTCACAGACAATAAATCAAGTTGTAATTTGCAGCTAAACAAGCTGCAAAGTAAAATGTGAAAACAGTTCAGAGGGGTCGGGAGAAGTTCAAGAAGCCAGTTTCCCTTGACGATTCCTCCTCTAGCACCTCATCAAACTGAAATGTTGAAATCATCTGTGGAGCGTCACAGCATAAGTCGTTCTGAAATGCGTATGCACTTGGGAGAAACAGATCCTGAGACACTTTTCCAGGGTAAATACAAAACTAGAGAATTTAAAGCTGCTAGATGCAGACTTTTCAGTCAAGTAACATTACGTTTATTTTTCTTTTTTTTTTTACAGCTGCCCTAGATCTTTCAGGGCACCCCGGCCAGCGTCACATGATCTGAGACTGGTTTCCTGAAAGCAATCCAATCAGGCCTGTACGGGGTCTACAAAGTTGCTTTAGGCTCCTTTATGTTTAAAGCTCAGCCTCTGTCAGGTACAGTACTCCGGACGGTAAGAACTCTTCACTTTCCCGAAATTACAGCTCCCAAGGGTTTAAACATCAGCCACCCATTGGGAATTCAGTAATCAACTGAGATTGAACTCAGCAACAAACAACAAAACTAACATACAATTCCTTCAGACACCCTACCCCCTGGGAGGCGAAATTAATTTGTGAACGGTTGACACTAGCTAGGAGTGAGATGAATCTGTCTCCATAATCATTTTCAAAACTTTCTAAAAAGGTTCACAAAGACCGGCAATACCTTCATTCCTCAAAAAGAGAGTAGAAGCTCTGTTCAGTGACATTAATATTGATGTGGAATGTACTGCATGTAGCATCCTAGTTCTTTGTACTTGCGTATACCCTTAAAATGATGTTGAATAACGACTTACGAACATTTCAAGTTTCGAACGACCATTCGGAACGCATCTCTTTCGTACGTAGAAGACCATCTGTATTCAGCAGCTAAACTACAAAACCTTGCCATGCTAACACCCAGTCAGAAAGGAGGGCTCAAGCAGACAAAGTGGCAAGATATTAGGATGGGAAAACTGACACTTGTAGAGAATCAATAGAGTCTGACGACAATCCTAGAGAGCCATTAGACTGCATTAGACCTTCATGTTACTTATCCTTTGGCACTGGTGTCTTACAGCACAGAATAAATCCCATACTGCAGGAGAAAGGTCAATATTAATCATATTCATGAGGGCTGGGAGAGAAGCCCCTAGTAGTGAAGGTCCTCAACATGCCTGGACCATTACTACTGAAGATCTTCCCAGACTAAGAGCAATTCATCACAATGGACAGATCATTTCTTCCAGATGTGAGTTGGGATAAGGTGGCAAAATTCCCTTAATGCCTTAATCCTTCTGGCCTTGAAGTACTGGGATGAAGGTGCTGCATTAATTTATGCATCATGATGACAGAAAGCTGCAGCAGACTGAAGACCAGGGCAAGTTGGAGGACCATGGGATGCAAAAGCAGGGCATGCATTGCGTGCTGGGTGTGATTAGCTGCTGGGCTAATCTCCATAGGACACCTCAATGGCTCATTGGCTGTTCAAATTTTGCACCACATGATATGTTAAGGGCAGCGGCGATAATCATGTTCCACAGCATTCTAAGAACCTGAGATGGGGGGTGTTCCTTACCTACCAAGTGCTGTCACCTGTAGCACTTACAGTGGCAGCTAAGGAAGTGCTAAATCCCCTGTCGTCTTTCTGGCCTAATTAAGATTTGTCGTTTTTAAGCGATCTACTTTTCACATCCATGCACAGCTGCATAAAAAAAACTGAAGTCCCACGGTTCATTAGGATTGCGCAGGAAACAACAGCCAGTCATCTGGCTTCCAGAAGTAGGACAACACGCTGCAATGGCCACCCATTTAGCTTTCATTCCAAAGCAGGAAGACGTAGCTGACAGTTATTTCTTACATGACTAACTAGTCTGCCCATTCCTACACTAGTCCCCGCAAATAACATTGAGAGGCTACTTCTCGTCCTTCTGGAGTTTATTTAAGATTTAAGTTAATTTATCTAGTTGCCATTGCTAATGAGTTTTCTTTTTTCATCCAACTGTGTTCCAATACCTTCCTATAAACACTCATTACTCACTGCTCCATTATTAAGTGAACCGTGGAATGCCAGAGAATTTTATGTAAACGCACCAGCAGCACAGCAAGGGGCCACGCTGGCAAGTGGGAGTTGCTCACCATGGTTTTGTCAATAAACTCCACAAGCCAACAGGACAAGTATCTGTGAGATTCGCCAATTGCACAAGCTTTCAAACGTGCTGGTCACAGCACAATACCAAAGCACTCCAACACCTGAAAGAGTGGGAGAGCGGCAAAGCCTGCGATTAGACAGTCTGATGTTACACTGGAGGGTTATTGTTTTGCCACAGATTATTATTATTCTCCGGCTAGAAATGGGGGCAGTTTAGCCTCTGGCGGGAGCATTTTCAGTGTGTTTGTTTTGCCAGATTTGCTGTTGCACTGATAGAGGGCTGCATCACTCGGTGTGACACTTTGATGAATCGATCTCGACTCTGCAAGCACAGCAACAGGACAATCCTTCAGAGTGCCTGAGATCTGAGATCTGGTGCTGGGGCATGCATGTGTTAACAGTATGTGTCTGTCTGCGTGGGTGAATGGCTGTGGGGGTATGTATGGCTCGGTACATGTTGATGTCTAGTGTGGGTTCCTATGGTTATTAATGAGTGTGTGAGGGAAAGAATGGTTGTAGGTGCGTGGGGCAGTGTTGTCATTGGGGTTTGGCCTTTAGAGTGGACATAAAACCCATTTGCAATCACATTGTCTGAAGCGGCTTCCTTCCATCACAGCCCCGATTCCGTGACACCGATGTACCAACCAGCATGAGGCTTCTCAAACCGCTTCTGAAGTGCTGAAAACATTGTCCACAAGAACACCACAGCCACCACCTGCACACACAATAGACTGGATGGACGTGACCTGCTGTGAGTTATGAGAATATTGTTAATTATCTGTTTTGGTTTTTTTTTTCCAAAAGTTGTAACACTGAAGCAAATGGCAGCGACTAAAAGTCAACAGGTATTATTTATTTATTTATGGCTGGGTACAAGAATTCAGAAAGAAATGTGTGGACAAAATATTTCAGTGTATTCACGGGTAAGTACAAGAATAAATTGCATGCTTATTATTAGGCCTATACAGTGGTACCTCAGAACTCGAATTTAATCTGTTCAGAACTTCGGATCGAATCCTAAAAAGTTTCTAGTTGTGATCGAATTTTCCCCATTAGAAATAATGGAAAACCAATTAATTGGTTCCCGGTCCCCAAAAATTACACCTAAATATGTTGGGTTTTTTTTAACATTTAAACAGAAAATGAACCGGATAAAACAAGAAGAGCATATACTGTACTAAACACATCTAAGCACATTTATCAAAAGAGTAATTTGTAAAGTAAGAAAATAAATACACTCACCTAAAGGATTATTAGGAACACCATACTAATACAATGTTTGACCCCCTTTCGCCTTCAGAACTGCCTTAATTCTACGTGGCATTGATTCAACAAGGTGCTGAAAGCATTCTTTGGAAATGTTGGCCCATATTGATAGGATAGCATCTTGCAGTTGATGGAGATTTGTGGGATGCACATCCAGGGCACGAAGCTCCTGTTCCACCACATCCCAAAGATGCTCTATTGGGTTGAGATCTGGTGACTGTGGGGGCCATTGTAGTACAGTGAACTCATTGTCATGTTCAAGAAACCAATTTGAAATGATTCAAGTTTTGTGACATGGTGCATTATCCTGCTGGAAGTAGCCATCAGAGGATGGGTACATGGTGGTCATAAAGGGATGGACATGGTCAGAAACAATGCTCAGGTAGGCCGTGGCATTTAAACGATGCCCAATTGGCACTAAGGGGCCTAAAGTGTGCCAAGAAAACATCCCCCACACCATTACACCACCACCACCAGCCTGCACAGTGGTAACAAGGCATGATGGATCCATGTTCTCATTCTGTTTACGCCAAATTCTGACTCTACCATTTGAATGTCTCAACAGAAATCGAGACTCATCAGACCAGGCAACATTTTTCCAGTCTTCAACTGTCCAATTTTGGTGAGCTTGTGCAAATTGTAGCCTCTTTTTCCTATTTGTAGTGGAGATGAGTGGTACCCGGTGGGGTCTTCTGCTGTTGTAGCCCATCCGCCTCAAGGTTGTGCGTGTTGTGGCTTCACAAATGCTTTGCTGCATACCTCGGTTGTAACGAGTGGTTATTTCAGTCAAAGTTGCTCTTCTATCAGCTTGAATCAGTCGGCCCATTCTCCTCTGACCTCTAGCATCAACAAGGCATTTTCGCCCACAGGACTGGATGTTTTTCCCTTTGCACACCATTCTTTGTAAACCCTAGAAATGGTCGTGCGTGAAAATCCCAGTAACTGAGCAGATTGTGAAATACTCAGACTGGCCCGTCTGGCACCAACAACCATGCCACGGTCAAAATTGCTTAAATCACTTTTCTTTCCCATTCTGACATTCAGTTTGGAGTTCAGGAGATTGTCTTGACCAGGACCACACCTCTAAATGCATTGAAGCAACTGCCATGTGATTGGTTGATTAGATAATTGCATTAATGAGAAATTGAACAGGTGTTCCTAATAATCCTTTAGGTGAGTGTATATTAGTGCTGTCAAACGATAATTTTTTTAAATCAGATTAATCACAGGGTTGCTGTGGATAAATTTAGATTAATCATGATTAAATATCATACATTTTTAATCTATATTAATCACATTTCATTTTGCATGAGCAAACAGACTCAAGAAAAAAGGAAATATATATGCACTTAACATGTTTATTGAACATCTTGAACACGAGTCGGATGCATTCCATCTGCCAAATAAGTACAATACCATGGACGCATAACAAAAGTTGTTTTGCTTAGCCGGACATCTTGTCGGATTTAAGGTACCTCAGTTTAAATGATCTCTATCTTTGTTCACTTACAATTAGCCCGAACTACCGTAAATCCGACAAATAATCCGACTAATCATGAAATCCAATTCTAGCCCGGTTAATTGCCATTGTTAGCAATATCAGTTGATAACACATTACGCGCGGTGCTTTACGTATAAATTCTCCGTAGCAACAAGTAGTGCTTAAAGAGTATAAAACTACAACTTTCCCTTCTGTTGATAAAAGGTGCAGCCATCTTGGATTCTGAACTCGGGATCCTCTGAGCTACTCCGAGATATTTCTTGGATCTCCGAGAAACGGGAGCGCGCATGCCGTCATTTCCGGCTTCAAAACTTGGAATCCGACTCGGAATACGAGTTCCCAGGGAAATGGAACGCACCAAAACTGCCCGAAATGGGTTGGCAGAGACATTTCAGGGATTTTGAGTCATTCTGTGCTGCAGATGGGTTAATTGCGTTAAAAATTTTTATCAGATTAATCATGATGATGGATTAATCTGCATTAACCCGTTAATTTCGACAGCCCTAAAATATATCCAAACAATGTGTCCTGCCCCGATCGTCCGCTCCTTCCGTGTGACACGCCCCCTCATTAACCCCGTGTGGAATCCCCGTGTGATCAGCTGTTTCTGGTTGTTGTCATTAGTCCTCTGTATTCAGTCCGCGTATCAGTTTGTTTCCCCAGTCCAGTCATTGTATTGTCCGTCTGCTTTTTGCCTGCCTCACCTGTAATTAAACCCCGTATTCCCCGATACCCTGATGTCTGCGCCTTTGTCTCTGTTCCGTCCCTGCTCGGCACAACAATATTATTATAATTAAACATATTAATGGTTTATTATTAATATTAAAATAATTAATAAGAAATCTTTATTTTTAAATGTATTTTATTATATAATAATAATTACTATTACTGTCTATCATTGTCTAAATGTATTTTTACTGTCTAAATATATGTATTCAGCTAGTGTAAACATACACGATGCTATCACAGCAAATGCGAAGCTGAGACTGAAGTTTTACCCTTTGTTTCCGCTGAGAGACGTGCCGCGTGACTCATTTCCCCACGCATACAAGTCATCTTCGGTCGGCGTTCACATTTTGACTTCTGAGATTCAGATCGAGCTGTAGGTAATTTTTGTTTCGAACTGGTTGGTTCGACTTTTAAGAAATTTGAGTTCTAATGAGTTCCAGAACTGAGGTACCGCTGTATATTGTTTTTTGTTATCTTATTTTCGTCATGTAATGGTAGCTTCAACAATTACATTGCTTTCAAAAATTAGGGCATCTGTGCCAATACCCAGCCCTACTGAGCAGCCAGTCGCACAGTGTCTCTCAACATCTCTCAGTGCCTCTTGGTGTTAATGAGCAGCCAGTAGCTCCGTGTTTCCCAGAGTTTCGATGTGTCTCCCTGTGTCTCATTGTGTCCCTCGGTCTTTCTCCGGGTGTCTCAGTGTTACCGAGCAGGCAGTCTCTCTCTCCCTCTCCCTCTCCCTCTCCCTCTCTCTCATTTGTGCTCATCAAATTTCCAGGATATTGTAGAGCATTTGTGGGACTCAAGGAGTTGTTATCAATATGTGGGAGAC
The DNA here is from genome assembly GCF_048594095.1 of Paramormyrops kingsleyae. Classification (NCBI taxonomy): domain Eukaryota; kingdom Metazoa; phylum Chordata; class Actinopteri; order Osteoglossiformes; family Mormyridae; genus Paramormyrops; species Paramormyrops kingsleyae. The sequence goes on along the minus strand of NC_132819.1, from coordinate 6,835,899 downwards.
TCCTGGAACTTCCAGGAGAGGTACAATGTCTTGTTGACAGTTTCCATGTCACTATTTGAAGGAACCAAAACCTAAAATGTACGATAATATTAAACACATTTAATTTTATCAAATCAAGACTATAGAAAGACCATAGAAAGACTTATGACAGCTATTTTGACCACCTTACACCTAACGATAGCAATGATGGGAGCGTGCTACAACTCCAGCAAAACTCTCATGATTTTAGTCCGACAATGGAAATTTTTCTGTGACAGTGACATCACTTGAAAAGTCATTAGGTGTAAGGCAGGCATCATCCAACTCCATTAACAATCCAAGAGAATATTGATTTCAAAACTGACAACTTTTTTTTTGGTGTTTAATGTGAAATGCTCCCACACTTTGGAGGTTTTAATTTTTGAAGCTGACATCGCACAATGGCTAACTTCTCTCTGTTGAGCAGTAATACCAAAACATTCTGAGTTAGCACAAGAAACACATAGGATGACGTCACCAGCTAATTGAAGATTTATTAGTTAGCACCTAATTTGGTCGTAGATTTTAGTTGACGTATTTGATTCATCATTGCACCTCTACTGAGTAGCCAATCGCTCAGTGTCTTTCAGCATCTATCACTGTGTTGTGAAGGCAAGAAGATGGACACTGACGCGGCAAGCTGTAATTCCTGATTGTTTATTTACTTCTTTCCTTGGGAAGGTCAGAAGTACCCAGGGCAGAGCCCGAGAGCGTGGCTGACACTCAGGCGGGGAGACAGGAAGATCGGCTTCGGTACAGATGAGGAAGAGGCGAAAAACAAGGTCGGGAATCCAGGCAGGGGTCGGGCGATCGGCGTCGGTCCAGAAAGAGGCAGAGGCAAAAAACACAGTCAAGGGTCCAGGCTAAGGTCGGGCGATCGGCGTCGGTCCAGAAAGGGGGCAGGCAGAAACTCGGAGTCTAGAAAACGTAGCGGTGGTCAGAACACAGGGAAACACACACCGGAAAAAACGCTCGAACTCAGGCCAAACCATGAAGATCTCGCACTGATCAGAGAACCGAGTTGCCTGATATAGTGACACCGAAACCGGGGTAAACAAGACACAGCTGGGAGATGAGTGTCTGGAACGGGAGCAACCGGTACGAACAGAACAACTGGTTGACAGGATGCGAAAACCTCGGGGGAAGCCCTATCGATCGGAACCCCCGGAGGGGCGTGGCTGAGATGACGATGGGGTTTCCTCAGTGCTATCCATGACACACTGTCTCTTGGTGTCTCCCTGAGTCTTTCAGTGTCTCTCACTGTGTCTTAGTGTTACCAGTCACTCAGTGTCTCTCAGTGTCTCTTTGTCTCTCTCAGTGTTTCTGTGTCTCTCAGTGTTTCTTTGTGTCTCTCAGTACCTCTTTGTGTCTCTCAGGTTTTCTTAGTGTTACCGATCAGCCAGGCGCTGAAGTGTCTCCCATTATCTCTTTGTGTCTCTCAGTGTCTCTAGGTGTTACCGCTGACTGAGCAGCCAGTCTCTCGTTGTCTCTTGGTATAACTGAGCAGCCAGTCTCTCGGTGTCTCTTGGTATAACTGAGCAGCCAGTCTCTCGGTGTCTCTTGGTATTACTGAGCAGCCAGTCTCTCAGTGTCTCTTGGTATTACTGAGCAGCCAGTCTCTCGGTGTCTCTTGGTATAACTGAGCAGCCAGTCTCTCGGTGTCTTATGGTATTACTGAGCAGCCAGTCTCTCGGTGTCTCTTGGTATTACTGAGCAGCCAGTCTCTCGGTGTCTCTTGGTATTACTGAGCAGCCAGTCTCTCGGTGTCTCTTGGTATTACTGAGCAGCCAGTCTCTCGGTGTCTCTTGGTATTACTGAGCAGCCAGTCTCTCGGTGTCTCTTGGTATTACTGAGCAGCCAGTCTCTCGGTGTCTCTTGGTATTACTGAGCAGCCAGTCTCTCGGTGTCTCTTGGTATAACTGAGCAGCCAGTCTCTCTGTGTCTATCGGTACTACTGAGCAGCCAGTCTCTCGGTGTCTCTTGGTATTACTGAGCAGCCAGTCTCTCGGTGTCTCTTGGTATTACTGAGCAGCCAGTCTCTCGGTGTCTCTTGGTATTACTGAGCAGCCAGTCTCTCGGTGTCTCTTGGTATTACTGAGCAGCCAGTCTCTCGGTGTCTCTTGGTATTACTGAGCAGCCAGTCTCTCGGTGTCTCTTGGTATAACTGAGCAGCCAGTCACTCAGTGTCTCACACTGTTAACAACCAGCACAAAAAATGCATAAAACAGCATAGTGTGGAGCTCTTCTGTTTTTTTCCATTAATGCTAGAAATAAATTCAAAACCAGACTTTCTACCTGCACTGAAATCCTTTTCAACCCCAGTCGCAAACAAGATGACATGCCAGCTCCGCGCACACCACAAGAAGGTCCTACAACAGATGCTAATAACAGACATGAGACAGAAAAAGTACATCCTTTGAAGTCAATTCCCATATCAGCTCCCATCCTCTCAGGCCACTTCAGTTTCTCCAAATGAATTTATTCGCTGAGTCTCCTCTTTTACTTCAGAACAAATGGCCACATGCCTCCAATATTATAAAGTTACTGAGAAGACTGTTCTGTCCTAATTGATACAATTACAAGGTTAGAGCTAGGTAGTGGTTATGGTTGTCATAGTTGGGATTAGGGTCATGCCCATAGAAATTAATATAGAGTGCCCATAAAGATATGAATACCTGGGGCCTCATGTATAACGACGTGCGTAGAATTCACACTAAAACATGGCGTACGGACAAAACTAGGAAAGCAAGAAAAAATCCAGATGCATAAAACTGTGCGTAAGCACAGATCTACGCACATTCCCTTTATAAATTCCAACGAGCGTGAAATTTTACGTACGTGAACAAGCCCACAGCCACCCCCCGACCCGCCCATAATTATGTATATTTGCATATGTAAATCTGAATAAACACCCACTTTGTTTTATGTTTTTCTTAAACAACAATGGATAAACCACGTGGGAAAAAGAAGTATTTCAGTGAGTGTGAAGTGGAGGTCATGTTAACAGAAATCGAGAAAAGAAAAGTGATATTATTTGGTGGTTTAAGTAGTGGCATCAGCCATACACAAAAGTTGACGGAGTGGCACAGCCTGGCGGAGTCAGTTAAAAGTGTTGGTTCAGAAATTCGTATGGTGGACAAAATTAAAAAGAAGTGGTCGGACATTAAAATCGACGTGAAAAAACGAGCGGCCGCTCACTGTAAGAGTCTTAACAGGTAGCGGAATTCCCAGTCTCACACCCTATGAGCAACGAGTGGCTGCAATGATAGGGGACACTTTTATCGGGGGAGGGGGACGCCGATGTCAGCGCGGGTGAGTTTTTCTCGTACCATACTTGTTTGAATTACTTGCATGTTTATGAATAACACGTAGGGCGCAGATGCGGTGTTACTTTCGTTTATTCTTATAGACAATAGTACAAGAGGTGCCCCCAGTGCCGAGGACACAGGCGATGATGGTGCTGCTGCGCCGAGCTGCACACATTCCCATGCCTCAGAAACCGGGAGACGACCATCCGGCCGTGTGCTGACTGAAGCTGTGCTGAAGTCACAAAAAGAAATTGTGAACGCTGTAAGATGTTGCCAATGAATTCAAACATTTAAATGATACGCTGTGTGATACTGAAGTTGTAACGCTGTTCCATTTGGCGAAAATTTGGTGGCTCAAGCTCTTCAGATACCGGCAAGCCACGATTTTGTGCCAGATTATGCAACGCGCTACATGCGTGTACAATGCAACACACTTTTTGCGGACTGCATGTATAGCAGCACCCCACCGGTCTTGTCCAGGCAGCGCCAACAGCCTTTAAGCTGCCCTACAGTGCGCACTACCACTGCCCGATCCCGAGAATGGGGGGCAGCATTATAACGCTGCTCCTGTTCATTCTGTGGGTTTGCGAGCACTATGAGAAGCCACGACTTCAGTGGGTATCCAATGTCGCCTAAAGAGTTGTCAAATGGTTAAATCAAACAAAGCTTACAGTATTGGAAAAATCTTCTTACCGAGCAGCCAGCCATCACGTACCACCCCATTTTCAAGTTTGTTTCCAACACTACTGTTTCTGAGAATGAACGAATCATGGGCTGAGCCAGGCCATCTAGCCACAACATTAATGCAGGGGCGTCAGAAGCATTTTGAATGGGGGGGGACACACTGGCATAAAACTAATGTTTTATGTTATATGTGGGGGGATCCAAACGTATACTTATGAAATGTGAGGGGGACACGTCCCCCTCAGATTTAATGGCGGCGACACCCATGCATTAATGAGATGCATGTTCGAATCGCACATAATTTGTACATTAATAGAGTGAAAGTGCTTTCTATTTACATAAGCAAATTCGTTCTCTGAAGGTGCCTTTATAGCAATATGCGTGCAGACGATAGCTCCGATTACATTGGGAAAACCGGACATCGCTGCAAATTGCGCTTTAATCTTTGCCTGTTCAACCACAGTGGAAGGAAATTTTATATATCTGGATGACAAGCGGATTATGCCGTCCCATTTTCGTGCGTATGCACCGTTTATACATGAGGCCCCTGGACATTACTAGTCTGTGAAATGTTTTTATGCCGTACTGAAATCAAAAGGTTGGGAACCCTGACTCTAGGCCACCTGTAGCCCAATAAATGTCAGACACCTAGGCATAGTTCAACTGACCACCTGTGTCCATTGCTTCCCATAATAGTCACACTATTTCTAGAATTGCAAGAGAAAGATATGCTTTTGGAGCTACACCAATACTCCTGACTGGCATATACATACTCCTGTTTGTACATTTATGGATGACTTGGAATGTGCACTTCTGAATGCATTGCTTAGCAAAAATGATTTTTTTGCTAAGCAAAGTGTCATCAGACTGTAGATCACCTGGGGGAAGCGGTGCCTTAGAAATACGGCCCATGGCTCCAGAACTGACACCGCTAATCTTTTTAATAGTTCCATCACTGAAACAGTTGTAATTTAAGCAAAAAAAAAACTTTTTTGCCTATGTTTATCATTTTATTATTTCTTTCCCAAGCGTTGGCTGTCACAGCATCAGATATTGACCCATCTGCTGAAAAAACCCAGTATGAGGCAGGCATTTGGATTGGTTGGGGAAAGCCCGGCTCAAGGCAGCACTCAGCACTGGGCCGATCTTGGTGCCTGTCCACGGCAACCACCGAGCACAGGTGGATTTCCCTTAATAGTTATGAAAGAGTTAGAGCAATCCTGATTGGTCAAACTGCTGCAAGTGCTCCAGATAAATAAAATTACAGCATTTCAAAACCTCAAAATACCCACCTGCTTTCTGGCTGAACAGAAACTTGAACTTGATCTGCTCTTATATGTTTTACAGACGGTGCGGTTGATTTCACACTTAAGGTGAAAACCTAACAGCAAAAATGGGTGAAAAGCACACAAATAATTATGGCCCAGAACAAAAAAAACTGCTACCCATTCACATTGTAAAACCTTTTTTTCATATTAAATGTATATAGACTACTTGCCCATCCAAGCTACGTAGCAATAAACTTGAGCAGAGGTGCCATTAAAGTGGAAGTCATCGGACATGCTTTTGCCAAGTAAATGCATCTGCCAAGCAAATTTCCACACGCACAATTGCAGAGCAAGCATGCATTAATATCAAAACAAACAGTGTGAGGGCAGCCCTCTTTTCTTGGAGCAGATATCTATATTGTTTCCGCTGAATTTAGCAGGTAATAGAGCAACAAGAGATCAAAACAACAAACCACTGGGCTCAAGGATCATCCCTCGTATGCCTGTAGACAGACTGACGCACAGCCACGGATCACGGCACGGGCCCGGCAACCCCAGGGCATTGTGGGTGCAGAATGCCAAAATAAACTTGGTAAACACAATTACGAAAAACCAGCCGTCTTTAAACAAGCAGCAAAAATACCTCAGTAGAGCACATTTCATGGTAAAGCAAACAAATGGAGCAGATGATTGGGGGCAGTGAGATCTTAGAAAATTTGAGGACTTGGGACTTCATTCCATTAAACACAGAATACAAATTCAAGCCCAAGCCTTTATTGGCACCATGCATTTCATTGAATGTTTTTTCAAGAGATGTTAATGTGTAAGAATAAGCATATTACTATAAAAATGGAAAGAAAGGCTGTGTGTCGCAAGTGTGGTGCTAGAATTAATCTGTGTCCCCTCAGCGAAGCGCGGCTGCAAATTAGACAAAAAAAGGCCATAGCTGGTCCCAGAGCGGCTCTCCTCCTTCCCCTTCGTTGCTCGCGTGTAAACAGCACAGCTGGCCCTCTCCTGCAGGCCGCTGCCATTACTGAGATGAGAAGCTGTGCCGGCAGAAAGGAGGGGTGCGGCAGCAGAGAGCTAAACCAGCACTTCCCCCATCGCTTTCACTACAGCCGGCAAACTAAAATTAGCCAGGTTCCGTATTCGGACAAGGCTCCAACCTCTGCCAAACATATACAACTTACTGCAGTGTACTGCAGCAGTTACCCTGATGTAGCGCCTTTAAAAACTGTGTTTAGGTAAAATATTCAGCTGCAAAATGGGCTAATGTTTAACTGATAAGGCTATTTGGAGTCAAAAAACTACTAAGCCAACAAATAATAAGAGGCTTGTGTATGTTGGCACAGTAAACAGTGTGGTAAAAATCTTACTGCTTGGCCTGTTTAGCTGCTTTCCCAGGAGTACCGCCAGTCTCTTCCGATCGATGGAGGCCACTGTTTTTCTCCGGAAGAACACTACACGTTTTAATGCATGCTGAGAAGAGGACTATAGTGTTTGGGAGCGCCCCCCCTTAAGTGTCAGCGCAACAAGGATGCCAAGTTGGTCTTCACTGTCAGGATGTGTCGATATAGGTTGAGTGTCTGTGTGGTGCTTCATATTTCGTACAAAGGACTCTTTAGCTCTGCAGATTTCTTCTTGTAATGTGGCTGGGGTTATATCACAGTGGATATGTCTGTGGATATGTCTGTTCCCAATTGAGGTATAAAATATCAAAAGGAGCTGGATGAAACACATTTTAAACAATAATCCCCTTCTTGCAATTTTCATGACTATTTCATCCTAAATGGTACCAGCAAGACTGTCTATCCATGCCTGGTTTATACTTTGTTAGTCTATTTGCTTGTGCTCTGCTTTTTCCCTCTGGTCTCATCCCCCCCCCCCCCCCACCCCTTCTGCATGCTCTCTATCTTCTGATTTCTGAGCAATTAATCACTCACCCTAAAATAGTCTGCCTCCCATCTGACCTGTTGTTTGTGCACGGATCTCACCCACAGCCAAGTCTGACGGCTGTGCACCGACGCCACTCTAACTTTAAAGAAAGCCTACAGCTTACCATTACACCTGAGCAAACATTAGCATGGCTACAAAAACCCTCAATGTATGCTAAATGTTTATGTATCAAATAGCAAAAGCTAGTTAAAAGTTAATTTATATTCATCATATCATGGTGGTGGTGGGGGGGCAAGTGGTTATATGTCAAACTGCAAAGGAGGGGGGGGGGGTAAAATACTGCTCATTTAGTTTGGTGAAATGGTTCCTCTAAACTGCCTATACTGTGCAAGTATATGCCCTACAATAGACTGGAGTCCCATCCAGAATCTCCTTGCCTTGTGCCCTGTGCTTCCTGGGATAGGCTCCAAGCTCACAATGACCCTATACTTAGTAAGCTATGTAAGATGGATGCATGGATAGATGGACGAATAGATTACTGGATATACTATGCTAATGATGTAGATATTATAGTATAGAGTATAGATTACAGAGTGATTCATACATGAAAAAGAGATTATTACCCTTCTACTGCCTGATGTTCAGCATTATCTTAAGCAGGCTGTAAAAGATGGCAAGGCCTAAATACATTTTATTTCAATGTCTGAGATCATAAACACAAACATCCTTTGTTAACTGCTGAAGACAGAAATGGAAAGATGGAACCACAACTGGACACAGACTGAAATCCCATCTCTGACAGGATTAGCAAACTGTCAGCCGCACTAAGCCATAACAATGGGATACTGTGTTCCAGAAAAACTGCCTGTTTTTTGCTGGAAATAAGCCATTTACTGCCAGCCTCTTTCGATCTTGGATACTCCAGCTGAAATTTTGTTATCTGATAATATCTAGCTGAATTCACAGACATAGAAGTACAGGAGCAATCAATAAAAACAACACATTTAAATTCAAAGCAGCTGATAGCATTTGCTGTGCAGTCATGATACTTTTATGGCTTTCGCTTTTCTTTTTTTAACTCTGCTTCTTGAATTTGCCCTGTTTGCTGAAAGCAATCATCCCTGCATTTGGGATGGAGGAAAGAAGAGGGAGGGTTGAGGGATAAGATACATTGGGGGCTGGAGGGGGAGAGAGCAGGCCCTATTTGTTCATTGTTCAACACTGGGGCTTCTAGCCTGCGTGCCGTTGCCATGACAATGCAGCATTCACAGAGAAGGGAAGGATGAGGCAGGAGAGGAAGAGACTCCAAAACCACCCCACCCACCCAAGGCTGCCCAAAACTGGAAAGACGCTTTCCTTGGACTTCCAACTCCAAACAGACGCCCTGCGTAACGACAGCGTTTTTCTGCCATCTGCTTAGTGTTGCAAGCGTGCCAACACTGACAATCACGTTACATTAATCAAACGTCTGCATTTCCTCAGTGCATGCACAGTTGGGTCCTGATGTGGATTGTGTAACCAATCGGAGCAGCAAATTAACCCCTGTTGATACTTAAACTGTCCTTATCAGTGCAAGCCCTCTTCAGGCGCTACAACCGCTTAGACCTTTGTCTTAAGGAATGATAATTAGCTATCAGATACCTTTGGTCGCTTGCTTTACAAAAGTCGATTTTCCTCCAGTAATGGAATAATTGAACAGGTAGGCATCTGAAATAATTGTCCACAAGCAACTTATTGATCAGGGTGACTCATCCTATAGATCTGTTGCAAGAAAAAAGCAAAAAAAAAAAAAAAAAAAGTCTGGTATTAGCATCCTTTTCTGAAGAATTTTCTCCTAGACTATCCAAGCCTGCCTACTGCGGGGCTCCACACGCCTCTCTCAACTGCTCCAGCAGGTAGATTTCTGAAGGGAGTGCCCCCCTCAGATCCCTCCACTACTTCCACAGGTTGCATAACTCTGAGAGGCACCCAGCTGCACTCCCTACCCATCTTCCCATCAGCCAGCCTCCCAAAGCCTGACAGATCTGGCTGCTGTGACAGCTGCCTGGCACTGAGGGGGATTACAAGGGATAAGGGCCTGGAAGCCATCCTCCACACCTCAACCTCTTTTGCTGCCTCACCAACTTTTTCACCTTTTATATGGAAACCAAGTTCACTCCTAATTAAAGGAGAACACCAAATAAGGGCACATACACCAAACAAAGGCACATACAAACCTCCCCAAAGCATTAACCCCATACACCCTCCTCCCCATGAAAACTCACTCTTCTAAAAATAAAACAAAAGCAGAAAAAAAATGTATCACTCCCTAAACAAAAACTTAATCCTTCAAAACGAAAAAAAAAAACTGATCCAAACCCCATGGATCCCTATTCTCAAGTAGGCTGGTGCTTAAAAAAGACACAGACCACCGCACCCCATAAACAGACTCATTCATTTAACTGCCACCATAGTGGAAACACATATGGTCCTTCTGCAAATTTACACTGTCTAAAATGACACAGATTTAAATTTTCTCAACATGTCTGAGCAGGCTACAATAGGTCATTGAACTTGCCAAGTTACCTCTGTCCTGGGTAAGCTAAGTATCGTTAGCCAGAGAAGGCAAGGAGATGAGACAGCCTGTCTGCTTTGGTATGCGTCTGTATTTATGAGGAAAGGGTGTGCACAGGGGTCACAAGCGTGAAGAAGTGAGATCAGTGAGAGAGCAGTGAGAAACACATCTGAGTCAGAGGGAATCGTAAATGGATTAACTCCATAATCTAATCACAGGGGATCTGAGATAAGAGAACACTAAATCAAAGTCTTAAGCAGACAGAGAACTGACAAGGTTTTTTTTTTTGGGGGGGGGGGGGTTGCTCTCCCACTGATCTTGAAGAGATAGCACCCCTGAAAGAGAGACACTGTAGCCATTCGCAGAAAACACCATTTTTAATCTTTGCTGACAGAATTGAACTGAATTACAGTTCCCTGTCACGCAGGCAGGTAAGGAATTGTTCAGAGATTCACACAGCCTCATGCTTACCTCCGCCAGCCAGGATTCCTCCTTCTGGGAATTTTCATCAGAATACTCACAAGGGGACCATGAATCAATTAGATAATAAATGGCTGACATTCAGATACATGATTTTGTAGCACTGATGTCGATGCCTATGTTTCCAGCATTAGGAAAGGAAAAAGGTCCCCCACATGCAGGGTGCAGAATTTACCTCCATTTCCATATTGGCAGCTTTGCACCGTCACTGGTGTAATGGTTCTAGTGCTAACCTTTAGTATTAGCACTAACAATTAGCATTAGCTGCAAACATGAGCATTAGCCAAGGCCCCCTGGGACCTCCAGTCCATTGACAGTAAGATGATGCGAAGCCTGGCACAAACCAGGAAAGAACCCCTGGAGTGATGAGGGGGCTACTGGGAAAACCCTGTGAGGAGTAACGCCACTGGGAGCAGCCGAATGCCACTTGCATCCCCATTTTCCACGGTCCCCAGCATGTTCTGCTCTTCCTGCCGCTGGGAGAGTCGACGATAACCGGATTGTCAACACTCTAAAACACCCGGGACGTCAGCCCAGACACCAGGTTTCTCGCCCTTCTGACAGTCTGCTTGGGTAATGTGACAGCAGAAATAAAATAAGCCGCCCACATGTTCAGGATGGACTTTGAGCAGTCCTGCTGTCAGGAATGCCAGCCAGTTTCAGTCTTTGGCTGTGTGAACAACACACCAGCACTGGTATTGGTGACCTATACCGGTAAATTATACACACGTGCAATTGTGCCTTTGCTGCTCTCCCACTGCTAGTGGCCTCTAATATGCCACAGGGAGATACAGGTGGAGCAGACACAGCATGGAACCCCCCCCCCCCCCCCCCCCCATCTGCAGTATGTTCCTCGTTAGCATTCCTACCACTGGGACAAGAATGAACAAATACGCCAGGAAGTACTACATAGTATTGGGGTGCCTTCGGGGAAGGGGGAGGCATCCACCAGACTGAGACCCATGCTGGTGCTCCAGAAAAAGTCTTAGGCCCTCTTAATGGTTAGCGTGGTTTGTGTTTGGGCAGCAGGTAGTGGCAGGATTCATGGGCCAACTGGACTAACACAAAAAACTATAGGGTAACTGAAATGGTAAACTGTGCCTGGGGTATGCCATGATGCACCCTCACTGCCTGTGATGCTACAGGACATTGCCCCAAAGCTCTCTTTATTAAACACTCCAGAAAAGGCCCTGTTCAAGGGGTCATCCGATCACGGAGTTGTCCATAGTCCTGAATCTAGTTGCGGCTAGCCTGCCGCTGTCCAAGGTTCTGAAAGCATTTGACTCCTCCAATGTCACTCACCATACAGCAGTGTTTCATAACCCAGTACTCGGGGACCCCCAGAAAGTTCACGTTTTTGGTGACCAATGAAATGTGCCACACTTACGCGGATTCTGACATTCCCGCTGCGCTGAAAAACCCACACTCCGCTTGTGCATTGCACCATTACTCCTTAGAAATGTTATTCAGTTTATTTTCAAAAAAAGATGCCTGTCTACATGGAACTGTTCACATAATGCTAATTACAATGAGGCTTATAAAGGATTTACCCTGGCTAATTGTTTCACTCACCCATTCATTACGCTGTTATTCCATAGTTTTATTAATTTTAATGCAAAGTCAACTATTCAATTATTCTGCAGTGTGTGAGTCACTGAGAGCAGCTATTTAAGTACAGCACTGTGTTGTGCGACATTTAATCTAGGAGCATCATTTACACTAATGCTGTCTTATGTTGGCCCTGTTAGCTCTTAACTGGTTTTATGTGAAAGGCGCTAACCATTGGGTTGACTTACATCCTTTGGGAATATGGAGAGCTTATTTCCTATTATTGGCAATAAAGAAGGGAATGAGCTTAGTTACTGGCAATTAGCCACCTCCTCCATAAAAAATTGCAAACTTATATATAAAATACCCAGCTGGATTAAGCACGACACCATGAGCATGAGCAAGGTCATAAATGGGCTCCTCTGGGATTAACTGTAGCTAATACCGCACAACAACAGTGTAATCCCTCCAACCTGTGATTTAACAAGTTAAATCTCTCTTTTGCATTTAAGAGTAATACAGACAGCAAAAAATCAAACACATCTTCAAACAAAAGCCCTGGCATTTCATAATTTGTCAAACAAAGTAAAGATGTGCCAAATCGCCTAGACTTGAGTGAAAGCATTTCTCTTGTTTGGCCTCAAAAACTTTTAAAGCTTCAATTTAATCAAGGGGGAAGGCCGCAAATCAATAAGGTGAAGGGACGCAACCTCACTGAAAGAGCCATAAAAAAAGAACCGAAGCATGTCTTTAGAATGATCAAAGATTTTAGGGACACAACTAGATAACAGTCATGAAACATTGTAATATTATACACCTCCTACTACAGCACATGCACATTGGTATGTGTTGTGGTATGGCTCCTAACCCTAAAGTTAACTGAACATACATGAACATAAAGTACAAGAGGACCTTGCTAAGCATAAGGTCTTCACAGATCTCATGGTGCCATCAAAGTCGGCATAATAATGCTCTCAAATACAGTCTGAAAGGACGACGTACTGATGCAGACCACTTGGGAGCAGGGACCAATTTGAATATGTCAACAGACGCTCCCCATGTCTGGTTTAAAGGAACTGCGACTGCCTTTCTGTCAGTTTGGATGTTCCTAAAGATGTTTCACCGTGTTGCATCATAAATACTCAGACGAAGCATCTGTAATTTTCTAACATTAAGCAGATATGTATCCTGAGCTATGAGCCAAAGAATTGACTCAACAGATATATGCAGGGGATATGCTGCCTTACTGAGGGAACAAAACAACAAAAATAAGCATAAGCTACCAGATGGTATGGCAGTCAATGAGCATCCAGTATCACTCTAGATGCCACTCTTCAGCACAGGTGACAAAGCAGCTAATTACATGTGGAGTGGTTTGACCATGATTCACCCAAACCTTTTCTGTAAACTTAATTGAGTGTTATAGCAATACTGATCTTGTTTACTCACTAGACATTATTTATGGAGCACTTTAAGGAGTAATAGTAGTAGAGGTTATTATTATTATTATTATTATTATTATTATTGTTGTTGTTGTTGTTAACAATATCATGATCAACAAACAGAACAAAACAAGTAATAATAATAATAATAGCGGTTGCTATAATAATGCCTAGTTCTATCTAACGAAACACGTTCATTCATCTGAAATATATAATCTGAAAGATGTCTTCTCAGTAATGCAAGAAAGGTCTTAGAACTGAGTACACGGGTTACTATAATCTCGTTGTCAAAGAAACCTATTTGATATAAGGTATCTTCTACAACGAGAGTCTTTGATACATTTGTGGGCACAAAAATCGTCAGATTTAATTCGGTGTACTACTGAAGCGGCAAAACAAACGTAATCGCGCCAAGCTGTTGCCGGCGTTTCTTCTACGTCGTGTGCTTGCAGAATTTATGGGAATTACTGGGCTTCGTCCGTCTCAGAAGACGCCGAAGATTGGCGAGATGTGCTTCGCGGTGCCGCCAACGCCGAAGATTTTAGGTAAAACCCACGCAGAAAACCTCGGCTTTCCTCGCAGACCTACGGTGAAGCTTTGGTGCCGCTCAATGGGAGGATACGGCAACTGCTTGGGAACGGCAGAAGCAACGGGCGCAGCATATTAAAAGGTTCACAGTACTGTTCTTGCAAATGGAAACGCGAGGAAACCTCGCGCATATTTCACATCGTGAATTTTGTCAAATCTGTACAATATTCAAACAGTTATACCAGTGTACGTACTCGGTTTCCAATCCAAAATCTCATTAATACACTCACACAATACCGGCACTGTTGCGATGTCCAAAAAGGCTTTTATGTATCCCATATTCTATCCGGGCAGGTTTTTCATGTGTCTAAAAATATTCTTATTAAGAAATCCCAGCATGTAACTGATTTCTTTCAAGGTTAAGCTTCCCCAGCTCCTTTTAATTTCGGTGGAAAGAAAGCAGACGCTATATAAATACGAATAAGGTGTCAGAAAATGTAGTGCTGTTTGATCAAACGCTTCACCATTGTCATTCGAACTTAATTCAAATAAGTACCCTACAAACTGCATACGATGCTGGAAATGATATCTATATATGTCGATGTGCGCATAGTTTGAGGCATTAAAAATAAAAAACATTGAAACATCCTTTAAAGTGAACCCGTTTTACAGAAAGAAGGTTACAGGTTGTCGGCGGGGTGAGAGAATTTATATTTAATATTGACAGAAAAACATTTAAGCTACTCAAACTTTGTATTGCATAACATACAAGCAAAAAAGTTTTTTTCTTCTAATTCAATTCGCTCTCAAACCCTCTATCGTGTCTCAATAGCCCCCCAGGTAAATCACGGTAACGCCACAGTTTATAAAGGAATGTATTCACCTTAAGAACTAAAGATGTGTTCACCCAAATATACCCCAACATATCCACGTTTTTTTGTTTTTTTTTGTTTTTTTTTTTTTTTTTAAAAGATGTTTAATTTTTTTCTTCTGCATCATGATTAGGTATTTAAAAGCTATCATATTATTTTAACAGAAAAAACATACACCAGGTACATAGAGCTAGTTTTTCACATCGGGAACTGGTGACTTTTTGACATGATGTTCTGTAAATTTTCAACTTCGTTTTACGGCTGAAATGTCAAGTTACGTGTTTCTGTCGAATCCAAATAAATCGGTCACTTTCCTAAGCTTGTAAGTCACCGCATAAATAATTTATATATTGCCGACGATCGGTACAACACAACACGTAAGTAAAAGCAAGATGAGGGATGTGGGAATGCAATATCAACGTGTCGGCACAACAGGGACGCATCAGAAAACAAACCGGGGAAATACGGTGCTGAACGTAACCAAAGCACGATGTTTAAAATAAGAGCGAAAGGGGAGGGGGCGAAACGACTCAAGAACGGGCATCACCGGTAAATACATACGGATACATGCAAACAGCATATCCAACTTTCATGGCTGACACATCCCCATTGTAACACGAAGAGCTACCGCACTGTGAACAAGCGGCGATAGAAAATAAAATTACAAAACCGCCATATAGATGGAGTTTTTCGCACCGTTAAGTGAGAACACCCATTTAGTCAGAAAACAGTGTTGCCTCAAAGACGGGTGGGAAAAAAGGGGGGTTACCGCAAGATTTCTAGCAACTGGAAATGCAAACCGTACATCTCGGACGAACTTTAGGCAAAGCAAACGAGGGAAAATAAGGTGTCAACAAGCACTGCGCTTTTCGCTTAAGGGGGACGACAAGGAAAGCGGAAACTTACCCTTAACAGATGCAGTCAGCAAGCCCATATAGAGGATGAGAACCCGGCTCCAATAGTGCGCTTGTATTCCCACCTTCATTAGCGCAAAAATCCTTAGTCCGACCACTTTTCTGGTGCCGTTATATGCGCATCTGCATGTTGTCCTTTCCACTCCGTCCGGATTCAGAGCGGGGCTCATGGCAGCCTCTTTTTTTGTGGCAGGCACGTTATCAGATGGTTTTAAAAGGAAGATTCACTTTGTGCCGGAGCTGAGAAAAATCCCAATGCATTGAGACTCCGCTTCTGCAGCCGGACTGAACCATCTCATGTAGACCGCGGGGTTCGCTAAATTTCGGGGGAAAGATTTCATACCGAAAAAAAAGAAAGAGGGGAAAGGAGGATAGCGGTTACTTATCTGCCCTCAACCGTTGTTGACATAAATCCCTCTCATTTCGGTAATTACAATTTGACTAGGACCCGGAGAAAAACCTCTTCTTCTTTTTCACTTGAGTTTTTATTTATAATTGTTTCCAGTAATTGCTTTATCGTTATTGTTAATCCATAAATTTAGCCGTCCCTACAATAAACGAATGGCAGGGCTGTCAAAAAGCAGCTATCGCCTCAGATTGGAAGCGTTCTGCGTCAGTTACCTGTTCAAGTTCACTGTCTTCTTGACAGTTGGGCTTGTTTTGTGAGTTTTAATGGATATTTTTTTTTCCAAAAATCATACGCTACAGTATTTCTTGTCTCAGCCCCGCGAGCAGTCAGACTGCAGAGCGCGGACAGCCTCTCGGTATCTCTCCGGCCGTCTCTCTCTCTCTCTCTCTCTCACTCACGCTCTCTCTCTCTCTCTCTCTCTCTCTCTCTCTCTCTCTCTTTCTCGCGCGCGCTCACTCTCGCGGCGTCTCCAACGTTGTGGTGCGTTAAGTATGGTCAACCAAAGGGATTCTAAATTAAATACATTTCCGAGCAATGAACTCATGTATGTGTATGTCATATTTTCATTTTCGTATTAATTAAAGTCAGTACTAGTTAAAATGATGATGACGATGATGATTATTTTGATTATTATTATTATTATTATTATTTATTTGTTTATTTAAAAAGCAAAACTGAAAAAATCGAATTGGTCGTCGAGGGAAAGTGCGTGTCATATAAAAAAGAAATACAGTAGAAATTCGCGTTCTCACATAAAGTAATTTTGTCTCCAACTACATGTTTATTTTATCCCTAACGCCATGTCGACAAAATCCTAATGCTATTTTCTTGTGCTTCACGAGTAACTCGTTATTAGGTCCTCATACCCCTGATGAAAAAACAACTGCGTAATGAAACGAAACACTCTTCAAAAGTCATATACAAATCCTTGTAAACAAAACAGCCATCGATTCACCCACACTCCCAAATGAAATTATCTGCGTCCCGCGGTGTTTCGTTTTTCTGGATCATCTGTTGCAAAGCGATTTATGAGAACGAATGCCATGTGGGTTGGCGATAACCACCCATCGTGCAATCAATACAATATAAAGTCAAATAACTGCCAAGTACGCGATTTTCCATGCAGCCAAATTAGTCCGGCATCTAAGAACTCAATGCTTGGTGTATTATCTTCTTGATTCTATGTGTGACACTTCACATTACTGTGTATAAGTTTATGATTCTACCCTACTTTGTTTAATGTGTTGGATTTGTGATTGAATTTTCATTGAAAGTCACATGGTCTCTGGATTCCCTTTCGGATCTATAATGTATTTTGCACTATGTACATTTTTTTAAATTATCTGAGAAATTAAAAAAAAAAATCTATCTTCCAGACTGCTTATCGAATACTGGATCATAGTGCAATTGGAGCCTGTCCCAGTAAGCACAAGGAAAGAGGCGGGGAGCTTCCTGGACATGCATCCATCGCAGGGCACAGACGCAGAATCACAGGCTATGGGCAATTTAGGAGAACCAGTTCATCTAACCACATGCTTTTGGACTGCAGGAAGAAACTACATGAGGCAGCGAAAACCTGCAGGGTGAACATGAAAACTTCACATTGACAGGGCTGCAGTGGGATTAGAACCCACACCCTACTGTGCTGACTGCTCAGCCCTTATGAATGGATACATACAAGGCATGTTGATTAAAGTATACATTTAACCAAGATATCCATAGTTCATTATTTTACTTTAAGCCAGCTCATATGTGCTGAAAGATCTATATGAGGTTCATGTGGTTGTCTTTGTCTTAGTTACCATATAAACCAACAGAATCAAACATTTGGATAAATGGTATTATTGATTATGCAATGAAAGCGAAACAAAACCGATCGTATTAGCAGAAATAAATCACTGTATGCTTACTGGAGCTGGGAATGTTCTGGAGGGGCATAGCTGGAAATTCTGGGCCCCTTCACAAAATGTCACCTTGGGTCAGAGGTTGGGGGCGTGTCCCCAATGGTGGAATTTACTGAGGGGATGTATAATGCTTCCCAAACGTATACATTTGTGTTTTCCTATTCCGGGGGACTTGTGTAATGCAAGGCCCCGGAATATACTAGAGTTTCCAAGCCCCTTTGACGCTCCTGCTGTTCTGAAACTCTACTCCGATCTGGTTGGACCGACCCTAAAGCAGGTGTGAAAGAGTTTTCTTTTATATATGTTAGAGGGTTCATTGGACCAAAAGTAGCCTGTGTTTGGACTCATTGGAATGAACGAATATGGCTGCGGATCTTCCAGTTATTACACAATCACACAGTGCATCAGAGGATGGAATGAGCTGGGTTGTCAACTTTGGTTAGAGTGAGATTTTCAATTTAAGACAAGTCTGCACACACACGCACACACATTTACATGTATGTAACAGGTTTATTACTTTGTAAATAGTCTGCCCCTACGTTTTTGATGTAGGTAATTTTAGGTTTATAATGGAATGATATAGATTTGACATAAGATTTCTTGCATGAGTGTGAGAGTCTGAAAACGTGAGTGTCATGCCAGATGTGCGAGAGTTGGCAACCCTGCAAGAGTGAGGTCATCCTGAGCACAGCTCTAGCTGCTGAAAACAGGCAATGCAAGAGCTGCAGTAGATAATTGAGAGCTTTAAAAGAGCTGTATGGTCCTTTGGCATAAACAATCCGTTTCAGCTACAAATTTGTAGTATGTTCTTATGTTCTGAATGGTGAATGACAACGTTGAGTCCCTGACCTGCAAGACTGGTCAGTTCACGTTGAAGTAGAAGTTGCATTTTTTAACGCATGGTTTATTTTTGTTGTAATTACATTTTCATCATGTAGGTATTATTAGAGCTGTGATGAAAAAAGTGTTTGTGTTTTCGCATGGGTGGGCCTTGTCCACCCGTCGCCATCTTGCGGCATCCACACGTTGCCTTATGTGTGGCCGGAGCTGGAGAGTCCCCCACATTGCCCACACAAATGGGCAGCCATCTGTCCGCCTACGTCTGAGGAAGTGCCACCTCATTCAGGTGTGCCGTCTGTTCCCCATCGGAGCTTCTCCGCAGAGTTGGTGCCTAACAAGTACCTTGTTAAATATTCATACCAGGGGATAGCATCTGCCCCACGCTTGGGAAATAAAACAGGGCAAACAGACCTGATTCAACTAAACACTCATGTTTAATTATTGCAGTGGGCTTATTTGTCAGTTAAGCACTGCAGCAGTGTTTTCATGTTGATAATGATGATGGTCTTGATGAAAAAGACATTAATCGCAATGTCAATAATGGATTTTGCACGAGAATGTTCGACGTGTTTGTTTTTGATGCAGAGCTGAGGAACAATGTGAGATGACCCTTGTGGACCAGAAAGAATTCCAAGAAGTACATCAGGAGGAGCAGACCCGCTCACATAATCCCATCTCCCAGCACTGGTGCAGATCCTGTGGTGATCGGCTTGAGTAGGAGGGTGTCAGTGAAAGGGAGGAGAACTAGAGGAGCGTCAAACAGGTCTTGAAGGGACTAGTAGCAAACGGGGAGATCAGAAATGTAGACCCCACTCTTTCCTGCCGAGATATCAGCCCAATACTCCACAGCACTGGCTGCTCCATGGTCACCAGCCATCTAAACTCCCACTGATCATCAAGGCTGCTGGTCTCCAGAGTTGGCAACAACTCATGGTGCAGAGTTGTGGCAACAGCAGCAAGCAGAGGAGGACTAAGAAAAAGCCACACATGCTACACTGCCAGTGTTTACCTGGGTCCACAGCACCATATGCCCCCCACCTCTGAAATACAGGTACCCCCATCTCACATCGTGGACCTTGGGGCTGTACTCTCCATCATGCCATAGCCACCATACATGATTTGAGCCTCTGAACTGAACAGTTAGACAAAAAGTCTCATCCTAAGATTGAAAACACGGTATTGGCTGTGTAAACATGGGTAAAATGTCATTTATATTTTTATAACGACATATTGGG
This sequence comes from Paramormyrops kingsleyae, assembly GCF_048594095.1. Classification (NCBI taxonomy): domain Eukaryota; kingdom Metazoa; phylum Chordata; class Actinopteri; order Osteoglossiformes; family Mormyridae; genus Paramormyrops; species Paramormyrops kingsleyae. Next base: position 6,815,999 of record NC_132819.1, on the reverse strand, counting down.
TAGGTCACATGGGTGATGTGCTGTTGACCCCTTTAAATCCTTCTCCTGTCAAACATACTCATGTTTGCCCATTAGTCGCAAGAACCAGGAGGCTACTGATGATTAATCCCACCAAAATGGGACCAAGGAACTGGTAGAAGCAGGGTGTCATTGAGAAATCATCATGTTTGAGCAACTGTTCATTAGTTCACAATTGATGGCTTTGATTGACAGCCAGGTTTCCCCGCTGTACTATTATATATATATTTTATTATTTCATGCCTCTTACCAATGTGTTCGTAACTGAGTGCTTCAGGATGCATGATTTTTTTTTAGCCGCTGATAGTTAGCCTCACTTAGAGTGACCGTCTCTCCAGTCCAGTGATCGGCAGGTCTTGGGGTCGTAGCAGGGGGCTAACACCCCCAGGCAGACAGTGTGACTCAGTGACACCCCTGGGTGAAGGTCTTCTGTCACCCCCTCTAGTTCAATGATGGTTATTAATAACGCTGCAGCACGCAGGTGATTAGAACCAGAGGGTCCCCGACACGGCCCCCGTGGCAAGCCGGGAGCACAGCAGTGCACTCACTCATCTTCCTAATTACTCCCTCACCATCCAGAGCGGCCCACACAATGGATCAGTGCTGAATCTGAATCTGTTTGCAGGCTTGGCTTCTTGGCCATAGTGATTGGGATGGAGGATGCCACAAAAGGAAGGGAAAACTAGCATCACGTGATTGTCACTCGAAAAAAAACCCCACAAAAATCAATGATGTCTGGAATTTATGTAATGAAGTTCAAAATTTCCTGGACATGAATTATATGGCACTAAAGCAGGTTTAATATTATTGATTGATATGCAATTCACTTTTATTTTTCACATATCTATCTATGCAACTTTATACTGGATGTAAGCAGACCAGTTCTGGATGAGCACGATGGCACTTCTGGGAAAGGTAATCATTTGGTCACTGTCAAGCCACTTTTTATCCCAATACCAATAAATGTCATGAGCCAAATTATGAGTGTAATCTGAAAGTGAAACACAAGAGAAAGAGCTGGAAGCCAGTCACTGATGACTCAGAAGGTGCACCTGCTTCTCCATTCCTGTAGGGGCAAATTCAGCCTCAGCTTCCTTTAAAAAAATGAATCGCACTGCCTGCTTTGGCAGAGTGGATGCCAAACATTACAGAATGGGTTACCAGCTATGCTCAGCCAAGCGTTTTTTGCTCATGTTCGCTTGAATCAACCGTGGCGCCATGTCTCCGAGACAACAGGCCTATGAGATGTGATGGCATGGGACGGCAGTGTAGGTGGAGTAAGTGGGGATTAGCCATCTCACGTCGCCTTTTAGTCTGGCCACGCAAATCCATTTGGCATCTACTTCTGGATATAAATGAGCCCTCTTTTACTGGCCGTCTCTATAATTATTTAATCGACAACAAAGCATGATGAAAAAATAGTGTTTTTTCCCTTCATAAATACTAGGGGATTATTCACAATGACACCATCTCCGAGCGCACGATCGATTGCCGATCTGGGTTTATTACATCTCACTGCTTAGTGCGACCAGTGGCCGGAGTCCCAGGGCACAGGCCGCTCCAGCAGCTCAGGATGCTGACCAATAGGAAGCACAAAAGCGGGGACAGACGACACCGTGGGAGCTGGTCATCGTCGTGGCAACAGCATCTTCAATCCTTGGTTGTCTCCCTCTCCGTGTTCTGAGTTTCTCCCTCCCTTCTGCCCCCATGCTCCGTAAAGAGCTTCCAAGTCAGGAGTAATTCAGCTGGCCAGAAGAGCGACAGTGTTAAAAGAAGCCCGAAGATTGGTCGTCCCCGGTGAAGATAGCGAGCGGTTAGCATTCTGATTTTCCCCAACTCTGCTTTGTTGGCATCTGTACTCTTAGTTATTTATTTTTCCAAGGGGGAATCCAACGTGCACAGGACAGGACGCAGATGGCCCAAGTGTGGCCCCAGTCCCCACTGGCAAGGCGGGCAGTGGCGTGCGGGGCGCAGCCGGTCCCCACAACCACTCCAGCCTTGCCCTTTGCAGGAGGGCAGTGCCACGCCAGAGAGGAAGACGACAAGCTCGCCCAACTGTAATGGTGAGGAGGGCTGTCCTGCTCTTGGCAGGGTCTTTCACTGATGGAATGATGGGGGGGGGGGGGGGGGGGGTTGAGAGATGGAGAATGGCATCCAGACCGGGGTTGTTTTCCTACTTTTTTAAATGAATGACTATGGCGTCAACGCCATTGCCCCAAATGTAGGATGTCAGCATTATGGACTATGGTAGACACTAACCCACTTGCCTTATAAAAAATGGATGTCCTCTTTTCCCTTAATAAAGCATGTTCTGCTATTCAGGATACCGTCTATTCACTATCCATCTGTTTGTCTCAACAAAAACTTCTGAGGAATATAGGACTGAAGTCTTTAGCAGATATCAGCCACAAGAGGGCGCTCAACCTGGGAGGTGCGACTGGAAGCTTCCCGCCAGGTAAAGGATCATGGCTGACGTTGATTATTCTGGCATCATTAACCCTCCTGATTGTTCTTGGGAGGTTGTGATCCGCACTACATAAGATTATGGAGAAAATCAAGTCTTGCTCAAGACTCCTTAAATGGCAACCATCTCAAATACTGCGTGGTTGTTGTCATTCGAATATTGCACGAATAGAGTAGCATTCTGAGAGTGGTGCAGCTTATTGCTCCTGTCTTTCACCTCTGGAGACCATGCTTCAAGTCTTTTGGTGTCTATGTGAATGGTGCTTGCAGTCTCCAATGGGGAGGCTCCCCGTCCTTGATTATTCCCAGCCTTGCACCCATAGCTTCTGGGATAGGCTCTGGACCCTCTGTAGAGTGGATGGCTAGCAATGTTCCTGAATGCATTTGTTCAGTCGGAATATTCCAAGGTTTTTATCATATTGAATATGTCTACAGCTTTTCTGCGTTCGGCTTAAAAAACATTAACAACGTCAATATTTTTGCCCTTTGGGTCATTGAGACGCCTTAGTAGAACTTGCCTTACAGCGCCGGTCCAGGACTCATCAGTCAAAATCAAAATAAATCAAACCGCGGGCTGCAGGCTTCCAGGCGGCTGGTCACAGCTCAAGATCGTAAACAATGAAACTGACAATGAAATAAAAATGAAACATAAAAAGCCTGGCACAAAAAAGGGAGAAACCATGCAACTGGAAGTGGTCAATTAGAGCTCCAGGAAAATAAGTTTGCAAAAGTTTGAAAGTAGAGAGTAAAAGCCTGTGCAGCAATCAGTGATCGGTTTGCTGGCATTCAGCAGATTTAAAGGGTGGCTGCGTGATTCAAGGTGGTGTTCATGGGCATCTCATGGGTTCAGGATGTTAGGCTGCTCTGCTCTCGTTAGTCATCAGTCTAAAAATAAAAAGCAGACCCCTCCGCCCACTGTCCCTGAAGCATTGTGGTCTGATCAAATACTGAGCAACAAGGAATGCTCATTTACAGTATACGTTTGTGAATTTTCCCGAGTAACATTTATGGCGTTCTCAGGACGGCGAGATGTCGCTCTGCCCCAGTTCAGCTGATGACAGTGCACCTGCAGGTTGTCTTCCACCTAAAACCAGCCTTAACTCGTCACCGCAAAGGGTACTAAAGAACCACATGAGATGTTGTGAGATAAGCAGCATGCAAGCACAGTGGGTCTCTCTGTTGTCTCACACCTCCCGGGTTTGGGTTTGAATCCCATCCCTGTCTCAGTGTGTGGAATTGGCACATGATCAATGTGTCAGTGTTGGTTGCTTCTGGTTTCTCTGGTTCTCTCCTAGAGTCACATGTGGCAAATTTTTCCTGTCCCACGTGGGTGTCCACTCCAGGGTGCTCCCTGCTTCATGCCCCGCATTTCCTGGGATGGGTTCCAGGTTCACACCAGCCTTCTACTAGATGGATGGATGGACGATGAAAAATATGGTGACTTGCAGATTCATCTATTTGGCAGAGATATTCAATGGAAGGTACATGCTATTTCACCTACTTGACAAGTGTTGCACATTTAATACGACACGGTTGTCATCTCTATTAAGGTTTCTAGAATCTTTCTCTTAATATATATATAATCCCATACAGAAAAGATCTATAACAATCATATTTCTTGTGAGCATTTTGCAACATTATTTATTTATTAAGATAATGGTAATGGCTGTCTTGATATATGTGATGATGCACGTTTTTGACGTAATTTATGGGTTCCGCCAGTTTAATATATGTCTTCATCAACATTTTGTCATACATAACGTACACGTGTGTCTTACATGGCAGTTCAAGGATGGCGTGTTTCTTCGCATGGGATTATCTTGCTGAATCGGTTTTTCCGCCACTGCGTTTTTTCTCCAGGCCTGACTAGTTTATCCCATTCAGTCATTCTTCTGCCTTTAAGGCAGTGAAGAGCTAAACATTAAGTGCCAAAAAAAATGCCTTTGCTGGGACAGACTGTGCGGGTGAAAACAGTCATTCTTCCATACTGGGAAGGAGTGGGCGAGGAAGATGAGGAGAAGCACTTATCAAAGTTTAATATGTGGTTGAGAGGGGTCTGACGAAACGCTTTGCTAATGGTAAACATTCTGAGGCAATATCTTGGAGCGTCTGCTCCATCTGTCCATCTGCCCTCTGCTACAAGGCGACACAATGAGTAGCAAAAAATAGAAGATTTGTTACTCCCAGACTGTGAGGCAATTGGGCTTTCTTAGTCAGACAGTTCCTGCGCAGCCTATCTGTCTGAGATTATGATTATGATAATGATGATGACTCTGAAAGACTTACAGCACTTCCTGTAGACACGCCTCTTCATCGCTCTTTATTCCAACCCATTGCCTTATACCTAAGTAGTGCAATTAGCAATTAATTATCTGTACTCCATTTACCCATGTAGTTTTTCTTTTTTTTAATACTACTGTAATATTCAGCATTTATTAAAAACAGGGCAAACTAGTTGACCTGTTCATTTCAATTGTATCATTGAAAAATGCATGAAATTAAAGATTAATTTAAATGATTAATCTAATTCATAAATTACTGAAGGAGGCTGGATCAAAAGGCATCTTACTGATGGTCCTCCAGGAATTCACATCTGAGCTGCCGGGTTAAAGTGATACTCTGGAAGAAAATGCATCATTAACTCATTTGATCCTAAAGGTATTAGCCAGGGACTGTGAGTTGATAATTTAATGAAGGTGCTTAACCAAACTCCCAGTTATAAGCGGACAGGAAGATGAGCGGGATATCCAGAGTGGTTGGAACTCGTCAAAGTGAACACAGAGTGCCGGGAACATTCAGCATCACACACTTCCGGTTTTTATCACCAGATGGATGGAGGTTTTTCAGAACTGGGCCCTTGCAGCACCTTGAACCTCCAGGTGAGTGAAGAACATCGGCTGGGCTGTGGGAATCGGACACTTTCAGTGCTTGTAGGGAGTCTGCAAGCATCACCAGGAGCTGCACTCTGTTTTCCAATAGATGCGAAGACCCCTTTGAAGTTCTTTCTCAAGTATGACGGCCCTTTAAATATTTCATATAAAACCGATTTTTTTTTTTTTGGTGTGAGGAGCTGATGCTAAGTGTAGGGAAAAGTACAAAGGGTGAGATCCGCTGAAGGTCGCACCCGTTATTCGCACTGGGAAATTTTAGTGTCGCATTGATTGAGCCGCTTTGTAGAGGCATCCCCCTGAAACATCCCAGTAAATCTGCCTCCACTGTCTGGCAACCCTCACGTGGGACCCGCTCGTTAGCCCAGTGGCGGTGGCATTCAGAATCAGATGCAGCCAGGACACCCCCCCCCCCCTCCCCCGCCCCCCATCCCCTCGGCCGGGGAGGACGCCTCCGTTCTGGCATCATCTGACGCGCGTCAGTTTAATGTCTTTAGCATCTAATCGCGGCAGAGCAATTTCACCCCCCTACGTGGAGAGCAATTAGACGAAGCACTTTAATTGTTAGCAGTGCTAGCTTGACGTTCTATTCCGATGCCATCGCCCAGGATTTTAAAAAGGGGATGAAATAAATAAATAAATGAATAAATATGCAAAATGAAATAAGTATGCAATTAAAAGGCTGGCAGTCCAGGAGGGGACCGGAGAGGGGTGTGTGGCGCGGAGCGCTCCGTTTAGCGGGGATGATTGATTGGTCGTTCTCAGCACAGTGGGGGGAATGACAGTGACACCTTTGATCAAACTTCCCTCTCGTGATCGGCCCCCCGAACGCATTTGCATGGACGGTCAGCCAATAAGCCTGGCTGTGTGCTGTTGCTAGGCAACATGGGTCCTTGGTTCCGAAGCAATTAGCTTTTTCATTAGTGGCTATCAGGGAACCCTTTTGCTTCGTAATATTAGTGTGCATGTGAAGCGTGCACACACACTCACGCACACACACACAGACATGTGTGCTTATGTATCTGAAAGGGTGACAAATGCTTTTCTGGCACTTCATGAAATGTAAAAATGGGGTCTGAGCCAAAGTCTATTTTCTCATCAGCGTTTACTACAGGAATATTTGGTGTGTGTGTGTGTGTGTGTGTGTGTGTGTATCTGTAAGGGTGGGGGGTATGCTCATAGTGGTAGGAGGGTGAGAAAATAAAATGAGAGTCCCAAGTTTATTATTAAAACCGGAAGACACAGACCGGCTGGACAGATTTACGAAGTGCCCTTGGCGGTTTACACAGTTTTACTCGAGGAGGTTATTGTCAGAAGCACTGTCCGCCTCGGCGGCCACCTGGTCGGGGTACAATTAGGAACTCGGGATGCGAGGGATCTGCCGTCCGGCGCTTTATGGGAGGAGGAGCATTCCAAAGGCAGAAATAACGGGATAACCGTAAAGTGTGAGGCCAGGGCTGAAATTCTGTAACTAAGCAACAAAGGGTTGCTGTCTATGCTTTGAGGGGGGGGCGGGGGGGGGGGGGATACTTCAGACCTCAGAGGATTCTGGAAAATCAAACTGACTTCACGGTTTCTGGCAGCTGAACAGCACGAGCTAAAAACACATAACGATCCGGACGCATGATCCATATATCAGTTTGGATGTAGGCGTGCATTTGCCGCTTTATGGGCAAATCAATTTGTTTGCCCTTCATAATAGGGTTCTCTTGCCCTGTCCTCTTTTACTATTAATTTCCCGTTCGTTAACTTTGGGTTTATTTGCCATTAACCGGCTATGTTTATACTACAATCAAGAGCGATGATCAACAGGAGGAGAAACATCATACCATTTTACAGCAAGTTGAGCCATTTAAATCATTACAGAAAGTCTCCTGTGAAGGTATTTTCTGTGAGCCGTTTTCTGTGTGTGTGTGTGTGTGTGGGTATGTGTGTGTGTGTGTGTGTGTGGATTAGGTTTATATTACATTGTAAGGGCTAAAGTGTTTTAGATCCCCTCACAGATCTGTGACTGCAATCAAAATACTAAGAATGTCAAAAGATTCATATTTAGTTTGGTTACTTATGGTTAAGGTTAGGGCTGGGTAGGGGTTAAGGTCATCATATTGGGATTATAGTTTTCCCTATAGAAATGAACGGAGAGTCCTCACAAAGATATACTTACAAATCTGTGTGTATGTGTGTGTGTGTCAGTAGGTAGTGAAAGAGAGGACAGGCTTGTCAGTGGCTATGTGGCTTGCAGTGTGACAGCTGTTGATTAATTATATCAATTTGATATTATTTTCTGGTGGTGGTTGGGGGAGGGGGGGTATAGAGGTTGTCTGAGCACCTGGGTCCCATCAACTCTGTCCCAGAAAACCTGATCCAGGCTGGTGCCACGTCGCTCTGCGAGAAATCATCCGGCAGAAGCCAATATTTGATCCTGCTCACGACACATTACGCATTGATTACAAGAGAGCGAACAATCAGACTGTAACAGGATTACAAAGGGTGTGATGTTACATTTAAATGGATACCTATTTGCTAATGGAGCACAGTCCTCATATATTTTGTACTTTATGTCAAATTTATCTAAACAGGTCGTGCTAAAATAAACAAACGTGTGCTGAGAAAAATAGATGGCAAAGGCTGAAAGGCAAGCGAAGTGTCTCGGGGCACCGATACTTCCGTCTCTGAGACTGTTGTGGTTAATTATGCATGAGTGGTGACAGGGGGCAGGTAGCGAACCACAGGTAGGGCAGCTTGGTATTGACCGGGCTTCTGCTTTTTGTCGGGGGCCAAGGAGAAGTTGTGTAAACAACTGGATCACTAAATCCCCTGCCACTCGGCGCACGGCGCTTTGTACCGGAAGCACGCTGAAGCAGGGGAGAAACAAAAGAGTGAATTGAATGGAAGAAACAAATGAAAACCGAGTTTGCATGTTCTACCCATATTGTCGTGAGGTTTCCTCTGGGGACACCGGTTTCCCCTTTACTGCCCATGAACATGCTGAGGTTAATTAGAGTTGCCAAATTGCCCACTGGTGTGCACGTGTGAGTGAATGGGGGGTGAGTGTGCACGTGTGAGTGAAAGGTGGGTGAGTGTGCACGTGTGAGTGAACGGTAGGTGAGTGTGCACGTGCGAGTGAATGGTGGGTGAGTGTGCACGTGCGAGTGAATGGTGGGTGAGTGTGCACGTGTGAGTGAATGGTGGGTGAGTGTGCACGTGTGAGTGAATGGTGGGTGAGTGTGCCATGTGTGAGTGAATGGTGGCTGAGTGTGCCATGTGTGAGTGAATGGTGGCTGAGTGTGCACGTGTGAGTGAATGGTGGCTGAGTGTGCCATGTGTGAGTGAATGGTGGGTGAGTGTGCACTTGTGAGTGAATGGTGGGTGAGTGTGCACGTGTGAGTGAATGGTGGGTGAGTGTGCCATGTGTGAGTGAATGGTGGCTGATCCATGGCTGTCGGTGCCCCATCCTGCGATGTTCCCTGCCTGGTCTCCAGCATTGGGTCTGGATCCCCCACGACCCCAAATACAATAAACAGACATGGAAAATGATGGCTGGATGGATTTACACCCAAAGCACCAGGCAACTGCTGCAGTAGAGTAAGGAGTAAAAAGGAGTTAAGCTGTAAGAAAAAGCAGGGTGACCAGCCGGCTTCTCAGACTGGACTGGGGCGGCTCTGCTCCCCAGATGCAGCCGGATGAACTGGGGCTGCCTGGCAGACAGCCACGCCAATCAGGGCTCTGTGATTTGTACCTCTGTGTTCATTGGCTACTTCTGCAGAAAGTCTGCTTTGGCGAATGGCTAATTAACAGCCCACCTCTATGATTCATTGTTAACTTTTTTTTTTATTTATGTTGCCGAGCCAGCAGGCCTCTAGGAGAAATGCCATCTTGTTGACTTGTGAATATCTCAATTCTGTATTTTATTGCCATTTCTTTGGCTCTGGTTGTAAAACATTGATTTTCTCCCTTTTTAAAAAAAACATGACGAGTAGAAACTTATGAACATCTCCATGTCTCAGCTTGTAAGTTACCCTTTAGTGCTGTGTCACCATCGTTAAAGCATCCTGGGGGAACCATTTACCTGCTTGTGTACTGGGGAAGCCCTGGCATGACAGGTCAGTGTCAAGCAGTGTAGCCAAAGAGAGCAGTGTGTAGTGCAGTTATCGTGTATTGATGGTCAGTGTTTCACTGTATCAGTCATCAGTGTGTATCAGTCATCGACGTGTATCAGTGGACAATACCTATCAAAAGTCAGGGTCATTCAATTGTTGGTGAATATTATCAGGGTGTGTCAGTGTGTATCACTGGGCTGTATGCGGTGCCCGTCAACCCATTAGGCAACATAGGTGGGCTCCTAGAGCGCCCTCTTGTGGAGGGGTGGTGACTTAGCAAACCAATTTCATTTTGTCTCAGGTGGGGGGTACCTGTGGTGAGCTTGCCTAGGGCACCACGTGCGCTTCGACTCTTACTGGCTGTTTGTGTCTGTGGTCAGTTGGTGTGCCAGTGTGGAGCAGCAGACATTGTGTACCAGTGTACAGGCTATGAGCTACCATTGTGTTTCACTGTGGAACAGATGTGGTTAAGGGTGATGGCTGTGTTGCTCAAAAATCTGCCCATTCCGTTTTGCGGTCGGAGGTGATTATGCGTAACCGATAAGTCATTTTCTAGGCCTCCTGCAGAAATGTTTTCAGGAAAAAAATAAAACTTTTTAGAGTTATCAAACAACATCAAGCAAATGCGTGCATCCTCTGAAACTATGCATGCGAAACTGAATGAAGACCATTAAGCCTTAAAAAGGTCATTTTCTCAGCTTTAAGAGGAAGATTAAGGGGGATAGAATAAGCTATTAAGAGTTTAATAAGCATTAATATACAATTGACTTGCCACGATGACAGGCTGCGATAGTCCTGTGTCCTGCCTCTGCCCTCATTATATATTTACGGAATATTTAAATTCATGCCAGCTACCATACTAAAAATATGATTTCCCACAAAGAGAAATGGAGCTGTCCCTCATTTAATTCTAGATCAATCCACAACAAAGGAGATAGATAGGAGCCAGAGGCAGAGATGAACATGGGCCGAATCGATGGTCGGCTCCTTCTCTCAGTGTCTGTGTGTGACGCATGTGGACGCGTCCCGCTGGAGGCCTAATCGAATGCGTGAGGCGTCTCTGATATGAGCCCCTTCTGATGGATAGCCTTCATAACAGCACCTCGCTTTCCAGTCATTTTTCATTCGTCGCTCATTCCTCTGGTCCGTCTCCGCCCATTCTTCAATTCTTGGTGTAAATAATAATAATAATAATTAAATAAAGAATGTTGACCTTGCCAGGACCCCCGATTGATCAAGTGTTGCTGGGAAATTTCTGACTTTCACTGGCAGTCGATGTATTATAGTCACAATATGCACGGGTGCAGCAAGTAGGAATCTTCACAGGTGACAGGATGCAAGTGTGAATGTGCAGTTTGATGAAATAACACCAGAAACAAACCAGCCCTGAGGGAACTGCACGGAACGGAGAACTCAGCACAAACACACAGAACCCAAAGGGTAAGTAAGGAGGCAACGTGCATAAGGGAGGATCTGATGGACATGAGCAAGGAGGCGACGGACATAAGTATGGAGGCGATGGGCAAGAGGGAGGAGGTGATAGGCAAGAGGGAGGAGGCAATGGGCAAGAGATAGGAGGCGATGGGCAAGAGATAGGAGGCGATGGACATGAGTGAGGAGGCGATGGGCAAGGGGGAGGAGGTGATGGGCAAGAGGGAGGAGGCAATGGGCAAGAGATAGGAGGCGATGGACATGAGTGAGGAGGCGATGGGCAAGGGGGAGGAGGTGATGGGCAAGAGGGAGGAGGCATTGAACAAGAGAGTGGAGATGACGGACACATGACGAAGTGACGTACAGGAGTAAGGAGGCAACGGATGGGAGTGAGGAGTGACGGGGTCTATCAAAGGAAACCAAAGGCAAAATAAAGGCTAAGGGAAGGTTCTAACTTGAATTGGGAGCTACATACTGTAGGTGGACCATATAAGGAGTGATTTGGGGGGGGGGCAACGGGGAAACACACTGAGTGAGAGGGAAAAACTGGCTGAAACTCCGATTACCAGGAGCACTGAAGGAACTGCGCCTGCATGAAAATGATCTTATCCATCTGTTGATTGTTGACTTTAAGAGCCAGTAGCTTATACAGTACACCTGCTGCACATTTATGCAGTGACTTTATTTTTTGACAACATGGCGCCTTCTGGACTGTGAGTGTCCAGGAGGGCTGAAGTGCTTGCTGGTGTATATTTGAGTGAGTTCCTCTCTTGGCCAGCCTGGACCGTTTCTGAGATTGCATATTTGGACTCTAAGACTATGTCTGCATCAGCAATTCCGTGATCCATTTTTTCCCAGCGCCGTGTTATTTAACACCAGGACGTGGCGGGTGCTCTATGGGCTTCCAGGGTGGAACAGCATAAAAGCCACTTTCAGCTTGATTTCCAGCTGAATGTAGAGCAAGCAAACATAATAAATGTGCTAAACCAATGTTACATTTGACAAACAAAAAAAGCTCTGCCCGTCCCAATCTAAAGTACAATCTGCTATCGTTTATTTGATTGTTTAAATTTATAGTTTACCTCTTTGCCAGGTAAAATTGTTTGTTTGGCATTAACTAAAATGCTGATATGGTAAAAACACTGGGAGTGAATGTGTAATGACGTGATGTGGTGAGTCACACCTTTGATGTGTATGTGTGTTACTTGATGATACATCAGACATTCATTAAAGATGAATAGCGAGCTCCCTGCTTTGGGATGCCTCCACTCTGCGACTCCAGTGGTCTTATCTGCTGAGTCACATGGCGATGGCTCACCATGGGAACCGCTTCACTACACAGAGAATAAGGGGACCCCCCCCGTGTGACATGCAGACAGCCCGCCCATTGCTGCCCTACTGGAGTCCAAACTGCAGAAACTAGTTGACAAACACCCAGTAACACCCTCCTTAAGAAGCTGGATTTGATGCATGGAAGCAAGCTAAATGGTTTGTGTGTTCTTTTCTCCGGAGGTGTATATTTTATTTATGTGTCAGAAGCTTTTATCCAAAGCAATGTACATTTGATGAAGCAGGGGTCAGAAAGACCCATTTGGACGTTAAGGGCCTTGTTCAAGGTCCCAGCGATGAAGTCATTCTGCCAAGCATAGGATTTGAACTGGTGACCCCCCCCAGTCATAAGCCCAGCATCCTAACCCACTGAGCCACACACCCCCCCCCACAGAGGTGTCCTGGTGTTGTCTTCCCCCAAGCGAGACACGTAACCACAGGCGTTCCTGTTAAAATATGCATCTGTATAAAACTATAAAACATTGAATACTGTGGGGTGGAAAATCCACTTTGGGTGTTCTTAGCATTCTCGCGTACATTTCATTATCCGGCCTGACGATTCCGGGCAAAAGCACGCCTCTGGAGGCCTGACAGACACCAGCAGAGCGGCTGTGCTGGCAAACTGTGGTAAATGATTATTATGGGCTGTTGGGCCTAATGTCCCAGCAAGGGCTCTGGGGTGGCGCTCCTGTGCAGAGCGCTCTACCCGCAGTGCTTTGTGTCCATGCATCTGGGTAAGAAGCGGGTACAGCGCCAGATTATCACCCACATAAGGGTGAGGCGCGGGGCAAGTTCCCTCTCTGTGATTATTATCATTTATTACAATGAAGGGAGTCAATGTCGTGGCGATCATAGGGATGGTGTGACAATCAGAATAACACTAGGATGGGATGGATTTGTTTGGAGTCCGTATATCATTTTGCTTTGCGGTTGTCTTTATATGCATTGGAATTACCAAAGCGCCTCTCAGCTTTCCTAGTTTTTTTCTCTGTCATTTCAGATAATATTTCAATTATTCTGAATACTAACATGTGACCCCATTTTAGAGTGACAGTTAAAAAGTAAAAAGCAAAATATTTCGACCCCAAAAGTATGGTAACAAATGTCAGAGTGGGACCCTTAATACGAAAGCAAGCTTAACTGTGAAAATGTAAATTTTGATTCTCCTTAATATGGTAAGGTGTCTACCTGACGTTCCTCACACTCTGTAGCTTGGTAGTCGTATGGGTCATCAAATGTTTCATCTGAACAATTTCTTATATATGCAGCTGTAGAACAAGTATGCACTTAAAAACATAAACTGCAGCTTGCATAATTAAATAAGACCTACATTTATGGTTCTCCTTGCTTACTGTCTAGCTCCTGCTCTTATTTTATTTTTTAATTTCTAAAACCAGTATTAAAATGTGGAAAATAGAATAAATATTAATTATGTTAATATTATACTGCAGTATTGCTATATAATTTGTAATGCCCGCAGCGCCCCCTGTGTGGACGCCGCTGGAAGTTTTTTCTTCCATGTCACTGTCTTGTCTCAGAAACAAAATCATGTCATGTGACTCTCTTTATTGCCCCCCCGCCCGATTTCCCGGAGCTCACAGTTAAAACTATTATATATTCATTATCTCCGTCTCTTCACATGCCTATCATACGAGATTTCCTGATGTTTTATTTAGTGCTGCCTGAGTTATGCATGCAGATCTTTTCTTCCAAATGTATAATCATTCAGCAGAGCCACCATCTTCCCACAAACCTCCACCATGCCCACCCACCCCCACCACCACCAAAATTCTGCTAAAACCAGATGTCACAGCACTGTAAAGTCTTAAAAGATAACAAACAATGCAAGAAAAGCTGGCCAAGCTCAGAGCGTGGGTAAGTAAATGCTAAAACAAGAATGCAATGGCTTGTATCCAAGGGCCCACGTCTCCTTCTGTACAGCTTGCTTGCACGTCCAGGGGGACGCCCCCTGGGCCCTGAGGATTGACCCGACCCAGCCCACACACTTGGGACAACAGTGATTCACAAACTTTTTGTCTGGAAATGTCCATAATTAGCTATCAGATTGGTAATGATTAAAAAAAAATAAATTCTTTTCTTTTTAATGAGAATTAATGGGACTACCTGCTGAATAGATTCCGAAATGTGGAAATCTGGCTTAGATACCTTCCTGTCAGAGATGTCGGGGTGGGGTGGGGCAGGCTGGGGGGCCAGCAGCCTTGACACCCCAAACCCTACTGAGGGGGAACCCTTACACCCACTGTGCAAATTATACATTTATGTAATTATATACTTGTCTTATATGTTTATGTATTTATATACTTACTTCTTCAGATTGAAAGTGTCAACCCAAGTGGGAGGTCAAGGTGAGGTTTTCGGGGGGGGGGGGGGGGGCAGAGCTTTTGGCTATGCCCCCGCTTCCCGTACAATGCATAGTGCCACGCAAGTCACCCTGTGGCACGGCCACGCTGGAGGGAGAGGATGGTCCGCCCCAAGCCTCGACTCCCGTTCCAGTACGACAGCGTGATGCCGTGGGACTCCCCCACACACTCAGGCTCCTCCCGCCTCCTCCCACTCTTACTGTCACCCGCACCCCCCTCCATTCTCCCCATTCACAAGGTCCTAATCACATTTTCTGGGGCCCTTATATTATTATTTTCCCTTTCCCTCTTTTATTAATCTCCCCAGGGATGATTCCCCGAGCAGCATGAGACCCCCCCCCCTCCCTGGCAGAGAGCATTCCACGACTGCACAGGGAGGGTAAGAAAGATAATGTCTGCAGTGGGCCCCCACGCCAGTTACGGACTGCATCTGCGTGAGGCGTAAGACTCGCACGTTTCCCCACAAAACCCCAAATAAATAATAGATATTGCAGCCACACGTTCACAAGATAAATACCCTTCTTTTGTTTTCACTAGCTTTTCATTTGCTTCTGACTTACAGCTTATTACGGCAAAACTGGAGATAATGGAAAATGCTCACAGGTGCACATGAGCAGCTTGGGGGGGGGGTTACCTGTGCGTGGAAGTGTGATTTCATGCCGGTGCGTACGGGGACAGGAGGAGCAGGCAGCATTTAAAGAGTGTTTAAGGGTGAATTGGGACACATACACATAGAACGACACACAAAATCACCCCAGAGAGTGCATGTGAGGCAGTCAGAGGGCAGAGTGCAAATGCCCCCCCCCCCCCATTCCCTATAATATCCACATGAAGTCTGCTTTGATGCACACACAGATCCCTGGGGGTGGATAACCAAGGTTGGCACGCAGAAATTCACAGCAGTGAAAAGCCCAGCGCCGACATACTCAATGAAGCACCACGATTCAATTGTCATTCAAATGAGCCCCCATCCCCAGCACCCCCTTGGAGGGGCTAAAATATTTAGTCAGCTGAGCATGAGCCCAATGTATAAATATTTAACTGCTGAATCACACCCACATCTCTGAAAACATCTTGATGCTAGAGTGACACAGACTGAAAGCATGACGGCAACCTGGAGATCCGCCAAAGAGGTGATGTCACCCTGCCTGGGACATCGGTCTCTTCAGCCACAAAGATCAGTTCAGGACGAGCGTGACGAACATCGGGGAGCGTCGAGATGTTCTCTTCGAGTATGAGCTCCATTTAAAGTCACAGGGTCGGAGTGTCTGGAAAGGCTCACGCTAAAATATGCATTTGTTTACAGCAGGGAATGCACGCTGTCGCCCTCGATCCCCTTCACTCGTCAAACATTTTGCTCCCCTGAGAATATCAATGAAGCAGATAGTTTGCAAAGAAGGTCTATTTTGGTTGTTAATGCTTTGTTTATTGATTTTACAATTACAGTGCGTGGGGGAATGTAAAAAAAAAAAAAACTGCATCAGGTCATCAGTCAAATTTTACTCAGAGCTGAGTCCTTCACACACCCTAAAGGCAGAGAGGAATAAAGAAAAGGATTAAATCCAACCATGTTATATAAACTGCATCCGGATGCTGTGGGCTGTCCTACCTGCCTTGCTAATGAGTTGAATCGATCATAATTTGTTTGTTGAGTTTGTTCATTAGCACAGTATGAGAGCTCTGTGATTGGCTGTTCGTTGTTCTAAAAGACTCTGTCCCTTTATCCAGGCGTTTTTGGATTCCTGCCAATGGATACAGCTCGAGGAAAACACATGTAAATTCACGCCCCGGACATCAACTAGAAACAGGCTCAGCTGTGCCTGCGATCGGAAGGTTGCCAGTTCAAGCCTCGTCTTTGGCAGAACAGTCACATCTTCATTAGGCCCTTAACTCCCAGAAATGCTCCAGTGTTGCTGGGTAATTAGCTCGGACCCTAACCTTTGCTCTTAACTATATGTTTTGGTTTATATGTTGGCATATGTGAATAGAAGCATTCCGATATACTGGTGCAAACGGTGAATAAAGCATCATTTTGTTGATACTTTCATTGTTAACAAAAAATATTTTGGTTTAGCTCCACCGTGTTGCTGTGGGCTTTTTGCAAGATGTAAATGAAATATGTTGAAGTAGCTCTGCAGTTTCCTTCACGTGATGCCAGTAAATTTTCATGATGTGCCTTTCTGACCGAGACACTGATTCCTGACTCGGCAAGTACCCTTCAGTGCCTCTGTAAGTTTATACCAAAAAAACACAAGAGCTATTGGGACTGTCTCTGTACTATATCGGGCTTCTCACTCGATCGGGCCCTCAATCAAATTTCACTCAAAGCCGTGCCCTTCACACGCTGTAAAGCGGCACGCGCTCTGGGAGAATCACGGCAAGATCGCATAAATGCAGATCGTGCAGAGACACCTACAGGTCCGGTGGGGGGGGGGGGGGGGTGACAGCACTGAGGCCGCACAGAAAGGACATCCTGATTTTGCTGAGTTTAATGTGTGCCTGTGTCAACAAGGGAGGGGCTTGCATTTTGCTTCTTTAACCAATCACAGTTTTCATTGCATGACATCATCACATTGGTCTGTTTTTTCTCATTTTCAAACTCAAGGCTTCAAGTCATCAGTTGGTTGAAGCCTTGCTATTATTATTATTGTTGTCATCATTATCATCATCATCATCATCATCATCATCATCATCACGAAATAAAGACACATCCTTAGATGGTTCCAAACAGCCTTTGCTCTTTTGCCTGCTTATTCCTGTTTTGCCTGTTTATCTATGACATGTCCAAAAGGCATATGCAATAAAACAGGTACTTGAGAAATCTGTGTTCCTTGCTGCTTAACAGAAAACAATGGCTTTAATTAATGCAGTGATGTCATACGTTGAAGACTGTGATTGGTTGAAGTAGTTATACGCAAACCCCTCCCTTGTTAACCCAGGGACCCAGGCAAAATTAGGACGCGTCACACAGAAAGTGTACAGTAGACAATCTCTTGTAGTCTGAGAGAAAATGTGGCATATTTTGCTGATGAGATGGCATTCTTTATTGGAGAAACATGTTTGAGGATTAATCTTACAGCCACTGTAATATTTGCTTCCTCAGTCTACTGTCTACTGTTTTCCCCAATTACATGACACTGTCACATCATAAATGGAAGATGGTCACAATTATGTGTAACTCACTCTTCTACAAGTCAATAACAATAGTCAATCTTTCTTCAGGGGTTGAACTTGTTCTCTGAAGTCTCAATTCTCTGTTACTAAATAAAAAAGCAGGAATCACCGTGACAGGTGGGTATAAATAGCAGTAGTTCGTATTTATACACTGGCTGGTCATACAGGTGCCTCACCAAGGCATCCAAAGTAACTGTATCCTTGTTGCTATAGTTTCACATTATTTAAATCAGTTTCTATTCATTGTACTCATCAGTCTGCAGTTAAAATTCCAACACTGAAGAGCCATCGTATTGATTTTCGACCTGCTCATTGACCCATTTAAATGATTAGTCTGCGATCGAGATGCTGGTTGGTATTTTCTTCTCTTGGTTATGAAATTGTCCACCATCTTCCCTACAGCAAACCTTTACATTTTAGAAACAGGAAGTGAGCCTGCTACATTTACAATTAGCAATATGACACAAAAATAATGAAAATTAATTATTCATACACTTAAAAATGTCATGAAGGTGTATTAGAATGGGAATTGCTTGATAAGTAATCTGTGTTACATGCCGGCAATGTCCATGGGTCGTTTCTGTGCTTATTCAGTGTTTCACACACATTCACAGCGAATCGATCCGAATCCTCCTGCAGAAAATGCTGAAAATGTAGAAATAATCATGGCTCAGCGTGGTTGGGGGGGGGGGAGGTTGAAGGAGGTTGGAGGGGGTTCATTCCAAACAGAAAAATGACCCAATCAACTACACATAACTGTATGGTTAAAATCATTCATTCAGCCCACTGGCCTGCGTGGCTCTGAAGTGTTAGATTTTTCTAAATAGGACACACTCCACTGGACATAGAGCAATGCAGGC
Source organism: Paramormyrops kingsleyae (assembly GCF_048594095.1). Taxonomy (NCBI): domain Eukaryota; kingdom Metazoa; phylum Chordata; class Actinopteri; order Osteoglossiformes; family Mormyridae; genus Paramormyrops; species Paramormyrops kingsleyae. Next base: position 6,797,355 of record NC_132819.1, on the reverse strand, counting down.
CGTGTGGCTCCTGCAGAAAATACTATGCAAATCTGCAAAATATAACGACGTATGCACAATTACACTAATACCCAATTATTAGGGAAATACAGAAAACTGCAATATAAAAAATAAAATGATACATATTCTTGTGCTCTACAGTGAAAAAATGCCCACAAAAGTTTTGTACTTAAATTACGTATTTAAGAATCTTTCCCTGACTGTATTATTAATAGTTTTGGGTGTTCAAGGGCCCCTATAATGTGCTGACCCCTTGAATCTGCCAGGGTATCCATGCCCATTGGCACCCCTGCTGGCCAGTAAAAGGAAGTTTTTGGCCCTAGCTAAGAGTCCATTGGAAGAGCTGCAATATATGGGCAAAAGCATTGGGACACACCTCTCAATCACTGAATTCAGGTGTATCATTCAGAGCCATTGCCACAGGGGTATAAAATGAAGCACTTAACCTTGCATTCAGGTGTACAGACATTTGTGACAGAATGGGTCGTTCTGAAGAGCTCAGTAAATAGAGGCAGGGTACTGTCATAGGATGCCACCTCAGCAATAAGTCCATTATCTAAATTTCTTCCCCACTAGATATTCCATGGTCACCAATAAGTGGTATTATTGCAAAGTGGAAGTGTTCACGAACAACAGAAACTCAGCCATGAAGTGACAGACTTCATTAGAGTATGGAATAGTCTTCCTGTTAGTGTAGTGCAAGCTAAAACCCTGGGTTCCTTTAAATCAGAGCTAGATAATATTTTAACAACTCTGAGCTATTAGGTAAGTTCTCCCCAAACAAACTTCATGGGCCAAATGGCCTCCTATGGTTTGTAAATTTCTTATGTTCTTATGTTCAGACCATGTAAAATAACAGAGTAGGGTCACCGAGTGCTGAGGCGACTAGTGCATAAAAGTTGGTAGAGCTCTGTTGAATCAAAAACTGCAGAGTTCCAAACTTCCTCTGGCATGAACCACGGCACAAAATCTGTGCATGGGGAGCTTCATGAAACGGGCCTCCACGGCTGAACAGCTGCATGCAAGCGTTACACCACCAAGCGCAATGCCAAGTTCCAGGGGGAGTGGTGTAAAGCTCGCAGCCACTGGACTCTGGAGCAGTGGAAACGTGTTCTGCGGAGTGATGAACCACGCTTCTCTGTCTGGCAGTCTGATGGGTGAGTCTGGGTTTGGGGGATGCCAGGAGAACGCTACCTGCCTGACTGCATTGTGCCAACTGTAAAGTTTAGATAATGGTATGGGGTTGTTTTTCAGGGGTTGGGCCCCTTACTTCCAGTGAAGGGAACTCTTAATGCTTCAGCATACCGAGACAATTCTATGCTTCCAACTTTGTGGGATCAGTTTGGGGAAACATTATTATTTTGGAATAGGTGAACATCATAAGGAAATCGATTTCAGCCGGTCGTGTAAAATGGCAACTCGGACCTCGGAGTTTATATGACCATGCAGACAATCATTGGACCTAATGAGTCCCATCCGCCTGGCTGTAGGACAAAAGGTGACTCATCTGACCATCTGACTTTTTTTCCCCAATGCTCAGGCGTCTAGGTCTTCTGCTCCTCGCACCAGCCTATGCTTGGACACAAGAAATTCCTGATCAGCAGCCCTGACACCGATCCCAGGTTTGCGAAGCTCACATCGTACAGCTTTAGTGGAGCCTTGGTCACAGAGGTGCTGATTCAGTTCTGCAGTAATTTTTCAGGCTGTACTGTACTGAGCAGCTGTCTTGTTAAGTGTCCATCCATTCCTGTTGGTGAGTTTAAATCCGCAGCCTCTCTTCCTCTTCGCCAATGCACTTTGTCCATGTTTGGCATATGCAGTCATTATAAATTATTTCGCCATTTCTGTGATGTACCTGTTATTCAGGCACCGACCTTTCTTCCCTCTTTGGAACTTGCGTTGCTTTGAAAGCTCGTATATCAAAGTGTAGATTGTCAAGCTTCTTTTTTTTTCAGCTGACACTGCTAATTGGCATTCAGCCATAAGTGACTCCCCTTTGCAGCTGCGTTTTATAATTGCTCCTTCAAACTTAAAGTCCTTTTTCATGTGGCATTTCCATTATTTTGTCCAACCTCCTTTTGGAGGATTTCAGGAATTTCACCTTCCCAGTTGGATGAGTCTGGCATGTTTTATTTTGGTGACTGTGAGGGTGTTTGTGATTCAAAAAGAGCTCCTAAGAAGGGCCTGTTTATGAAACCAATGTTGGGCAACAGTAATGCGAGTCAATGTACATTTGTGTCATTTTGTAAGCATGAAGAACAAGGTCTGCAAAGGCTCATGGGAAAATCAAGTCTAAGGAGTTAAACCCAAGATCCTTTTGACATTTCGTTGACTCCTAAATGCATAATTCTGACAACCCCCCATGTGTTAATGCATGGACTGATGCCCCCACCATATCTCATCCTGATTAAAGGCATTTTTAATTCAGGTTGCCAGCTCAATAAAGCACCATCGGCAAGACTCAGGTGTTAAGCGAGATAACGCCCAAGTTCACACGAGGGCTGATTATCAGCTATCCAGGTGAATCCACAAATGTCCTTTCTCCAGCACATTTGCCAATTAAAACTGAGACTAAATGAGGTCACACCAGGCTGAATTAGTTTGTTTTTTCATCACGGTCAGGAACCTCAACCAGGTTGGTGGTTATAGAAGGTGAAGGTCACGGGGTTTATGTATCTGAAATGTTTAGCTGCTATAGCATTAATCCTATGGTACGACATGCAAATATCTCCTGATAAAAAGTGACAATCTTAATGCAATAAAATACACAAATGCCAAGCAGCCTGACAAGAATCAAATTAAAGGCAGCCCAGCTCTCCTGTTTCCTGGGTTTACCGCATCCAGCGAGGTAGCTCACAGATGGCTCGGCGAATATTACAAGCTGTTTATTTTCTGCATAAAGCACCACTCATTGACTGAAATGGTTAGGGCTGTGTTTCTCAGCCCAGTCCTAGGGGACCAGCAGACCGGCCATGTTTTTGCTCCCTCCCAATTTCCAGCACACCAGAATCAAACAATCAAGCAACCGAGAATGTTGGTATATCTGCATATTTTTGTTTTACAGGGTGGCTCGGGAAAACTCATTAATATGAATGAGAGAAGTGCTACCTGATTGGCCAGTGAATGCCTTTGACAGAATACTTAAGAATCCATGCTAATCACTAACTGCCGGAATCCATAAGTCAAAATACTGCTACCCTATGTTAAGGAAAACAGATTTTACTGCGACTGGGTTCAAATGCTTAAAACTTACAGTCATACTTTGGATAAGCATCTTACATAAGATGGATTCCTTTTTGAATAATGTTTCCACACTTTAATTCATGAATACAGGTAGCATATGCCAATGGGAGCACATACTGTACACCAGCCAATCAGATAGCACATGCTAATGGGAGCACCTTCGCCAGCCAATCAGGTAACACATACCGGTGGGAGCATGTTCTCTGGCCAATCAGGTGCTTATTTCATGAAAATTAATGGGTTTTCCCAAACCACCCTGTAAAATGAAAATTCACGGTACAGCCATGCTGGGAGCTGGCAACTGCTCTTGTTTCCTTTCTTTATTTCTTACTAACTTTCCCTCATTCAGGTCTCGTTAGGGACATTTACGCATCTCAAATAACTGTCTAAAGTCAGATTCCATATTAATATATTGTTCTTTCATTCACGTAATTCAACTACTGCGCATGTTCTTTTTTAATCAAGGGGAGCCAATTAAATGAGGTTACTGCTATTCCTGTTCCTGCGGTTATTTCGTCACTGGGAATTAAATTTTACCCCAGGCAAAAATCTGTAGTTTTGCAGGAGCGAAAGCTCACTTAGTGAACGCACACGGAATGCGGGTGAACTTAAAAAGGCACAGTCACATGCAGAATTAAACCCACTTACAGGAAGTCAGAAATGGTTACATAATGCCTTCAGATGCAGAAAAATATGCTGAAATGGTACAGAGCCTTAAAATGAGAAAAATAAGCATGGCAACTATGAAAATCACAAGGCAGATACAAATAAACAAGTCAAGTGGACACAGCCTGAGGAAATTGTGAAAAACAGAAACAAGTGCAGAAACTTCACATTCTGCTGTGACTGTAAATGAAAATGAGATAAAACTACAAGTAACCCAAATAACCCAAATCCGGCCAAAGCTCAGATCTATCCAATCATGTCCCAAAATGCTTTATGAAATACCGGCCCACGGAGGTGCTATCTAACAGCAGTTAGACAGAAGTCTCCAAGCCGGTGAAATGCTAACACGCTACAGGTCATCATGGTCAGCGCTTGTGTCATGCTAGTGCTCGCTGAACACCATGCCCTCTACGAGACAGCGCTAATTTATACAACATCTGCCAAGCACTATGTCTGCCACATCTACTCAAAATATTCAATTACAGATAAATGCATAAATGGCAACAGGCGCAGTCACTCTGTAGATTCAATTATGCCACGTTATTGCTCGATTACATGCGTTGCAAGGATTATCTTTTTCTATGCCATAACAACTCCTCTATCTTCGTGGCGATTTTGATCCCTTATGGCTGGTTGGTTTTCCTCTGAAAGAATGACTTTCAGCTCATTTAGACACATAAAAGCAGACAGACGGCCGGATCATCGCATTTTAAGCTGTCAGTTTTTAAGTGAGAATTGCAACAGGCCAGCATGATTAAATTATTATTTTTTTTTAAGCAGTATATGAGGGATTTAATGATGGATGGTCTCCCATCTGGGCTCAGTTGATGTACAGGGGTTGGACAATGAAACTGAAACACTGACCAATAGTGTTTGAGGTTTGATACCTACATACGTGCGGTTTAGTGGCCAATCTTCATTGCCCATGCATTCCATCATAAGAGCAGGGAGTGAAGGTTGAATTAGCAGAGCAATAGCGCAGCTGTACATAAAATATTACAATCCACACAACATAATGGGAGACATATCAGAGTTCAAAATAATAAAAAAAAAAAAAAAAAAAAAAAAAAAAATTCAAAATAGGACAAATTGTTGGTGTGTCTCACTGGCACATCTGTGACCAGGACAGCAAGTCTTTGTGGTGTCGAGAGCCACGGTATCCAGGGTAATGTCTGCATACCACCATGAACAATGGACCACATGCAACAGGAGTAACTGTGGATGCAAGAGGAAGCTGTCTGACAGGGATGTTAACCTGGATTGTATCCAAAAAAACATAAAACCACGGCTGTCCACCTCGACTCTTCTGTTTCCACCAAAACTGCTCGTTGGAAGCTCCACATGGTCAGAATTCATGGTCAGGCTGCTCTAGCCAAACTTTTGGTCATCTGTGCCCATGCCAAACATCGATTTCAATGGTGCAAGCAGTGCAAATCTTGTGAAACATATTTTGTTCTCTGTTGAGTCCACCTTCACTGTCTTTCCCACATCCGGGAGACTTACTGTGTGGAGATGCCCCAAAGCAGTTTACCAACCAAGAAGATAATGCACCAATACACAGAGCAAGACTGGTGACAGAGTGGTTTGACGAACATGAAAGTAAAGTTGAACATCTCCTTAGGCCTGCACAGCCACCAGATCTGAATATTATTGAGCCACTTTGGGGTGTTTTAGAGGAATGAATCAGGAAATGTTTTCCTCCACCAGCATCACGTAGTGACCTGGCAACTGTTCAAGAGGAACGGCTCAAAAACCCTCTGGCCACCGTGCAGGACTTGTATCTGTCATTCCCAAGACGAACTGATGCTGTCTTGGCCACAAAAGGAGACCCTACGCCACACTAATACATTATCGTGGTGTTCCAGTTTCATGGTCCACCCTCTGTAAGTGTAGCCGTTTCCGCATCTTAGTAAAGGATGCGTGTCATTGCGTTAATCCGTCCCGATCAGCCTGTGGAAAAGCATGGGCTGAGTTACTGTCGCCGCCACACAGCGGTCCTGCCAACGCGGCCTCCGGATCCTGCCGCTCAGAGCCCTCCCCAAGATCCAGTGGGGGCTGCAGCCACACTCTGAACATCCAGTCACTCTAGCTTGGCTCCCCCTGCCCCCATCCTCCCCCAAACATGCTTCCTTAAGCGGAAGAGCTCTCCTACCTGCCCTGGGAAGAGGCAGGACAGCAGCGATAATGAATGGAAAATGTGGAAAAAAAAGAAACAGGATATGGTTGGACATTGTGTGTGTGTGACAAGCAGCCAGATAGGCCAGAGATGGTGGATCTGCAGTTTGAAGGAGCCTCAAGTGTGTGAGTACAGGTCTCCCCGGAAACGGCAGACCGCGGTGACACAGGTGCTTCTTAATAGTTTATAGCTGCCCTGGGCCTTCCTGATTGGCCAAGAAGCACCCAGTATTTTTTCTTTTGCTACAGCCATGGAAAAAAAATAACGACAAAAAAAAAACAAAAAAAAAAACACAAAAATCTTGATCCCCCTCACCGTCACTGTAAGAGTCCCGGTCGATGTCACATGGCAAGACGTGTTTATGGAGCTGAGCGGGGTGAGTGGGTGAGGTTACCGACACGGCGAGGAGAAGAGGAGAGGAGAGGAGAGGAGAGGTGGGCGATGGAGCGCCTATTCCATGGCATTTAGGTAATAAAGAGACTGGGAGAAATCGGCCGGGGAAATGTGACAGCATGTTCTGCTGTGAAAACGTTCACGCTGATAGGCCCCAGGGGGCTGGGGGGGGGGGTCTCTTAAAAGCCTCCCTAGGCGGTGAGTTAAGTGCTGTTTGTTATAAGCACTGGCCCTTTGAGTGCTGTAGGAATAATTAGGAAAATAGGAACTCACTTGTTTTCCCCTCCTTTCTTTAATCCCAAATGTCTTTCTTTCATCAGAGAAGCGCCGGGTGCTCAAAATCTAAATGGGGGATAATATATTAGCGCAGCAATCGTCATAGTGATGTTTCCCTTAACGCAAATGCTGATGCGATGTGTAAATATACACGTCCTCGTTGCCAGGCCCGAGTGAGCCATCCTCACATCGCTAATCTAATCGAGGGTTTCTTCACAGGCAGGCGTGAGAACGGCACACCGAGCGAGAACTTCCACGTCATGATCTGCCCCAGAGCGCCGCGTCGAGGTTCTCACTGCGATTCATCTTGCTAGCTGGAGCTGATTCTTGGCACTCTCCTCTACGTGCCTTGGCGTTGTAGCTTGGAGTGGCGAGAGGCAATCGGCCGCGTCTCCGGTGCTTTTGTGCGTTCGACTTTGTCTGTTCTCGTTGACACTCTGCCACAGGCAAGCGTTTGCTTTTCACGTTGACCGCTGTACCAGAGAATGCTGGCGTGATCGAACTAGATTAAACTGTTTGTCGTAGAACTCATCCAGGTGCGTTTCAAATGCTGTAGACGAGAATATCCTGGGGAATAAAACTCTAAGAAATGCAGTGGCAGCAGCTACAACAGGCCAGCTATCGTTCATAGAGAGTTAGCCCCCCTAAATCGGCAATGTATTCCCCATAGATCAATGCAAGCTACGCTATACCCCCTGTTGTGAGACCATGGCTGAAGGCAAAGGATTTTCCTCATCATTGTGGGTGGAAAAACCGAAGATAGAACCCCGTGGTTTGGGGATTTGGGAAAGAGGACGCAAGCCTTTTCGGAGTTTTTGAATCCTGAAATATTAATAACAATGTTTACTGGGTTGCACAGAAGACATTTATTTATACCAGCCTATAGCAGCATTGCTAACAATTTTACGCTGATTAGAGATTAATACAGCTGGATGTTTTTTGCAGCGGCAGCTGAGTTAACGCTCTTAGGGAATCTCCGGCGGTTTTAGTGTCACCTTTGGGCGACTAGTCCAGTATCTACTGAAAGCAGCCTGAATGGATATGGAAGGTGGGCCTGGGACTGTATCTGTCACTTCCTGTCTCACTTTCATGCGTGTTGAGTAGGCATGTAGAAGTAAACCAACAGGAAACTATCTGCGGCAGCTGAAAGGGAACTGTGGCAAATGGCGGACATTTAACCAGCTTGTTAACAGGAATGTTTGGAGGTTTCACTGTATATTCAGTTCAGTTTATTTTCATATAGCGCCAACAGAGTTACACCAAGACACTATACGTTGCCTTCATTCCTAAAGGCTGTTATCTGAATCTGAGGCAGGTGCAATTTTTCGATCGCCATTTGTCTTGATAAATATCTGTTTTTTTCCATGACATTTCTTGAATTCCAGACTTGCATGTGGTGAGTTTGTATGTCTGTGTGACCCTGACCAGGAAAAGCTGTTAGAATAGAGATGCATTACCACGCTTTGTCAAGAAAATGATGTGAAATCTATGAAAAATTTGTAATGGGCTGAAATGGCTCAGACTTTTTTCCCCATAACCATCAGAGTGTGGTATAGATACATAGCGCTGTGGGTCCAGGGGGCTTTTTACAAAACAAAAATCCTTTTTTTAAAATCGTTAAGTGATTTATAACCTTGAACTCGGTTTTCTTTGTTTTAGGGATCCTCATTTTCCAGTAATAATGAGGCAAACTTTGTCAACTAGAATAGCAACCAATGACCCTGAACTAGCAATACTTTCATTTCATTAGTTAAGTGTTCTTGAGGACCAGTTGAATCCTAAACTAGTTGGATAGGTGGTTAACTGGAAATCAGCGTGCTTTACTGTCAGTCTGAAGGCTGGGTGCGTCTGAGAGTCTGAGAGCCCCCCAGGAAACAAAAGCATTTAGTGATATTTTGTTCGTTGTAGCATTATTTCCAGCATCGGTGAGACCGCTGTGGAGGGCTGTATGCACTTCAAACTTCTACTAAGTTTGCTCATTTTGTGTTGTGCATGTATCTCGGAGATAAGAGGTACACGTTTCAGTTAAAGGTATATTTCCGGCTGATTTTCCACCGGCTCATTCTCTTGTAAGCCTACTTGCAGCTATTTCACTTTGAAATTCCTCATTTTAAGCAGACATGCTGCCAAGTCACCTTACCTGAAGGCAGACTTCAGGTTGTTATGCTGGGAAGGAATCAGCTGATGTGTAAGTCTCTCCGTTTCACACGCTGCAACATCCTGCTATTTTTGTTGCTAAGTCAATGGGCTCTGCTCTCACTTCCAAGCCTCTATTTTCTCTTGACATACTACTAAATACTTCAATTATAAGAGCATATGTCATCCCCTTTAAGCAGAGTTTTAGAGGGCCTAACCCTAATAAGGTCAGAGAGAGTTGCATCACTCCCAACTTACACTAACACTAAGACTTACACTAACACTAACACTAACACATACATTAGCAGTAAGATTTCAATGGGTTTCTATGAGCTAATGGGCAAACCCATCACTCAAAACATCTCTGTCCATAATGGGACAGTATGGAGCGCCTTAGGTGTCATGGTAGAGAAAAATATTACCTTGTAGTAATTCATGCTCTCAAATTAATGTCATGCTCTCAAGTTAGTGATTTGTGCACTTGAGTTAGTAATACCTGCTCTAGAATGAATAATCTATGCACTCAAGTTATTAATTTATATATTCAAGTTAGTAATGCGTGCTCTTGAATTAATAGTTTGTGCTCTCAAGTTAGTCATTTATGCATTCAAGTTAGAAATGCATGCTCTTGAATTAATAGTTTGTGCTCTCGAGTTAGTATTTTATGCTCTCCAATTAATAATTAGTGCTCTCGAGTTTGTAATTCGTGCTCTCGAGTTTGTAATTCGTGCTCTCGAGTTAGTAATTCATGCTACCGAGTTAGTAATTCCTGCTCTCGAGTTTGAAATTCGTGCTCTTGAATTAATAACCTCACGTTAAGACATTTCAAATGTGCCAATGGCCTGCCATGAATTAACTCCAATGCACAAATTATTAATTCGTGAGCACAAATTACTCAAATGTATGACTCACTAAAATACTAGCCCAAAATACTAACTCAAGAGCACAAATCAATAATTTGAGCATACAAATTGCTAACTTTTAGACAATTATTACAAAATAATATTTTTCCCTACCATGACACCTAAGGGGCTCCAAAGCACAGTGATTTTTGCACGCTTCACGAAATTCTAGTGTTCCTCTGGTTTCGGACCCTTTGACGCCCATCGTGTCGAGGGCCTCAGGTGTGGCAGCACAGAGCAAAGCTGCATGAACACACAGGGGCACAGAAGAATCTTACAGGGCCTCGCGGCGCCTCGCATCAGAGCGAGCTCAGGGCTGGACCAGACAATCCAGGCATTTTTCACTCAGGCAGGTAAACTACTTTTGACATCCAAAATTGCATCACATCTTAATAGCAATGCTGCTCAGGGACTGCAGTTTACATTGCTGGAATTTTCTCCTTGCCTTTGTATATTCACCAGCTGCCAATTAGTTCCCATGTGATAGAATAGCATTCCAACAAACATGCCTGTCACGTCGATTGCGGGAAGTGGCTTTCGGATAATGACTAAACGTACTTTTGTGCTTCACGTCTCCCTGTCTCTGAAATCTGAGTCCTCTGAAAGCCTCTGTGATGCCAGTCCTGCCAAAGCAGACAAGCCAAATGCCAACTGTACAGGAAAGAGCATTAAGCACGCCTCAGAAGTGCGAGAGGATCCTGCAGACATCGAGAAGTCATTCAAGAGAGATCTGCCTGCCAATTTAGAGCGATGTCTATGGTGGGTCGTGCACAGGGGGCGTTCAGGGTATAAATAATAGGACTCAGACTCAGTCAGGACCCGGGGCTCCGTGTCTGATTGGCTCGTCGACGTCGTCCTGATGCCGCCAAGCTCTATCACCGGAGACCATCATCTGTCGGCCGTGGAAGCTGAGAAAAGACCAAGGTTCTTGTGTAGTCAACCTACCCGGGGCGGGTGACGCCATGCTTGTTAGTATTCTGCAGTGTGATAAACAGGGGAGGTGTGGAATAACAAAACAGAAAGCAAACGTTTGCCTGAAATGTCACTCACAAGATGGAATTCTGAAAATGTTATTCCCTCTATGGCTTTGCAGCCGGGCAACATGTGTATTAGATATCAATGTGTTTTTCTTAAGGATTTCTATAATAATTATAAATAATTATTGCGCTTTGCAAATAATTATTGCCAGCGCTACCGGGATTCATGATGACAGTTCTGACATCATAGGTTATATATAGGTTTTATTATTTTACGAAGCACATCAAATTACAGATTTCAATTATAGATTTCGAGCTATATATGCAGAATGCGGCTCTCATTTCAATTTTAACTGCTGTAGCATAAATTATTATGTCTTGTTAATATATGGGTCGCTGAGGAATTTTACTTAGACTAGCACTGATGGACATAAGTGTTTATGTTCTGTTACTTTGTCTTAAAAAGGGCTGAAAGGAACAAAATCCAATTGTACAGGAATGGGGACTTATGGTAGACAAATGTGGTGGTGGGCTATTTTTGGGAGGATACTGCTGTGGCTTTTTGGGAGAGGTTATCTCCCCTTTTAATGGCCCATCTTAGTCACAGCTTCCAAAATGTTTCCATCTTATCTGTAAGATCATGCAAGATTTTCCTATAGAGAAAAGGTGCTGTGATGCATAACACCTTTCAAAGTAAAATAAACAAATGTAAATTATTTTTCCTAGACATTATTCAATTTATTACTCATATCTTTTTACTGAAATATTAAAGGGGTAGTTTGCCCCAAAACTGAAAAGGATGTGTTTTAGAGGGGTTGTATTGCTATCTACAAATCTGGGCTGTTCGGCTGGGAGATGCCTAGTTTAGGAGATCCCTCATACTGTACATAATGGGACTGAATGTTGTTCTTTCTCTGGTGATTAAAGAGCCAAAAAAAAGCATTTCAACACCAACATCTCTTACTCAATCCATAGACTTTGTAGTGAGTAGTTTAATGTAGAAACTACAGATGCTCCTCCACTTATGAACGTTCAACTTATGAACTTTCAGACATATGAACGAAGAGGACTGTAAGTCCAAATTGTGTTCATTAGGCTCCCGTTTCCTGTCCGCAACATCAATTTTTTTTTCTGTGCGCCAATTCCAGCTAGTACGAATTCAGGCCACTACTCCCGCCGCGCAGCAGCGCAGCGTGCGTACTACCAGCATTCTAGTTCTTTGTACTTGCGTAAACCCTTAAAATGATGTTGGATAACGACTTACGAACATTTGAAGTTTCGAACGGCCGTTCGGAATGTATCTCGTTCATGAGTAGAGGAGCGTCTGTATTTCCTTCTAGTGAACTCTACACACCAATCATATCATTGCGCAGAAGATGCCAGGATGATCTCTGCAGTTCTCTGCAGTTCAATCTCTGCAGTGATATGATTGGTGTTCTTGGTTGGTATGTTTTGAAAAACGCATGTGGATTCTGAGTTATATGTTCAAGACTGGAATATACCTCCATCCATTGTGGATTATTTAGAAAACGCTCCATTCACCTTTTAGGTCAACTCACGACTTACACAAACGGTATAAGTTAAACAAATGATTTGTAGACCTAATTTGTGCCTAAGTATTATCTAGCTCCCTATGAGATGCAGGGAGTGTGTGGACGTTTCAGGGGAGGGGGGAGGCCAGAAGACCTGCCCCAATACTCGCAGGTAATCAGTCGGTACAGATATAGAATTCGTTTTCTTTGTGAGAGATACTGAGAGCTACGGTCCAGCTCCAGGGATTCCTTTCTTCATTTTTCCTATTTGCATGTTTGCACGGCTCACCTCCCTGCCCACAACCCAAGGCTGCAGACGGGAATCACCTCTGTCTGTCTTTTGGCCCCCATTTCTTATGGATGTCTTTGCCGTCTCAAAAACCATTTTTCCATGTGAAGGACACGTGACAGAGGAACACTTTCCGGTTTCCATTAAGCCTACGTTTTGTGTATTATGTCTATGTTTGTTTCTTGTTTTGCCATTTTCAGTGGTTGTTCTGGGTGTGGCGGTGGTGCATCGGTTGCTGCTGTTGCATCTTGTCTCTGGGACCCTGGATCTGTGAGTGTGCATGTTCACCCCATGTCATGATGGGGTTTTCCCAGGGTTTTCTAGTCCCACCCCACAGCCCAAAAATATAGGTGAGTGTGCCCTGCGGTGGGTTGGTGTCCCATTCTGGGTTAGTCCCACCTTGCACCCATTGCTTTTAGGACAGGCTCCAAATCCGCATGTCCTGCAAAGGGCATGGAAATGGATGGATTATTTCCTTTGTATATATTCACTTGACACTTCCATCCATTTTCTGAAACCGCTTCTCCTATTCAGGATTGGGGTAGGGGGGAGGCACAGAGGCTATGGGCACGAGGCAGGGTACAATAGGACGGGGCGCCAACCCATCACAGGGCCCAACCATGCCGCCCCCCACACCTGACACTAGCGGAAAATTAACAAGGTTATTTTATTGTCATTTATATTTAATTTCCGGCCCGTAATGTGCTTAAAACTGTGCAGTTCATGAATCATGAGGAATGTTTAATGATATTAGTATTTTTTATTATTATGAATTATGAATCCGAAACGACATTATTAGGTGAATCCATGTGACCTCCAACATATGCAGAACACTGCTTTGTATGTGAAGGCGTTTTTCCTCCGTCTCTGTTTGTTCTTAATGTTCAAAATTTCTCTCAGTGAAAGTAAAGGTCAATTAGCTAATGACCCACAAACTCACTTCACCAGCTTAAGTGGCGCAGAGGAGTTCATGCGAGTCACCATCACCTCGAGTACATTTCAGCAAATCGAGCGGAAGTGCACAAGCATAGCAGCGTTTGTTGATGGTATCGCATGTCAGTGAGTTATTACCTCTGCCTGTGACAACAAGGTTGGTGGTTCAAACTCATGGAGAGCAGAGTGATGTCACAACTGGGCCCTCGAGCAAGGCCCTTAAAACCCAGCTGCTCCAGGAACGCTGACTCAGCTTGTACTATGAACAAAAGTATCTGCTAATTAATTGTAATGTGTGTTCATTTTGAGGTCGTTTTTCGTCTCTGAGTGTAAGGAGATTCCTGATTCTGCCTGTGGATGTTCTTGTTGTGTCGTCTTTTGTGATGAGTGCTTTTCTGTGTTTATATGAACGTGTGTTACCTGCAGGATAGGTTTGCTTGTATGGAAAAGCGCAATATCCTCTGTAAAATGAGGGTGGTGTGAATTCCTGGCAAGGATGGAGTTGGGGGAGGGGGGCGTTAATGTGACAAGCTCAATTTCACTTTGTAATCACTGCTACATTTTACATTTTATAAAACACTGGTGTGTCTTCTCACCATTGGGGGTGCCGAACTCGGGATTTGTGTCCTGCCGGCTCGGATCTCATCGCCCTTCCTTACGCCCGAAAGCCCAAAGTCAGCCCTGTGTTCCCCATGGGTTGCTGCCTCCCTCTGTGTCCATCATCCCAAATAAGGTCCTTCCAGTCTTTACCAAGGAAAACCTTAAACCTTATGGCAAAAGGATGGGAAGGATCCTAGGATTGTATAAGATGGGTGGAGGAGGGGCATAAGAGGGGCCAATCTTATCATTAGCCAATAATATGTTTTAAAATGATGAGTGACAGGGAAGAGGGCCAATTAGCTTTCAGTTGGGCCCAGTCTCCTTGTATATGCCCCTGTGAAAGAATCTTCTCAGGAAGCCAGAACTGATTCTCTGCTGTTTCCTGGAGAGATTTTTTTTCCTTGAATTCCTTCTCTTCACTGGAGGACCATCCCCGCTTCAGAGGTGTGCGGTTTGACAGGAAGCTCTGTTAATCTCTGACACACTTCTCAATGGGCTTCGCTGACTCACTTTTGGTGGAAACACTAAGCTGTAATAAATTGGCATTTAATGGCCTTCCTCTGCCATTACCAAATGCCTTCCTGTAGGCATTGTCAAAAACGCAACGCTTCGGGAACAGCAAATTTTATCCTCATCATCTGTCACATGATCCTGGGTTTAAGCATGTGTGGGTTTGCTGTTATTTTCCAAGGTATTAATAGCATAACAATAAACAACCTCGATCCTAAACGGAATTTTCACCAAAATTGTGAATCAGGCTAATTGCTTCAAATAATTTTAAGTACCAAGGTAACAATTAGGGGACAACTAGGGACATTTATAGATATGCAATATTAGTATTGCATCAGCACTCTTTCCTGTATTCATAATCATATGAATACTATATTGGTTATTATGTACTTATTTTTTTTTCATAAATTAGCCCTCTTGCAATTATGCTCTCATGCATTATTTAGTTTCGTTTTTTTGCAGCAGAGTGCTGTAGAGCTGGATCTGTTCAGAGCCCCCTGATAAAATGAAAACAACAGAAATTTCCCATTTTCATTAGGAACTATGCTTAATGTAACAAGCTTATAGGCCAGTTAATAAACATTATTGTGGAGCCCACGTGCTGTTAAGCTTTGCCATCCGTGGCACCGTGAGCAGCAGCGGCCAACTTAAGCAGTTGCAGTTTCTTTATATAGCAGCTGCTTTTATCCAAAAGCTGAGCGAAGGGTCACTCAGTCCTCAGGCCGATTGGGGTTATGTGCTTCTCACAGTGGCCCAATGGTGAAATCACTCTGCTGACTCTGGGATTTGAACCAGCCACCTTCTGATCCCTGAGACACACGCCGCCCCCATAATGCAGGGGGTGGGGTGGGGGCAGGGTCTTCCTACAGAGCTGCACTTGCTAACAGGAAGCCCAAAACACCTGTTCTTGGTTTGAAGCCACCAACCAGTTGTGGCAGATTGCCCTGTCAACTCATGGTTTATATGAGGAGATGCGTGCAAAGCTATCTGAGCCATAAACACCCAATTAGTGCAATTTGACCTCAAAAACAGAGTCCTGACCGCCAGTCTGTGTGTTGGTGGGAGAGGGTTTGCTGATGGAGCTGTGAATTTCATTACTGCTATCATCCATCTGCTTCCCAGGTTTCGCTGAAGAGAATTAACGGGCTGCCTGCCACCACCTGTCCCAGTGCCCAGCGCCTCCTAGTCCTTTCTGGAACCAGTGTCACGCCATGCAATGAAATGATCATTGGTGACTACATGAAATACCCCTTTTGTAAAGAATTGATTAGAGTCGAAACTAGGATGAATTTCATGGACGAATGAATGATGCGCAGTTTACTTGCTTGCCTGGGGTTTCATTATTTTCTTTTTTTTTCTTAAATTATAATCATTCTGTTATATGGGCAATTATAGGATTTTTTAAGATGGGGACATAAGAGGGGCCATAATTCATGCTGAGGAACCAACCTTATCATTTGCCAATGATATGTTTTGAATCGGTGAGTGACAAGGGAGAGGGCACTCCTGGGGCCAATCAGATTGCAGTTGGACCCAGTTCCCCTGTGGCCACGCCCCAATATGCACTCCTGCTCCCTATAGAAAAGAGTGTGTCATGGCTTCCAGGTGCCCCTCAGTTGTGTCCCAGGGCCTAATTTAAATGGAAAAGCCCATGCGAGAGCAGAAATTCCCTCAACATCATCCTACCCTTTTCTCCCCTCGCTCACTGATTCCTAAAATGATTAATATGCTGTATTATTTAATGGGCAAAGCTTGTGAAATTCCATAACACTACAAAGTTTCACGCTAGATTAGATCAGATTCAGAGCTGGTACCCATTGCAGTATGTTCAAAAGTCGATCTGCTTATTAATATTTATGTTCTGGCCACAGTAAATGCTGTGCATATATATTTTTATTCAAATTTACCCAGTAATAATAGCTACTTGTTTAACACACCTACATAAAATATGTCCTACACTCAAAAAGAAGTTAAGACCTTAAGAATCGTAAAACCGACTAAACAAGGACTATTACAAATGAAAATAGTCCAGCACAGCCAGGGGTCGCAGAAGCATTTTTAATGTGGGGGGGACACACTGGCGGGGGGTCTGGGGACCATCCCCCAGAATTTTTTTAATGAATTAGATGCCATTTCCTGCAAAACCTGGAGTGGTCTTTCAGTGTTATGTGTATTCTCATATCCATCAAGTGGAATGGATTATTTCGCGAAGCAATAGAAACAGCGCTGGGTGAACTGATACTTTATGTTAAATGTGGGGGGGTCCAAATGAATAATTATAAAATATGAGGGGGACACGTCCCCCTCAGATTTAATGGCGGCGATGCCCATGAGCACAGCACAGCACAGCACAGCACACAGTCTGCCAAAAAAAATCTAGAACACAGTTTAATACAAAACCTAACACAGCCTATTGTATTCACCACAGAGACCAATAAGAAATACAGGAACCTCTATATGTCCATCACAGGTCCACAGACTTATGAGTTACAGTCTGTTGCACTGGAGAGCCTGAAAGGCAGGAGAACATGCTACGGAGTACGGTTCAGCACTCAGCCTAGTATGAACCGACACACAATCTAACATATAGTCTAGCACTCAGAGGATCCAGCTCCTGATGACATAAGCACAGGCTGAGCCCATCAATCTCTGAGATCCACCACCCGTGTCCAGTCCTGGTGGGGGCTATGGTGCCCCTCTGGTGCCACTCACTTCCTTTTCAGGCACGGAGGAAGACAGTGTGCCCTCTGGCCGCTGCATTTTCCTCATACCGACCCTCTCCCTCCATCATGTTCTTCTGTTATTCACTCTCCACCTTCCTCTTCCTCCCTGCGCGAGGCCTTCCTCTTCTCCCGCACAACTTCACCTCCGCTCCTGAACACCGTCTCCGGAAATGAGCGAATCACTGACAGTCGTGCGCTGAAGGCACGGCGTGACTCTGAAACATCAGTCCCGATTCACAGCACGCGCTTTGTCACCCCGTCCGGCTAAAGCCGTTTGATCCCTTTTCTCCGTCTCCCAGTGAAATGAAGGACCCATGTGCCCAGGAAACTGAAGGTGAAACTGTGAGGGAAAAAAGCAATAAATGGAATTTTCACTTCGCTTTTTTGTTCTGACATTAACTGTGATTCAGAGCATGTGAAAGGGAGTGAGGTCAAGTTTTCCTGCTGTTTGAGGAAGGGACTGTAAAGGGCTCTGCTGGATCACGCTGGATTATCGGCGATCACATGACGCAGCTGACACTGGTGCCATTAGAAGACTGGTGGCTCTTCCTAGGTGTATGATGAACATAATGGTAATGGCTAAAAATGTTGCCGCTTGCTTACGCAGACTAGTCGACTAGTCGCCTTTACCATAACGCTTTAAGCTTGACGTCGACTAGTCGCCTTTACCATAATGCTTTAAGCTTGACGTCGACTAGTCGCCTTTACCATAACTCTTTAAGCTTGTCGTCGACTAGTCGCCTTTACCATAACGCTTTAAGCTTGACGTCGACTAGTCGCCTTTACCATAACGCTTTAAGCTTGACGTCGACTAGTCGCCTTTACCATAACGCTTTAAGCTTGACGTCGACTAGTCGCCTTTACCATAATGCTTTAAGCTTGACGTCGACTAGTCGCCTTTACCATAACTCTTTAAGCTTGTCGTCGACTAGTCGCCTTTACCATAACGCTTTAAGCTTGACGTCGACTAGTCGCCTTTACCATAACGCTTTAAGCTTGACGTCGACTAGTCGCCTTTACCATAACGCTTTAAGCTTGACGTCGATTAGTCGCCTTTACCATAACGCTTTAAGCTTGACGTCGACTAGTCGCCTTTACCATAACGCTTTAAGCTTGACGTCGACTAGTCGCCTTTACCATAACGCTTTAAGCTTGACGTCGACTAGTCGCCTTTACCATAATGCTTTAAGCTTGACGTCGACTAGTCGCCTTTACCATAACGCTTTAAGCTTGACGTCGATTAGTCGCCTTTACCATAACGCTTTAAGCTTGACGTCGATTAGTCGCCTTTACCATAACGCTTTAAGCTTGACGTCGATTAGTCGCTGATCACGTGATTATGACACTAACAACATGAATGCCTCAAAGAAAAGCAGTTGTACAGAAGTGCAGGGAAAAGAGCAAAAATTGAGCAGATGGAATTATTTTTGTACCTCAGTTACCTGTGATTAATGAATACCTTCTGACTCGCATCAGCGTATTTCTGCCCTGGAAAATTCGATCGATAACTAGCATACTTTTGCCTAATATCGCTGGAGCCGAAACTTGTCGGGGCTTATTAGTGGAATAACGAAAGATCAATCTGCTGGCCAAACTTAATAATGAATTATAAATATGTGTAGATCGTATAAACAAAATATAAATAAAAGGCTGTGTCCTGTTTTCATCATGATCGATCCCCTGCATAACTAACAAATAATTTAACTTGTTCATCCTCCATTGTTTTGGGATGGCAGTGTAGTTTCGTATGAAATTACTCCTGTGAAGATTTACCTATGAGTGTTTTGCATCTCCCAAGCTTAAAATGGCCAAGACTTACAAAAGTTCCCAGCCGCCCAGGAACCGCAAAGGCTCGATGGTGAGCAGGTTTACAGGCCGGATCCTGCAGGAGTTTTGTTTTCCTCCCCAAGTGTTATGCCAACATTTCAGTCTTTGTTCTACTGCACTTAAATGGAAGTCGCAAGACACAAGTGTCATTGTCGCATAAATTGTTGATGCCGAGTTTCAACCTGTTGTCGTTTCTACTGGTTTCTGTTAAAAGACAAGTGTATGAGCCGTCTGTTGTCAGCATATGCGTAAAAGTTTGCGAATATAGATTGTCGCTTGTCACAAAGCATTCCCTTCTCCTGTGGTTTCATCAAAGACGGCATCAGCCGTTAGTTGATTTCGACTCGAATTTCATGACTGTTGACTTTAATAAAAGTTGGAACTGCTTCAACTATTTAATGCTGAAGTGCCGTCGACTTGCCTTTAACAAGTGGCCTCCCATTATGGCGTCTTGTTGTAAAGACTGTCTGTATTGAAGAAGGTTTTCTGAGAAAGAGAAGTTACACCACACTTCGGTATGTCGACGATGGCTCAGATGATCTTCAAGACTGTATACCATCTTTACATCTCTGGAGGCAGTGTCACCAAGATGGGCCTGGTTCCTCATCCAGAAACATAGCTCATACTATTACTAATGGCGGGGGTGTTGAATCAATTCCACACCTCTGTGAGTTCTGATTGGTCGGCTCAGCCAGCAGCCTGTCTGCTCAGCTCAACTGAGCTCCCCAAATGATCTGGAGACTGACGGCAGCCTGCCTGAGCTCAGCTCTGCTCTCCCTCGCAAATGGCACATTTGTAGTGGAGAGTTCACGGGAGAATGAAAACCTAAACGCACAGAAGAAAAGGAGACACACACAGAAGCAATGTGAGTTGCGATTTTTTGGTTCATCTTTCCATTTATCATTTAGACAATGTCTATTTGTCTTTGGGAACGATGAGACAGACACTGTCATGGTAGCTGTATTACTGCCTCCAACAGAATTTCCATGTGGAGTTATTAGTTATTGCAGGGAGGTTGGCTGACACAGCAGGAAGGAAAGTGGTAAATCTCATTTTAAAGTGGCATTTTTAGTTCTCTTTTTGTCTTGACATAATACTAACACACTACTTTTAGTATGTGATTCAAGTGTTTCTGATATGATCGGTTATAATAAAGAAACAGATCTTAGATAATCCAGGTTATTGCGCTTCTATTTACTCTGTAAATTGATGCAGAATTTGGGCATTTAGAAACTGCTATGATAGTTAATGGATAAGTGTTGGTATGAGTGGAAGGCCATCAAAAAAGGCTCAGACATGAATCATCTGTGACAAGCCTCTCTGCAATGGAGAAAACGAGTGTATCGAAGTCTGGTGAAACAGTGGCAGACATCTCAGCGCAAAACATTGCAGCACGTTTGTCTTCAGGGAGCTCTCTATTGCCCCCTGTCCAACAATGAAAGTATTGCGTTTTCAAGTATTACCTCTCTCTGTTACGGAGATCAAGAACTGAATCATCGTGACCCAGGATTTAAAAAACAATATTTGTTCCTTTTTTGTGTTTGTAGCAGAGACTGCCCTAGTCCCCCGACCCCAGTCTAAGCTCACTGCCATTGAGCCCCCACTTCTGGTGTGTTTGTAGAGTTAAAGTAGTTAGCACACAGCCTCGAGGAGAGGAAGAGAGCCCCTTTGAGACCCGATCAGGAATCAAAGTTCTCAAGCTGGTGGCGGGGGGGTGGAGTGGGTGGGGGTTTGACAGGGTTGGTCTAATTAATGCGATGACTTTGATACAAGTTTGTAGAATGGCCTGGAGTCCTGCCATCTCTGTTTTTCTCATTACAATAACAACACAACGGTTTGCCGT
This sequence comes from Paramormyrops kingsleyae, assembly GCF_048594095.1. NCBI lineage: Eukaryota > Metazoa > Chordata > Actinopteri > Osteoglossiformes > Mormyridae > Paramormyrops > Paramormyrops kingsleyae. The sequence continues at coordinate 6,776,329 of NC_132819.1, read as the reverse complement.
GCCAGCGCTGGGGTCCGGGTACTCAGGAGCCCTGATCCAGAGCGGATTTCCTGTCTGACGACGACATGTGTGCGATGTGTGAGTACACTACAGTGTGTCACGTTCTAATCGTCACTAATGTCATGGGCTGCGGAATGCATCTGAACTGGGGGGGGGGGGTGGTTAGGTCATATCCACTTATCTGTTTTGCTTTTTAAAAACTCAGGCATAATCTTTTGTTTTAAAAAAGGGTCGGTAATTGTTTTCATGATTGTTCATCACTGCATTCTAAATGATGCTCCAGAAGTTACCCCGTGGTCCTTGGCTCACCTGTTTCTACACATTCCACTGCTTTTTCTCGTTTTCCCTCCGACATTCCAAGGGCAGCCACGGGACGCCTCGTAAGACATGATGGTGAAACGTGCATGAACATGCACGTGCGGCGAGGCCCCGCGGTGGAATGCCCTCCCCCCCTTTCGCCGTACGTCTGACACGCTTCCCATGATGCACTCCACTGCAATTCCGACTGTGCTGGAGAGAGAGAGACACACATCGGCAGAGAGGTGAATAGTCCACGATGCGACACTATCCAGGCGACAGATGCCATTTCTGAACATCATAAGGTAGAACAAAGAACAGAGGAGCAGAGGAGCAGCTTGGAGAATGGCCCAGGCCCTTAGGACCAGTAAACGGTGGGATCCTCCCTTCACGTGACCCCAGATGTTAATGGCTGTGCCTTCAAAGCAGCAATTTATTCCTCGATTTGGACAAGGTCAGCGTTTGGATAATGGCTTTTATATCTGCCGATGCAGCTCGTTTTCTCCCGCTGCTCCTTCGGCATTCACGGCACCCCGCTAATCACCCAGTCAGAGCGTGGCACGCAAAAACAATAACAGAAGCTCAGACAGAGGGGAGCACAAAAGAGGAGTTTGACTCACAGAGCGACCCCTCCACACGGCTCCCGCCATTTGGCATCATCACCTTCACCTCCCTGTTCTCCGCGCCTGGCTTTTTGTTCCACGGAGCCTTTTAAAGGCTGGGCTCCTTTCGCTGATTCGCTCGCTGCTCAGCCAGTGACTTGTGAGTCTCTATAGTTCCCGCATCCGCGGCCTGATCATGGCCATTGCACTCTGCGGAGGACTTGCTGCGTACAATAATGCAGCTGCCTTTGCACAGTACTTCCCTTAGTCCTTAAAAAAAGTGCCAAGGTTATAATAAATCCAATACATACTTCAAAACCACTGAGAAACTGTATACTGTATATCTGTGTTTCTTATTTGTCTTTTTTTTGGTGGTGGTGAGCTGGTGGTGGGGGAGGTGGGGTTCTAAGGTATCCCTTCTGTCACCACCTTTCCACAGACCCAATAAAACAAATACCCACCTGCAAACCCCCAATCCCACATGCATTTCTGACTCTCTTCACCAAATACGACACAACACACCAAGGACTGGAGGCTGTAAAACCTCAGTCTGGACTCTGCTGCTCCTCATGCAACAACGTGGAACATTTCCAGAGAAGCATTGCAGCTAAAGACTGGACAAGACATAGCAGAACAGGCCCTTTCATACTATTGTTCGATACGTGCTGAATTATATAACAGCTTGTTGGCATCAGTCGCTAATTTGTCAAGCCTGATTAATGATGTATTACCCAGATGAACATATAATTAGTGATTCTCCTTTCCCGATTTAAGATTGCTGTTTCATTTTCCGTTTGCTCTGGGAATCTCTAACACTGACTTTTCATCGCCGCGAGTAGAAGCTGATGCTGAAAATCACAGCACATGATGCATCAGCCGTTTTTTGTGCAAACACACTTCACCCCGGCATGCACATAAACACACGCATGCAACAGCTATCGGGGGGGGGGGGACTGGACTAAACCAAATTGTGATTCTCAGGGGGAAACCATTTCCTGCACTGTTCCGGGCTTCAAGATTTAGACGGACCTCGGTTGTCTAAATCTTCTGTTGTTTTTTTTACCGGCATCACACGTCATTTGATTAAAATGAGAATGATAAACTCTCTTCCCTGCAGATTTCTCATTTGGCAAATTGGTCACTGTTGTTGTTTAGGCAAGATAACCCCCCACCTATCGTTCCTATCAGTGGGACGTCCATGCCTTGCAGTGCACCACTGAAAATGTGTCTGGTGTAATGGACATTTTCCTGAATATAAGCTTTATATTGGATTCTTTTTGGAGAAACGGTGCAATCACACACTCTTAACTCGCTGTTAATATTGCAATTTATTTAGTTACACAGAGGAAAATTAGTAAAACACAGGAGGCAAGCCTGCTGCGTACAGTACAGTTTTATTCATTCTAGTCTCTTGCTCTGCTTTACAGATGAAGTCGCTTCAATTTTCCCAGCCCTGCCGGAGGCCATTCGGCTGACAGCCGAAAGCCAGCCAGTTCCCAGCCAAAAACCAGCCGAAGGAGTTGACCCCCCTTCTTCTGGAGGTGTGCCTCAGTAATCCTCTAAACCCGCCCATTTATCCACTTGCAGGGTGTTACCATTAGATGGCGCTTCCTTAACAAAAACAAATTTCAGCTGTGGTCAGAAGTCCAACAGGTATCAACCTGAAGCTTTTGGTAGCCATCAGCAAGCTTCTGGCTTAATTCTGACTGGATATTTGACCACTGTTCTTGGCAGAATTGGTAGTTGGTTTCCTAGTATGGCTTTAAAGAATAACCTACAAATTTTCAATATGTTTGAGAACATATAGGTGAACTGTTCCATAAAGCAGGAACAGTTCTGAAGCTTGGCATACTTATCAGGAGTGAAAATTTATTATTCCAATATTTATTTATTTATTTATTGTTTTGTACTATTCCTGTAATATAGAAAAGCTCAAAAGTCTTGGCAAAAAAATTCATGATGTGATTTTTACATTTTCTCAGCACCAAATAGATTTTTGAAAAGTGTATGTTTGATTTGAACAAAAATAGAATAATCACACTCCAAATGGTCTCAGATAATTGATGCTAAGTTTGTGCTGAATAAAAGCATTTGATTCACTTTGGGATAAATGTGTTTTAGGTCAAGGGTGAAATATTTTTAACACTAGAATCACTGAGTTTTTATTTTCTGGTGCAAGTCCCGAGGTGTTCTTCACCCCTGCTGAGATTTTCACAGGTCTTCAGCTCGATTCTCCTCCTGCTTTTGTTGTGCAAACCACCCTGTGAGGCCTGGTACATTTGCATTTGTTTACTCAGAGTAGCTCAGATCCAAGTCAGGCCAAACCTCTGTGTGACATGGAAACCTTCAGAAAAGCCTGCCGTATCTATGCAAATTATCCCACACACTGACTGACCTGCAAATATGAAAGACACACATTCACAAAATATATGGACACACAAGTTTGCATGTCACACACAGAGGTTTGGCCTGCCTTGGATTTGAGCCACTCTGAGTAAGCAAATGCCGGGCCTCACAGGTAATGGGTGTGTCTGCACAACAAAAGCAGGAGGACAATGGAGCTGAAGACCTGTGAAAATTTTTGCTGAACTGAAGAAGCGTCTGAGTGCCACGGAAACAAAGGTTGCAGCCCTGACGGAAGCACTGAGCGCCACAGAGTCCCAGCTCACAAGCACAAGGTCTGCACTGGAGGCTGTGACACAGAGACTCATCCTGCTGGAACAGGACAGACCAGAGAATACAGGACACCAACCGGGTTGCAGTCCAGTTGTGAGGAGGCAACTTTTTCAAACTCCAAATGATGAAGATGATCAACAGACATTTGGATCCACCACCCCCGCCGCTCAGCCAGCCAGTGCCACCCCTTCCTGCACCCCCTGCACGCCACTGCCAGGTCCTTTGCCAGAGATCTCCACCAGGACTGTATCTATTGAACGGGAGGAAGTCTTCTACTGGGACTGCTTTGTGCGAGGCCAGTATAGGCCAGAGGTGTATGCAGCCAATTTATTTATGGCTCTTACACCTTTTGAGACCTATACGGGCTGGGTGAAGCATGCGAACTGGTGCGGCACAAATGGCAAGAGGGAGTTGCCTCATAACTTAAAGGAAAAAATACAATGTTATCTGGTCAAGAGGTTCCCAGAGCTGACAGGGGAGCAGTGGCATAGAATAAGAAACAGAATCAATGAGAGACTGAGGAGCCCCCGAAAGATTGATCCAGAGACGCCTCGCCTTGGTTTCTCCCCCCACTGAATGTTAATGACACATGCCTGAATAAACAAAACACATGAAAGCAATAAAATTGAGCCTCGTTACCTTTTGTTTTTGCCACTATTGAGTACTGTACTATACAGTGCAGTATTTGCAATAAAAATGCATCTCCTATTGATCTCGTATCAAGATATAATGATAAGACTACTACAGAGAATTTGTTGTATTTGTGATAAAAAATGTTGGTGGCCCATTAGCCGTGAACAAAGATCAATGCTGCACAGATTTTCGCAGGCCTTTAGCTCCATTGTCCTGCTTTTGCTGTGTAAACACACCCATTACCTGTGAGGCCTGGCATATTTGCATTTATTTACTCAGACTGCTAGCTCAATTCCAAGGCAGCCCAAACCTATGTGTGTGATATCTATACAAAATATCACACACACTGACTGACCTGCAAATACGAAGACACAGACTCACAGAATATATGGAGAGACAAGCCTGTTTTATTTATAGAAAAGAGTGAATATAGAATAAAAAGTTGCCAATAGAATGAAATGAGTAGCAATGAGTAGGTTTGCAGACCATGGACCATGACTTCACTCAGTTTATGACATATATGAACAAACATACGTTGGGGACTGATGTGTTAGCGGGTTTTCATTCTATTAATTTCATTCTATTAGCAACTTTTTATTCTATAAACGCTATTTTCGTATAGATATGGCAAGCATCTGTCACACACATAGGTTTGGGCTGCCTTAGATTTGAGTTAGCAGTCTGAGTAAATAAATGCAAATGTGCCAGGGTCCACAGGTAAGTAGTGCGTTTGCACAACGAAAGCAGAAGGGCAATGGAGCTGAAGGCCTGCTCAAATCTGCTCAGGCTTAGTAGTTCTAGGTATTTTTCACCAGAATATAAAAAGCTCAGTAATTTTAGTGTTAACAGAGACAACATCTACTGTTATATTTATATTAAACAGTGCAATATGAAAATACAAAACCAGTACAAAATAGATTATATTCTATTCAAATATACATTCTGTCCCTCTTTGTTCAACATCCTGTCCATCTTATTACTTTATTTAGGCCTGTAATTAGTGTGTTGCACACATCCTGGGTCAGTCTCACCAAAAAAAAGAAGTGAATTAAATTTAAAAAACTCTAAAATTAAATATACTAATCAGTTACAGTTACCTGATAACAGGGAAACTCACTGCAGCTTAATTTATCACTGCTCCTCCTGGTGGATAGGTAAATCACTGCAAGTGTTATACACAGAAAAGGTTTAGGGGCGGATCATGCCGGCCCCCTTGTTCATGACATCACCAAGGGGGATCTCATTACAGTCAAGGTCCCACCCAGATCCCAGCAGGGACCTGTCAGGGACCAGCCATGGCCCCATCAAGGAAACAGGGGAAATTTCAAGCGACTGCATCTGTAGCTGGCCCATTTGGTGGAAAATAAGTCGCATTCTTCATACTGTTCTCATGTTGTTTTTCTGATAAGTGGAAGAGAAAATTGAAGTAAGTTGTGTTTCAACCATCCATCTTCTATGTCTCAGGTTGGGGGGCAGCTGGAGCCTATCCCAGGAAGCACCGGGCACAAGCCTGGATGCCAGTCTATTGCAGGGCACACACACACACACACACACACACACATGCACACATACATGCAAATTAGTCACCAATCAGATGTCTTTGTGTCTTTGTGTTTGTCTGGTGCAAGATCACACAGTAGACATAGCTGGGCCCCAGAAGCCCTGAGGATCAAATCTGATTGGTCCTGAGGATCAAATCTGCCAAATCTGTCCAAGTTGACAGGGGATCGATCATTCCATTTTCCCAAGGTGGGGCCCCTGATTTTGCAAGGGCCCCAAGCAGCGCCCCCTAGTGTCTGGAGCCCTGAAAGTCCTCTCCGTTCTCCCCCACCCCCCATGTCTGACACACGCAAACTCCACAGAGTTGGGCTGGGAACATGTTATGGGGGTGCAAGCCAACAATACAGCCCAATGAGCCAACAATGTCATCAAAATGATACAGCTAATTAGTTAATTATGGGAAGAATGGACTGTAAAATCCATAGCTGTGTGACTCACCAGGAGCTGAGCATGACAGTTCCAAAATACGTGTTTTGGCCATTTAAGAAAATGACATTCGATGTTTCTGTGGCGGGTGCATCATGTGATACTACTCCACAAGGTCTAAACAAAATTAGCCATATCAGATCAGTCAATCGCGTGCAAATAACAGAAATGTGATTCAGCTCTGATCAAAGTGCAATAGTTTTGTCTTTGTGTGCCTTTAATTCACCAGCCATTACTTTCACCTGAGAAAACAGCTGTAATATATGTATGTGTCTATATAAAAATAAAGACTTTAACTGCACCATGTACATTAAGTGACTTTAATTTCCAATACACCTCTGTTGAGAATTATGTACAAATTCAGCAGGGAGTTCAAATGAATTGCTGTCCCAAATTTTACATCAGGCTGAAAATGTGTGTGTGCTTGTAGGAACCAAAACTCTTCTTATTTGAAATTTGCAGTTAAATGCAAACATTAGGATATAATTTACAGTGTCATCATTGTGAAAACATTCTTGATTTTTAAATACACCATCTTGGCTCGGTCAAATTTATGTGACAAAAATGTAAGCTCTGATTTAGCACTGGAAAAGTGTTTCCTTAGATACAAAAATAAAAGAAAAGAAAAGAGGAAGCCAAAATTGCTTTTCTTAATGAAGACTGTTCTCCACATATGATTCTTTCAATGAAAAATGTACTTCTTCAAAAGGTATTGCAAATTGCAAGAAAATATCGCAGAGTCCTTGGTCTTACAATGCCCACGGTAAATGTCACGAGGCTCCTTAGCCAGGGGTCACGCGGTCACTGATTTTGTCATGGGAAAAGGCAAACGGTAAGTCACACTAATAGCACCATCCTCCCATTTATCTCCATGAACGAGCAAACCACTGGAGGAGCTGCAGGGAACTTTATTTATCCATAAATGCAACACATGTTGCAGCAGAGGCACCCAAGATCCATCACTGCTCTGACACAGCAACTTCCAGGATTGATTTATTTATTTTTTTTAAGAAATTTTGTCCAACAGCATTTCTGCTTTGAGTCAATCAGGATGCAGTGTAATGCAAGTGAAAAAAATAAGGTAAAACAACTACAAAGGGTAGCAGAGGTGATCTCTTGTGACCCCTTTTATTACCATGGTGATTAATCACCAGCTGAGTCGACTTCTCAGGTAAAACAAAACTGACCCTGATTAGGCTAATTACCTAGTTTAGTTAAACAAGGTCAGCTGAGTGACCTGGTCACAGGTTTAGTGGGATATGCTCATGGATTAGGAGGGTCTAAAATAAAACAAAAATAAATAACTCACACTGCATTTTCTCTAGCGTAAGGTATTTTTTTTGCCAGTACTTGTTTGCCCTATAAAGAACTGCAGGTTCCTTTAAAAAAAGCTTTATTTTGTTGAACTCTGCTGTCCAGGGTTTCTGTCACTTCACAGACCCTCATGTTTATGATAATTTTACCCAAATATCCAGTGACATAAATTAAAATTCTAATTGTCATAGCCTACTTTTTGATATATCTGAACTTCTCTGTCAAAAGGATATCAGTAACAGTGACACTAGTTTCCCCTTGTTGTAATATGTATATATGAAAATTTATGTACAGAGTTATAAATCCTTTTCTAATGTGTAGATGCAGTTCAGGATGCAGTGCGGGTAACTGGGAGTGTAAAGCCGGGTGGATCACACACGCTGTCACATGCTGAGGGAGATTCAGACCCACTAATGCAGTGTTTCCCAGTTCAGTCCTCGGGGACCCACAGTCCACATTTTCGCTCTACTGGGAGATGGAAGGGAGCAAAAACATGGGCTGTCTTCAGGTCCCTGGATTGGGAAGCACTGTGCTTGTGCATCTGATCTGTTTTATTTTTTTGGTGGGGGGAAACATGGTAACTGGGGCTGAATATGGAGACTGTAACACTGAGACCAGGTAAGAGGCGAGGATCCAGTAGTGCGGGGTGAAGTGGTCTTTATTAGATACAGGGAGAACAGGGATGACAGGTGCGGGAGCCGGGTCGCTGCGAAACCCGATCCCAAATGGGATACGCTCCCAGGGGGAGGCTGGTGACCTGAACTGGAATCGACAAGCAGAAGACGAGGTCGGGATCCGTAGCAGTAAGTCGAAGTCGGGGTAGTCAATCCGAAGGGACGATGCTGGGACAGGAGACAGAAGGTTCGAAGGAAGTGGGCGGCGGGAAGTCTTTGGGTCGAGGTCTCAGGAAAAGAAGCTGAACTGAGGAGGGAACAGGAACAGGCAGGGTGAGTACAAGCAGGGTGATGACCGGAAGATAACGGAGAGACAGGGGAAGGATCAAGCGCTCGGTATGTTTCATTAAGAAATGTCAACAATACTTTGCGTTGTCCTGTTGTTGTTGATCTGGTTTTTTAGCGATCTCGATTTCCGTGTCATTCATCGCAGCTGGGGGAATCTGCCCTAGTGGGCGTGACATTACCCCCCCCTGACGGCCGCCACCGGGAGGCCGACGATGTTTCCGGGGTCTACCTTGGGGTCGGGGCGCCGGTTTGTCGGGATAGGTCTGGTGGTATTCCCGCACTAGTCGGGGATCCAGAGCCGGGGAGGACGAGACCCAACGACGTTCTTCAGGAGCGCTGTCGATCCAGTCAACCAGGTATTGGAGTTTACCGCCTCGTCTCCGGGAGTCCAGCGATGCTCTCACACGAGCGGGAGGGTCGTCATCTGTGACCGGCAGAGGTAGCTCGTCCTCGTGCGGCTCTGAACGTAGATGACAGTGCTTCACGGGTTTCAATAAGGACACATGAAAGGTGGGGCAGATTCGGTAAATCCGGGGCAATTGGAGACGCTCTGTCACAGGCCCCACCCTGCGCACGATGCGAAACGGCCCGATGTACCGGGCTGTCAACTTACAACACCCTGGAATGCGGAGATTTTTGGTCGATAGCCAGACCAACTGTCCTGCCCGATAGGGGAATCCGGGTCGGCGGTGCCGATCCGCCTGAGCCTTCTGCCGTTCCGACTGGGCGCGCAGGGCAGATTGCGTGCTGCGCCAAGCCTGTTGGCAGTCGCGATACCATGTTTTTACATGGGGCACCTCACCTTGTGGGGAGTCCCACGGGAACAGCGGTGGTTGGAAACCTAACACACACTGGAAGGGGGATAGTTTGGTTATCGGACTTACCCTGGAGTTGATCGCATATTCCACCCATACGAGATGACTTGCCCAACTAGTAGGGTCTCTACGACACAATAGGCGAAGCGCTTTGGAGATTTCATGATTAGTGCACTCCGCTAACCCATTAGCTTGCGGATGGTAGGCGGTGGTTGGACTGAGGGAGATCTTTAGCTTATTACAGAATGCCCTGAACACTTGGGATGTGAATTGGGGTCCTCGGTCTGACACTATATCTTTGGGCATCCCAGTGTATCGGAACAGGACCTGCACTAGTTTTTCAGCTAGTTCCATTGCTGACGGAAGCTTTGGGAGAGCAACGAGCCTACACATTTTAGAGAATCGGTCCACTATGGTGAGTATGACGGTCTTACCGGACGAACGGTGCAGGTCCGTGATGAAGTCCATTACGATGTGAGACCAGGGTCTGGCGGGTGTAGGTAGGGGTTGGAGTAGTCCTGCTGGACCTTGAGATGAGGACTTGCACCTGGCACACTCAGAACAGCTGTCGACATACGAGTTAACCTGCTCTATCCACTTCGGCCACCAGTATCGACGTGTGTGTGCGGCACTGTGTACCGGTTACCCCAGGATGACCGGTACCAGGCTGGGAATGTACCCAGTGCAGCAGTTCTTGTCGATACTTCTTGGCCACTTATGTCAGACCGGGAGGACAACCCGAGGGTATGGAGTGCCCCTCATTTTCTGCTTGGATCTTCCCATCCAGGTCCCAGATAATTGATGAGACGAAACACCCTGGGTCCAGCACTGGCTCATTCTGTCCTTCTCTTTCAGATGATGCGAATTGCCTAGAGAGAGCATCAGCCTTCACATTCTTACTGCCCGGTAGGTAACTCACCCGAAAAGAAAAGCGAGCGAACCATTCCGCCCATCGTGCTTGTCGAGAGGAGAGACGCCTGGCCGTCTGCAGGTGTTCCAAGTTGCAGTGGTCGGTTAATACAAGAAAGGGGTGCTGGGCTCCTTCAAGCCAATGGCGGCATTCTTCCAGGGCGAGCTTGATAGCTAACAGTTCTCGTTCTCCTACTCCGTAGTTCCTCTCTGCTGCGGATAACTTCTTGGAGAAATAGGCACAAGGGTGTTGTTTACCTGTGTTTCGCTGACGTTGTATCAGGACCGCCCCCACGCCTGCCTCCAATGTGTCTATTTCCACCTCGAAAGGTAGGGCTGGACAGGGTTGTTTCAAGATTGGAGCGGAACAGAACGCCTCCTTCAACTTCTGGAAGGCTTGCTCGGCATCGGAAGTCCAAGAGATGCGAACGGGCTTGTCCCTGGTTAAGGAGGTGAGAGGCCCGGCTACCTGACTGAAATTACGAATAAAGCGACGGTAGAAATTTGCAAAGCCCAGGAACCGTTGTAGCTCCTTTAACGTCTTGGGGCGTGGCCACTCCTGTACTGCCGTGACCTTATCCTCGTCCATGGCTACCGCCCCGGGACGAATCACCTCCTGGTGAAACTCGCACTTCTCCAGTTTGGCGTAGAGTCGGTGTTCCCTCAATCGCTGTAATACTTGTCGCACATGCTCTCTATGCACCTGCTTCATGGGGGAATAGATCAGAATATCGTCGATATACATGATCACAAACTTATACAACATGTCGTAGAAGACACGGTTCATGAAGGATTGGAATATTGAAGGACTATTTGCTAGCCCGTACGGCATCACGCAATATTCATACTGCCCCCTACTGGTGATAAAACAGGTTTTCCATTCATCTCCCTTCCTCACCCTTACCAGGTTGTAGGCACTGTGAAGGTCCAGCTTAGTGAAGACCACCGCCTCTCACAAATTTTCCAGAGCTGAAGGGATTAGAGGTAAGGGTTCTCTCCGCTTTATGGTGATGGCGTTTAATGCCTGGTAATCCACTACCGGCCGCAGTCCTCCGTCTTTCTTTTTTATGAAGAAGAATCCTGCAGTAGAGGGTTATGTGGATGGTTGGATGATTCCCTGAGTCAGGCCTTCCCGTATATTGTTTTCGATGGCTTCTTCCTCCTGGAGAGAGAGAGGGTATAGCCGACCGTGGGGCAACGGGGCTCCTTCGAGTAAGTCAATCACACAGTCACAATCACGGTGTGGGGGTAAACCAAATGCTTTCTTTTCGCTAAACACGTCCTTGTATTCAGTGTATTCCCCTGGAAGGTTGTTTAGCTTACCCGGAGTTGGACTTTCTATGGAAGTGGCTTTACAGGCAAGATGTAAGCAATCTGTCTTACACCTTTTCGACCACGCGCGCACGTAACCTGTTGTCCAATCGAAATACGGGTTATGTCGTTGTAACCAGGGGAGTCCGAGGATGAGGGGGTCTTTAGATTGGGTCAGCACCAACACCTCCAGTGTTTCGTGGTGTAAGGCCCCCACCTGCATTCGAAAGGGATCGGTACGATGGGAGACCCGGCTTTTCTCCATGCGCTCTCCGGTTACTCCAAGTACTGAAAGGGGACGTGTTAGTTCATGTAGTGGTAACTTCATCCGGGTGGCCAAGTGAATGTCCATAAAGTTCCCGGCAGCACCGCTGTCAACTAAAGCCTGTACTTGGAATCGTACCCCACCCCACTCCAAACACACCGGCATCATCAATTGTGTGGCCGTGGCCAAGGGTATGGACGATACACCTACCGGGAGCGAGTTTCCTGAGCTTCGGGTTCGGTTGGGGCAGGAGCTTAGCGTGTGCCCAGCCTCTCCGCAGTAAAGACAGAGTCCCCCTTGCAGTCTTCTCCGGCGTTCGGCAGGGGTGAGAGGCGACCGCCCGAGTTGCATGGGTTCGGAACTCTCTCTGGAGGGCTGGTACTGCGACCGAGGCATGAAGGTTGATTCGCGTTGCTTGCGTCGATCACTAAAGGTGTTGTCCCGTCAGACCGCTTGCCGCACCAACTCATCAAAGGTGGGAGTCTCTCCGTGATGAGCCAATTCATTCTGCACCTCGGGGTGGAGAGCACGCAGGAAGAGTACCTGTAAGCAATCATCTGGGCACTGGAGATTTGCAGCGATGGTCCGAAACTCCAGTGAAAATGCGGCGACGCTCCGATTGCCTTGACGACAGTCTAGAAGGTGAAAACCTGGTCTTCGACCCACTGCTGGGTGGTCGAAGACTTCCCGTAGAGCACGATGGAAATCCCGTGCCGAAGATAGCAGGGGGCTGTTTTCGACCCACAGGGCAGTTGCCCATTCTCGAGCTTGTCCCGTTAGTAGGGAGATGGTGAATCGTACCTCCGCTCCAGGATGACGGAACTGCTCTGGGTGCTCCTCAACATAAAGCCCATATTGCATCATAAATCCTTTACATTTATCAGGGTTCCCATCGTACCTCTCTGGCATAGCGTTCGGCAGAGTGGTGGTGGACCGAGGTGGCAAATCAGGTAGGGGTACCTGTGATGCATGAGATTGCAACAGTTGTTCCATGGCCTTGACTCGTGTCTCCAGGTTTCCCGCTGGATCCATACAGGCGAAGTATTCTGTAATGCTGAGACCAGGTAAGAGGCGAGGATCCAGTAGTGCGGGGTGAAGTGGTCTTTATTAGATACAGGGAGAACAGGGATGACAGGTGCGGGAGCCGGGTCGCCGCGAAACCCGATCCCAAATGGGATACGATCCCAGGGGGAGGCTGGCGACCTGAACTGGAATCGACAAGCAGAAGACGAGGTCGGGATCCGTAGCGGTAAGTCGGGGTAGTCAATCCGAGGGGACGACGCTGGGACAGGAGGCAGAAGGTTCGAAGGAGGTGGGCGGCGGGAAGTCTTCGGGTCGAGGTCTCAGGAAGAGGAGTTGGACTGAGGAGGGAACAGGAACAGGCAGGGTAAGTACAAGCAGGGTGATGACTGGAAGGAAGATAACGGAGAGACAGGGGAAGGATCAAGCACTCGGTATGTTTCATTAAGAAATGTCAACAATACTTTGCGTCGTCCTGTTGTTGTTGGACCGCCCATGGAGGAAGAATGGGAGAGGGGCCCAGACACTAGGTAATGAGAGCAATTGGCACCCCACCCCCACAGCAGCCCCTGCTCAACAAGGTTGACAGGGTTGGGCCAGCAATGAAGATTGGAAACATCGGCATCAGAATCAGTATCAACGATACCAGCATTGGCTCGAATCGCAAAAGCATCACAAGGAAAATCAGTAGCATCACCCATCTAAAAGTCCATAGGCACACAGTTGGGTCTACTGGTATTGCAAGGTTTCCCAATGTGTGAATGTGCATGCCTTGTAATGGACTGGCCTCCTGCCTGTGCCCAATGCTGCCTGGGATTCTCTCCAGGCCCCCGAACACCCCCATCAGGACAGAGTTTGAAGATTGGAGAAGTGGAGAAGCATGTTTTCATGAGCTAGTTCCTAAGTTACAGGGTTTCACAAGAATATTTTGCCACTGTCATCTTTGATCTAATACCAGAAAATAATCTTTGAATATGTTGTTTCAATAATAATTATTGTATAATACAGAATATATTTAATATCACAATCTGAGGCTGTCAAATTCAGCCGGGGACTGGCTGGTAGAAACATGCATTGTTCAGCAGTTACATGGAGTCCTAGCATCAGTAATTCCCTTTAAAGACTTTGTAAATTCCACATCATATAGGGAAGACTGTGAGTCATTTCTGCCTGGCCTCATTTTTTTAAATGCATGCGGAAGAATGGCAGAAAAATGATTGCGAATCAAAAGGAGAGGGTGTCTAAAGTTATATAAAATAGTGACTGCATGCTTCTCTTCATCACCTATCACTTCAATTGGTGGGTACGGTTCCATTTTTTTTTTTCAAAAATACTTTTTCCACATTCTCCTTTTTCTGCACTGACTAAATTCCCTTCCCTGTCATGGTTCATGAAACATTAACCGGTGAATGTTTCTCCTCAATCTTCCAGGGTGCTTTTCAGCCGGGCAAAAAAAAAAACAATAAAACTAAAACACAGATCAGATAAAATCAGTCAAGCCTCACTTAAGCCTTAAACTTAAATGAAGGTCGATATGCTTTAAAGCAATTAAGAAGGATTTGATGAAATGTGCCCAAAATGACCTAGAAAAAGTCTTTGTTATAACAAAAAACTAAAATATTATACTATATTATTTTTCCACGCAGGAGGTGACCTTGCCTAGACAGTTTTGGCCACTCAATTTCAGCTATTAATATTTGCACATCTTGAACTCCTGTCTCTCCGGTAACAGCTCTGGGCTCTGGCTGCTCCCTTGAGATGCTGTAGGGATGCTGAGGCTGCCCCCCCCCCCACGTCTCAGCTGACACCATCTTGTTTTGGTCTGCACCTCTTATTCTCACTGGTGGTTTCACCTCTCCTCAAATCGGGTGACAGTTGTGGGGGGCTGGTGCGTGGCCCTCTCCGTTTGGATTCTGTGGCAGTGACCGGAAGGTCGCTGGCTCAAATCCCAAGGTTGGCACACAGATGCCATCACTGGGGCCCTAAGCAAGGCCCTTAATGTTCCAGGCTTGACACACCGGCTGACCCTGCACTGAGGCTCCCAAGCTTACGCCCACCAGCCTTTGTGTCTCATAGAGAGCAAGGTGGGGGAGGTGAAAAGACAATTTCCCCCATGGAGATGAATAAAGTATCACTGTTCTGTAGACATTTTCCTTTATTGATGTTCCAGAAATTTGTGTAATGTCTTCCACTTCGAAAGTGTTCTTCCAGAAGTTCCATCAATGGACAAGGGCACAATACCCTTCTTGGTTGGAGTTGACAGGTCACTGCAAAAGTCAAGTTCCCTTAATCAGATATTTACAAAACTTGACTCAGCCGCTGGGAGCGACACGGGGCAAGTGATCAGGCCAAGACTCAAGGAGGATTAATGTCTCCGCTAAAAAGAGAGGCAACATTGATAAGGATCTATTTCAGTAGGAGAGCGTAATATCTGCACCCTACATTGAGCTGGGATTCTTAAAAAATAAAGCCTGCCAGCCTTGTAATTACTGTGTCATGTGCTAAAACCAAATAAGTCATATTTGAGCTGCTTATCTCTCCGTGACCAAGGCTACGGTTTTAGAGCAGTCAGTCGGTATGACCTTCAGTACCACCTACGCCGCGCAACAAATGAACCTCCATATCCAGACCGACTAATAGTTTGTGCCCAAGATACATATTTGCTGCACATTTGTCACCGTCCTTCTTATAATTCCTCAGCGACTTATTTTATATCCTCTTAATGTTTCTGAAGTTCATGCCGTGTGACACTGCCTCCCAGAATGACCATAAATCGTGTAATGTATCGGTAATGCCTTTAAAGACACTTGAATCATCATAGGTATTCAGCTGAGACCTCAAAATCACAGCTCCTTTGACCAGCCAGCCCTCCTTGTCATACCTGGTACTTCACATTTTGTAATAACATTTGTGTCTGACTGTAAAACGAAGTCAAACTTACACACATTCTTTTTGTCTCTCTCCAGGCAGATGAGCTAAAATCTGTTCCGATTCATCGCTTCTTTCCAATACGTTTAAATATTCCAAAAAGCTTACAGTAAGTTTTATTTAACATGTTTCAGAATCATGAAGGGAAGAATGTTCCAGTGATTTTTTAAAATATTATTCTGGTTTCTTTTCCACCATTTCCAATTATGACTCAAGTGCAATATTTAATTATTGCTCATAATTATGAAGAGGGATATATGAGTTGTTTATATTTACAAATATTTTTACAAGATTATAGACATGCTAACTTAAGTTTGACAAAAGCATCTGAATTATGTATATGTAATAGCGATGTTTATTATCATAATAAACTGCTTTCATTTCTGAATATTCATTTTACACTCCAGAGGGTTGCCATATCTTGTAACTATCACTCGGTTCTGTTTTTTAATGAGGAACTTTTGTGTGCCTGTTTAATTTTGTCTTAAATAAGATCGAAAAGCAGAGCGAAACACTATTAACCGCAAAACAGCGTCTATTTCAAACTCAACAGCGTGGCGAGGGACTGTCGTCGTAATGAAGTGAAGCCGCTGAGGGATAGTCTGGTTAGAGGTTTTTCAGTTGTAATTATTGGGATCGGTTCTGTAATTGGAGGTATTTCAGTTGTAATTACCAGCACTAGTCTACTGAGCTGAGTCCAATGACATCCCCCACCTATTCCTGACCCCCGGACAAACGGAACGCCCAGTATCACGGCAGCATGCATCTCTACGGCTGCCGAGGATAATTTAGACATCAGAGTTATAATGGCACCACACAGCGTCGTGCTGAAGCGTACTGGGAATACGCAGTGACCACTTAGAAGATGCATGAGGCCTCTGGCAAAAGAGAAGTTCTCATTTGCAACAGTTTTAATTTTAGCCTGAGAAGGTGGTGCGTGAGACGAGGTTGGCTAATTACCATTTGTGGAAGCGTTAGGCGATGCTTTATATTGTTCTCAATCTTAGTACACACTTTTATCCAAAGTCATAGACTTTCTATGTTCTGTTATTTGAGGTGAGATGTTCTTCAGTGTGATTCAGCATAAGCAACCTCTACATCTAAAGAATACGGCGACACATATCCTGCTGAAATTGCAACCTTTGACCTTTAAAAGTATTAGCTAAAAGAACCTCTTCATCATTTAAACACCCAATTCTATGTGTTTACTCATGCGTGTGTGAGTCAGGCAGATCCATGTTTCCTTCATCTGTCAGCTACATGTGTATTGTTTGGGCAGACGATGCCTCTTTATCGTCTTCTGACACAGAGAGGTTTGCATCCTATTCCCCGCAGAATAGCATTTAAAGACACAGAATGTGCTTCATTGAGATTGTTCCTTGAGGTTCAGCGCACCATTTTCCAGACCCGGCCTTGCAGGCTGCACCCGGAGAGTATCGTTAAACACGGAAAAGCAAATCACTTTTCCAATCAGGTATAGAAAGCAACCAGCTATATGAACTTTTTCATGGTTGCTTGTTTTAAGAATGACAGGCAGTATCTTTGGCGAGTTAGCAAAGGACACCATACCAACTAAATTTAGGCCACTGCAACTGGTATTCACAACAAATGTAGCCTTTCATCACATACCTGGTCAGCAAAAGCACTGTGCTGCAGTTTTACTCATAGCATCTGTGCTTTCTTACTGGAGAAATTGATGCTAATTTGCTTCAAGGTACAAAAGCAGAATTTTTGCCTGTAGCTCATTTTTGTAGCTCAAATATAAACCAGGCCATGCTCTGCAGTGATAGTGTAACCTTGGGTATTCGAGCTGAATAGCTTCTACAACATGGTCTGCATGCATGTGCAAAGCGCTAAAGAGGAATGAGGCACCTTGGGCCTATTGACAGGCCGAGGTAGTAAATAACAATAATCTGATAATCCAAAGTGCTGACAGATCCCATTTCATGTTTGTTAAGACCGGACATTTTCACTGAAAAATCTATCGTTTAGGAGATGGATATTTTGTTTGTGTGATAGAAAAAACACCAATAAAATATCCTTTTTATGACCCTCATTATGTGATCATTGTACTAAATATAAAATTATGACGAATGACATCAATACCTGGTTTCTAAATGACCGTCCCTCACTTAAAGATAGATGAGTAAGCCAAAAAATAAATATGAAACATTAAAGATTGTTAAAATATGCCATATAAATAAAAAATACAAATGTGTGTTATTTCGCAATCACTGATATCTTTACACTACAGATGAAGCTATACCTGATGACAGACAAGGGCCTGATTTCTGGATGTGAAGATATTCTTAGACATCAAAAACCTCTTAATATGCCTCGCAAAACAAGATGATGTCAGAAGTGTTTCCGAGGTGTTTGGTCAGCAGATGAGCCTGTCGCAGGCTGACTCTTGTTTCCTGGGATCGCCAAAAGCTCCTCGCGGCTTCCAAAGGCACTGGAATCACATCACTGTGGTCAGTCTTGATTTCTACCCTCTCAACACGGAGCATTTCTGTCTCCAGTGGATTGTAAATGGTTCCCAGTGCTTACCAGTTTACCGGTCACCTGATTTTAATTCTTGGCCTGCTCCCGGCCCGCCGCTCCACCGCCTACAGCCTGCCTGGGTTTTTATTTGCTGCTCGTGTCTGCTTGCCCCTCACCGCTGCGTCTGAATCCCTCGCCTGCCCGCCTGCCCCCTCACCCACACCTTCAGAACCTTTGCCCCGATGTGCTTGTTAGACCGTCCAAGTCTCCACGCTGCCACACAATCCTTGCTTTCCTTCCAAGGTTGCCGTCTTCTGCAGCTATATCCTGGTGGATCTTAAGGACCCTGAGTGTCACCAGATGGAGAAAGATGATCTGTATAACAGTCATAAGGTTTAGGAGTATTGACGGTAGGGGTTTACCTAAACACGTTTTTTAAAGTAACATAACCTGCTTATAATTAATTTTCTGAGACGATTTCAACTAATACTACTTCTTACAATCATTTGAAAGTTTTCAATCATTGCAGCCACGAGCATTACTCAAAGAAAACTTTTTTGCGAATTAAATGCCTGATTTTGTTTGGTAATGTCACATAGGCATCTATAAATGAAGCGTTTTATACCGTTATTTGCAACATCAAACTAATTCACAAAGTATGTAAGGAGAGCGGCACTGCACTCATACTGAATGACGCTACAAACTAACCCCACGGCCAAGTCGGAGATTAAGTTTAGAATTAAGCTGGTTTCATGATATGAAACAGAATTTAGTATTTCTACTGTATGAAGAAACATCTCAATTTTATGCTGATTGCTTAAGCCCGTTTCCATGTTTGATGTGCTAAACAAAATCATTCCGGTAAATTAAAAACCATTAAAATCGCAGCTTCTGGGGGCACTAAAACGGCACTGTGCGCGTTTTCTGTTACGCGCTGATGTGGGTGTAGTTTCCCATCCTGCTTTATACCCTACAGCAGTCTGCTGTTTGTCGTGACCCCACATGGCACGTCAGTAGGCAAACACTAGCGTGAGCTTTGAAGTCGTCCCGATTCATGTACTTTGTTGGGCCCAGATGGGGCTACCAGCGCCTCAAAATGTACCTGACGCGCGAGGCAGCCCTAAGCTAAAGTTTTAAAAGCTCTGAGGCGCGCCGGCCGGAAGCAGGTTCAGATCCCACCCCTGTACTGATCACTTGCCCTGACTGAATTCATCCTCAGCAGATGTAATAATAATTCAACATCCTAAGGGGACCGGTAGTAACAATAACAACATCTCTGTAGTTTACATAATAAAAATAACATCAAAAAAAAAAAACTCGGAGCGTTTGGTTGTTTTAGTCACAGACAAATCGCGGGGATGCTGGCCAGGACGCTTCCAGGGAACATGAGAGAGGCAGAGAGAAAAAACGCGACGCGCATGCACAAAGACAGAGAGATGTAGGGGAGGGCAATCCATACCCACATAAACCCCCCCCCCCAGAAAAGGAGCACTGCCGCGGCACTACGGAAGGAGGCAAACAAATAAACAAATAAAATCCAAAATGTTTTTCTATAAAAAAGAAACACATTTGCAGCAGTGCAGGTAGATTCTTCCTGTTATAGCTGAAAGAAATGTGACCGAAATATAGGGTTAGACTATATATACAGTATATATATATATATATATATATATAGGCTTAAGCCACAGTGCAACTCATGTGCTAACAGTACAAAACAGCTAAGAAATTGGACAGAGTTTCCTTAAACCTAGATATGTATTAATTAAGGATTAATGAGTTTGAATCAGTGCGCTGACGCCCGAGTGCCTCCGACAAAACGCTTATTGCTGTGGACGGTGCTGCCTCCAGCCAAATAGAAATTAATGCGCTTTAAACAAAGAACAATTATATAACCACACGGAGACATTGCTGACTCCAGACGTACCTTTAAAATTTGCATATGAAATTGAAAACCAACAGTAGGATTCTTGGGGATATGGAAGCAAACAAATGGAATAACAGCGTCTGACTTTAACGTTAATGACAAGCTGCACATGAGCTAATGCGAACTGAACTGAAGTGAACTTCTTTTAAGGGCCCTAATTATTTAATCCATTCTTTCCAGAACTTGATGGATGGAATTAACATTCATTAAAGTAGCAAAAATATAAACAGACATGCAGTGATTTTGAGCCTTAAGGTATTAAACCATATAATAAAAATAAATAAATAAATTTGTCCCATGGAAATGAACGTATTCGCATTTAGTGATAAAGAAACTAGAGAAAATAGGTAGAAGGATGCTCGAGTCTTTTGGGAGAATTATGTCGTACCATACAGATATTTAACCTTCGTAGTCAATATGTAGTTGCATAAATTCAATAAGTATTTGCTTAATCGAGCTGCTATGCTATTACTTTTATTACTTTTTTTTTTTTATTTTGGTGGTTTTATCTAAATTGGATAATATTTGGTTCAAAAATATGATTTATTATTATTTGTATTATTATTTTTTAATCCATTCAGAGCGTTCCAAGTTCTAAAAGACGTAGCCAGGTTGTTCAAAGTGCCTGCGGGCAGAAGCGCCGACCTCACAACCTTCACGTCAGAATCCGCAGCTGCCAGCCATTCATGATGAATGAATGGATCCCTAATACCCGGGCCTCTGTACGCGGGATTACATTTTCGCCGAGTCCTTGCAGTGTTCGCAGCTGACAATTCAGCATAACATCCAACAAGGTTTACTTCATACTGTAAGCAGCAGTTCTGACTCGGGTTTAGTTTTATTTTGGCAAGTTGTTTCACTATATTTGGTGGACGACAAGGAAAACACGAATTCCTAAATATCTCCAAATGGACTGTTTCATAACTGAATAAGACTTGAATTATTTTTATGTAGTTATTAAACTCTTTTATTTTACTGTGTCCAATACGGGGCCCATTGAGCAAAGGTATAGGCCCAAAACACGTCTATCGAACATCGTGTCAGACAAAGACATCCCCTGAGAAGAAGAGAATGTGAGTTTTCATAACTTCTTTTCATGATGTATCATGAACGTCCAGTATTGGGTCCTGCACCCAGGCGTCCTGTAAAATGGGGCTTCTCTCAGGGGTCCTACAAAATGTGGAACATAACTGTATTGGTCTGGACTGGGGGGCTAATATGATATGACCGCCTGCACCTGTCTTGCACATCCACAGAGAACAAAAAAAATCTTCTAGCTAGACGTTTGCATATTTAACTGGACCTACTGTACTTGATTTGCACATTGTGCAGACATGATATGGTCCTGAACTGACCGGCACAATATAGACATAATTAACAGGTGTCTCATGATCACTGGGTGTCCTTGTTGTGTTCGCTAGTTATTACACCGTTTTCACAAGATACTGCGCTACTTGTTCTTTGAGTAACAGTGTCAGTCAACTGTAGTTTTTATAGATCCAAATGACTGTATTCATTTTGCTGGCTGTCTCGTTCTTCCTTAGCTGTTACTGTAGATGCAGCATGGATGTCGTGGGGGTGGACAAGGTACAGTTCAGCTCCTTTGAAGTTTTGTCAAAGCCCTGATTTGTACCTGTGTCGTGTTCTTTTACAGCTAACCTTTTTGTCATTCACAAATTCAGCTTCAATATGCATCTATTTTTTTTCCTTCAGACATAATTTAAACTTCTTTTGTTTCATGACGTGTCCTGAGGAGCCAGAATGAAAGGCTTTATGACGTCTTCTAAAAGGTCCAGTTTTGCACATCAACAGAAGTCCAGAAAAATCTCCTAGCCAGACGCTGAAATATTTAATTGGACCCACCAAACCTGATTTGGACACCCATAAAGGCCTGTCATATGGGGACCCCCAACCCAGACCAAGCTAACTGTGTTCCAAATTTTTTAGGGCCCCTGTCTTGGAATCATTATAACCACCCCCCCCCCCCCCCCCACAACTGTAAATTGGACCTTGTTGTCCAGCAGCTAATCAAATATTCCTTTCACTGTCATTCTCCTATCCGAAGGTTTTTTGGTTTAGGTTTTCTTCATTTTCCACTTAAAATCACCCCAGATCTGCTTTGAAACGGGAAGCACGCAAGTACCTTTGATGTTACATTATGATACTTCAAAGACAAATAAGGCAATCAATGACCTTCAAGTAATTATGAACAGTATGTTACATCGAGTGTCCTTTTTCGTTAAACGGCATGAAATGAACACACAGATTTAGATGCAAATTCACACATGCGCAGGTGTGACCATCGAGTGTGAGCAGGCGAGAGTGCGTTGTCTGCGGTTTCGTGTGTCTGGCGATCTGTTGGCGTGTTGGTTTTCATATGTATGGCATGGGCAAATCCGTAGGCAGAGGGGCGCGGTAGGGGCATGATTCAGGGAGGCTAGCACTTTGTAGGGAGCCTTGAATACGTAAAATTATTGTACAAGGGAGGTGGTGGGGTGGCGGGGTGGGGGGAGGGGTGGTTGGAGCGAGGGGCACGAGGTGACATTTTGTCAGGGAGGCCAGAATGTCTAGCTACGCCCCTGGGTGGGCGTATTACTGCAGAAAGTCCATTTCGCTAAATAAAAGCCTCCTCTGGTTTATCGGCTGTGAAGCGTCTCCATTTGGCTTTCGGTGACACCAGTGAACCTCACGGCGCCGCCGGAGCCTGGGGAGCGGCCCCAGAATGAATGGCTTTGACCGCGCCGACTCTCTCGGAGATGGCGACGCCCACTTAAAAGCGGCACGGTGGTGCCGAGGCCCGCTGCAGCCGCTTGTCTTAAGTGTAGATGTTACGCGTGTTGGCTACTGACACGTGTCTCGACCCAACGCCCTCCCGGCACCGAATGCTGGCCATGACGAGCCGACACCACACGCCAACTAGAGAATGAGCGGCGCAGTGGGGGGCACTGAACCCAAAACAAAGATCACCCGCATATCCCGTTATCTGCGATGCTGTGATTTCCTATTACAAACGTAAAGCGTAACCTTTCAGGGAGTCCGTGTGATGAAATAATGAGTGGATATGTTATTTTTTCACTTTGCTTAAATAATTGATCCTCAGAAAGTGGAAGGAAGTCGTCAAGCGGCCCATGCAGGATGTAACGTCTCGTTAGCGATGTCTTTGCTTTATGCTCGTGCGTTATAATGGAGGATAATATCCGTAACCTTGGCCTGCGTTGATGAGTGGTGAGTGTCATCTTTGTCAAGCGATTGATGGTCGTCTAAAAAAATGAATATCGTGGATCCATTCATTTTAATACAACTGAAGTTACGAGATGCTTTTAAGTTGGCCTACTGCTCATAATGTCAGAATCATAAATATGTAATATCATGGTTATTGTTCAGATCTATTGACTTCTGACAGGAACAGAAAAGTGATCTGTCAATAGCGAGGTAGTTTCTAGCTGCTCCTTATGTTTGATACTCGACTGATGGAAAAAAAGCGCAACTTTCATTAGATTGCTGGTTCCTTCTTTAAAATCCCCACACCCTAAATTTCAGTGACGGCTGGCAGATAGCGCTTCAGCACAGATTAGCCTAATCAGGCCATAAATATGTCAAGCCTCAATTTTTCTTTTAATCAAAGGCAAACGCAATGAAAGAATGCTTAACAGAATCCTACCTTTAATGCGTGGGCCAAGCTGTACTGTAATATATAAATCAAGGCGGAAAATTGTGCATTACATTAAGACCGGTAGAGGAGAGTGAGTGTTTATGTCCACGGCAAATGAAGATGCATATTAAGTGATTGTAAAAAGGTCCGGTGTATTGGCTAAGTGCTCACGTCGCCTGCTTTCCTCAGCAAAGTCGTAACCTAACCCATTCGACAAAGTGAAACGGGGGCCGTTCCGTTGACTGTGCCACCGCGACTTTACCTGCCGCTCAATGTCACCACAGTTTAACTTCCTGCTCTTTCCAGTCTAATTCTGCTTTATTAGTAAATGACGTCCACCTCCTCTTTAGGAGATTATACTGCCCCCAGCGCAACATACACATACCGTTTATCTGTGAGTTTCGATGCTCTTCGATTAATCCATCTTATCCCATCTGCATTGCAAATGGCAGTAAGTGGTTCTGGTGTTCTGATACGACGAATGCCAACTGGATCTCGACGAGGCACTGCCTTGGCTGTCCGGCGAGGCAGGTCCTGCACTGTCCCCTGATAGCTGCCTCGGAATATGAATGAAGGGTTCGAGACTATCTGCTGGCAGGGGTTAGAGAGCGAGGAACATGGGAGCGTGGTCACGCATACTTGTGTGTGTGTGTGTGTGGGGGGGGGGGGCTTAGAGGCTTTTGGAGCTCCAGATGGAGGAATCTGACTTTCAGTGGTGGAAGTTCTCCCAAGCGTTCAGTTCCGCTAATTGCACTGAAGACACCTTTGTCTGATCTGACATTGGCTTCCATGCCTATGCATTGAGATTCAGCCCCCCCAACTGCGCCCCCCCCACCCCCACCTGCCCCCCAGTCACCGCAGCACAGATGAAGCAGGGTAGAGTTGTGGCTGTACTGAAGCTTCGGAGATCTTCCACGATGAATACCATGCAGTCCAGGCCACCAGAGATGTGGCTCAGCTCCGAAGCGAAGGCCTCTTTTCCTGCCCCGATCCAGGACGGGCGGACGGGAGGCGGAGCAGCCAGGGCGCCATGCCAGCGGGCTTGGCCCAGCGCCCTCCCTGAGCAGGTCCGGGTCTTCGTGGGCGACGCGTTCCCAGAGGAGCAGATTGTCACAGCTCCCGAATGCCACCCCCAACGAGCGATGCCATAAATCACTGCAGCACACATCCCGCTGTCTACCATGCGGAGTGGGGGCGCCGCAGCGAGATATATGATGACCTGTCACAGAGAACGGGGAGTGCCCCCCCCCGAAACCCCCCACAATAACCGCCATGACCCCCCAGATCTTAACCATCACTGTGTACATAGCAAGAGACACTGACCTCAGAACAAAGTTCAGCCAACATCAGCTGTTAAATATCCAAAGAAACATGAAAGCTTGAGTGATGATCACGCTCCCTGCGTTCTTACACCCTACAGCAGCACACCATGCTGACGCCCTGTGCTAATCGGCGCCCTCTGCAGGTGTGTCCTCAGAAACCCATTACGTAGCATCCCCACATGTGACAATTAGCACTCCCTCGCCTCTGAACAGCTGGAAAAGTGAACACGTCAACATCCCCCAAAGATGCCACAGTAAAACTTATTGCTTTCACGCCTTTAAAGAGTTTATTTTGAAATCCCTTTTGCCGCAGCCCAAAATGTAAGCAGTCAATTTGTACGTCTGCACCATTTCCACAAAGCTTTCCAAAGATGGATGTGCAGGGAAAAGGTCTTTCTCATCGCTTCTGTGCCATGTGTCCAAAAGGTCAGATCCTTTCGTAAGTAAACTGCGACTGTGTGGTGCTGTAGAACAGGCCGAGGAATGTGAAAGAAACTTGCAGGTAAGAAAAATACAGAACATTAAAACCCTCGCGGAATTATATGCGTCACTATTACGTCAGCGGGATTTTGAAAATTTTTATTCTTATTTCATGCCTTCACAGATTTTTCTGCATTTTCTTAAATTACACTCAGTCACATATAAGCTGAAGCTTATTTTCATTCAGAGTGTGTTTTGGTTTAGATAGTCTTTAGAAGAGAAATTCAACATATCAAAAAGACACTGTTGCCATTTTTGAACTCGCTCTTCTTTGAAATGCATTTTGATTTGCTATGTAACTAGAGCTAATCCTTTGGTAACGATTATCATTCGCGACTGAGGATGTTTCCGTTCTTTTGAGGTCACCG
Source organism: Paramormyrops kingsleyae (assembly GCF_048594095.1). Lineage (NCBI taxonomy): Eukaryota > Metazoa > Chordata > Actinopteri > Osteoglossiformes > Mormyridae > Paramormyrops > Paramormyrops kingsleyae. Next base: position 6,750,381 of record NC_132819.1, on the reverse strand, counting down.
CTCTTTTAACGTCGATCTTTGAGCAACGTGGTGTTTTCTGAGACCTGCAGACTCCCTCTAGTGGAGACACGGCCCATTGCACGTGAGCATTTAGCAGACCTGCAGTTCTGTGGGATAATGAACAAAGACAATTCCAGGACTTGGGGGGGGGGGGGGGATCATGAATAAAGCGAGCAATTAGGAAACAAAGCAAGCATTGTTTCTTAAAGCGCTGGGCACCGGGGTTGCGCGATGATTGGTGGCTAATGTGTAATCCTGTCCGCAGGGCTGACGTCAACGCAAAAGGCCTCAAAGGAACCCAGAGGGATGAAACTACAAAGGTAAACTTAAAAAAAGAAAAGACATGGTTACGGAGCTGTTTTCCTGAAAAAATCTGCAGCGGCAGGTTCTATACCAAGGATAGAACCTGGAACGCGCTGGTAAGTAAAAGCACGAATATGTATACATTTAGAGTGTTTGGGGGGGGGGGGCAGCAGGGGCTGTTAATTTTAATGAGGTCTTGAGCAACAGAATGCCTAATAGAAGCAGCAAAGGTCAGATATACATCACGGTGAGGGGTGGGGGGGATAGGATGTTGGACCTGGTCACAGGGGGCTGAAGGAGCAGGATGAACTTCAGCGAGCGCAGTGGAGTGATTCTTAATAAGCAGAGCTAACCTGGGCTTGTTTACCGCTGCAGTAAACAGTGATGCCTTGCAGTTTGGGTAGGAAGTTGAGGAATAGTTGTTGTACTTTGCTTTGTTTTTTTGTTCTTGTTTTATTGCGTAATCCAGAGGCGATTTTAGACGACCCTTGTGGCCGCCTCGGCCTCGCCGCCTCGGCCTCCAGCCCTCGTACAGCCTCTATCTTCTCAGCGCGGTGCACGGTCCCTCCATTAGGGCCGAGTTAATGTATTAGCCTAACCTTCAGCGGCCAACTGTCTGAAAATCTGTCGCCCGGAATGCACTCTCCACGTCTAATGTGACTCCGCTGACAGGAAGAAAAATGAACGCAAGAGAAAAAAAAATCACCAATGCAAATAAGCACCTGGGGGGGAAATCAAGCGGCATTTGCAGCGAGAGCCGAGGCCGTGTTCGATCTGTAGGCGTCTTGGGGAGACATTTCCCGTCCTGTTCATTTTCGGCCTTAATTCCTCCAGGTTGAAGACATGCGAGATTATTAATCTACATCCTTTGAACTTCAGTGGTCGCTTTCTTGTACCAGTTTGCCAAGACTTCCTGTCTGAAGTTGGGTAAAGTTCAGATGGCTGTTATCGGGATTAGCTTGACAACGTCTTCTAAATCTTTAAACCAGGATAGCTGAGCTGTTTCCTGCTAGTGTGGAAGCCCATTCAAGATCGCCCACGCCAGCCCCCTGCCTGCTCTCTCCAAGGACCTCATTTCCGTCCTACCTCCAGCGTACTACGTGAGCATGTCAAAGAGGAACACGCTCTCTCTCCGAGCCGCTGAATCCGTAATGGTGTCTCGCCCGCGCTTAACCGGTAAGGTGTCGCGAGTCTGCCAAGCCAACAGCGACGGGCCCCCCTGACGGAATACCGCAGCTTTTTTTTGACACACTCCCACTGGAGACGGGCGCTCGTCGATGCTGAAAGGTGCTCCGTTCACGTCCTTGAAGGACGGGGGGGGGGAGACAATCGGCGCGACCGGTGGTGCCGCGGCACCGTGCAGATGGCAGCTGGTATGAGCTTCCCCCTGAAATCCTTCACGTTGACGGCTTTTTGTGCCATTTCTGTGCCTCTGCTACCCTTCTGTGCCACGATATAAAAAAATTTAATTTATATAATTAAACACAGTCATCCCCTTTCAAGGTGAAAGTCGTTCTCATTAACCACAAATCTCAAAAGAGAGAGTGTGTGTGTATGTGTGTGTGGGGGGGTGGTTATCATGGACGGCCACGAGTCTGAATTCTTAGCTGGTTTAAAGATGTCGAATAAGAACACACCGCGTCTCTTCATACTTCACATCGAAACCCTTGCCATCTTCAAGGACGCAAGCGATAGCGGAAAAGGTGAGTAATGCACCCATTACCAATTGCAGACTTATACCGGAGTGACCCAGCCAGCGCATTTCTAACTAATTACTTTTTTTTTTCCGCTGGAAATGAGAGTACGCTAAAAAAGTTCTGCAGCAAAGTTTATGGTGTATCCCCTGCAGCAGAGAGAGGGCACTGGCAGTGAGAGGAAAAGGAGAACGAGATGGAAAAGGGAGAGCAGGAGGCTGCACCCCTGGCTGACCTCTTTTCAACCACACACATCGGTATGGGATCACGGAGGCGGCGCTCTTTAGTTCCTGCGGTGTCACACCTGATCTGTTTTAAGGCTCTCCGGTCCCATCCTGGCCTCATTTCTACCCATGAAACCACTGAAGAACAATGGGGGGGCAGGTAACGGTAAGGAGGTGGATTTGGACTGGCACTTATGTTGTACCTTAGAGCAAGGTGCTGAGCTTTAGTCATATTAGTATAAGTATCCTTATAAATAGAAATATAACTAAAGTGCCCCCCCCCCAGGTGATGTCCCTCCTCCTTATAGACAGATATTCCTTTGAATGCAGGCTGCAGAAGAGAAAAGCCAAGACAGAATCAGGCCCGGCAGCATCTAAATCCTTCATATTTAATACTAATAGTTCAGCAGCATTCAGAAGAGATGAAGGAGATTGGTGGCAGGGAACAGCAACAGCAGTATTGTGGTTGGGGGGGGGGGGGGGGGGGTGCAGCTGGCTGGAAGAATTTTGTTTATGGCAGGTGATATAAGGACGGAAATCGGGTTGGGGGTGGGCAGGTCGGCCCCCTCCTGTAAAGAATGATGGCATGCAAGGAACTCGGTATGCAAAGGAGAGCAAATGGCATTGATTTCTGTCCAGGATTCAAGAGGCTGGGAAATCGGGGTCGGCGGAGGGGGGGGTTCTGGGAGAGACTTGAGGTAATCCTGTCTCAACAAGCTGGTCTTTGATGACCCCCGCCCCCCCCCCCCCCCCCCCTTATAAAAAAAGAGAAAGGGGCACTGATAGGACAGCAAGCAAGGAGTGAAAGCTAATGAAAAAATCCATTTTCCATTTTGTTCATGAGCAATAAAATGAAATGGATGATACCTGCAAGCCGGAGACCCCAGTGATGCTGCGGAGGGGACATTTCTGACCCCCACTAATTCCAGAGAAAGCGATTCACATATTGACCTTTTCCCATTAAACACAGGCAAGGGGAGCATCTATCTCACTCTGCAGGGACGCGGCCAAAAAGTCTCAGGAAACTTTCTTTGTCGCGGAGCAGAGATCGGCAGGAACCTTCAAGGCCAAGTCCAGGGACGCGTCATTATCTTCAGCTTCCAGTTTTTCATTCATCACTTAAGGGTGATTCTAGGATTCACCAATGACATGTTTGGAACTGGTGATTGACAGGAGTAGAGGCACTCCAGGGGCCAATTACATTTCAGCTGGGCTGAGTGTCCCTGTAGCCCCGCCCTTATATACACGCCCCAGTTACCATGCCATGATGGGCAGAACCTTCTCGACCCCATATTTTTGTGGTCTGTTCACTATGAACAGGCTGGGCATTATGGACTGCTTAGTAACTGGAGGGCTGTTTTAAGTCGCTACGATAATTATGTGCTACGCTTCAACGATTAAGAATTTCAGTGATACATCATGTTCCTCGTGATGGACAGGCATCCCATTTAGGATGTCCTCTGCTCTGTGCCCCATTCTTCCTGGCATCATCTCCAGTCTCAAGCCTCTACCGGGTAAATATCTGGAAGACGGATGGATCTATGGATGGTTGGATGGAAGAAATTTATGCGACTCATTATTTTCCTACCAGATGCTTATTTGACATGTGGCATATGATGTTCAAGGGTACAAGAGCGAGGCCCTTCTGGGATTTCAGCCAGCAGGATACTGATTGTAGATCAGTTATTCTCTAAGGAGCTTGTTCCCCTCTGCATGCATTTATATCTGTAGACATAATCCTCTCACCTTCACCACACCAACACCTGAAGCCTTTGCCTTCATGCACGTCATTAGCTATTGGTGTTGACTTTATTGTAACGTTATTATTTATGTATCACGTATGGAAATTTTCTGTATTTGACTTTATATTTTCTGTGTTTTATACTGTGCTGTACGCTTTGATTTATATTTTAGTATTTCACACAGGTAGTCGTGCTGGCTGACAAAACCACGCTGCCGATACACTTATCGCATGCTCTGACCTGTATGTAGCTTGGTAGAAGAATGTCAGCATTAATAAGATGCCAAATGAAGAAATATAAATGGAGACGAAATAGTAGTACGTCATTTGCATCAACGTGGACACCGACTGTGAACAAGCAGGAAGAAGTCGAATTGGGAACGGCAGCACGTTCGGGGGATGTGGGGGGGGGCTGGGAATCTATCCACGTTGGGGGGTAGAGAACATGGCTCACACTGGCGGCGGCATCTGAGTGCTTTTGTCTGGTTCCGTCTGGAAGCCCATACATTATTCACAAACGCGCGGCGTCTCCCGGATGCAGCGGAGACAGGAAGTGGAGAGCAAAGGAAGAGGGCGAGAGAGAGAACGTGGAGGAGAGAGAGCGAGAGAGGGAGGGAGGAAGTGGGCGGAGGGAACAGTGAGCGCAAAAGCAACGTGCCTTTAATCTCCTCCGACGGACATAAGGGTACAATACGAAGAGGGGAAGACTGCAGTTTTGCTTCTCCATCTTCTGGAGAGCGGTCGTGCGGAGGGGGTTCGGCACCCAAATCTGGCGATTAGCCCCCTCGTTCAGGAGGCCATGTTCCGGCGTTGTGGGAGACAGTGACGTTAATGTGACCAGAGAGCCACGATGGAAGCAAAACGCAAGTGAGGAAGACACAGAAAATCATCAGAGAGATTCCGGCAAAGGTCTGCAGTGTAGCAAACAGGGCTGAATGGGGAGAGTCTTTAATAGACTGGGGCTGTTTCAAACAGGTGACGACCTGCAGAGTTTGAGGTTAGAGTTCTGCATTGGACTGTGGACTGATTTATTCATTTAAATCAGTGGACTGATTTATTCATGTATTGCTATTAAAATCAAACACATTCATCACGGTGTCGCAGTGTGCAAACACTTTGAACACTTTCACGTTTTATGTAAATGTTATCAACACTGGTTATTGAGCTTTTCTATTTTCAGTTAAGCTTCTCATCCGATTACTTTTTTTTTTGCAGTATTTACAGTCTCACACTTCTGTGTTGTGTGTATTTCCCTATTTCAAGGGGCAATAAAGCATAATGAAAGGATCTAGAGCCTGTATGGGAATGCAGTGGAGTAACTCCATGATTTTGTGTGTGCATGTGTTTTATAAGCCATTAAAATGCACAAACAATTCCTCCAATAGGTTTTTTTTAAGAAGTGCTGCCTTTAAGGTCTGTATCTCATCGTCGCGATTGATCCCTGATGCTGATCCCCTCCAGTCACTGCTGCCTTTGGGAGCCACATTAAAACAGTCTGGCAGCATCTCAGGACTGCCTTGTCAAAAGCAGTGTTTCTGCTATGATTGGGCCCGTAAGGATTAGTTTAAGCAGCCATGAAGCTCGCTGGGACCTCGCCTTTTATAAATAATAAATAATTCCGTATACGCAGATATGCATGCGATACACCTCAGATCACAGCCTTTCATCTCACCGGCTGGCAGAGGCTGGGTTTCTTGCGGACGGAGAGCCCTGCTGATCTCTGGATGGTGCCAGAAGGTCCAAAATGGTTTCCGTGTCTTCTAAGCTTTGACCGTTGACCCTGGTCCCGGCATCTCAGAAGGTTCGTGGATGTCATGGTAATCTGGTCCATACTTTTACCCCGAAGGGAGGAGTTTTCAGTGTTTATGGAACGGGGGAAATTGATTAGCGGCGTAGGCTAACAGCTCCAGGGATTGGGCTTTCGAATCCCGCCTACAGAAACAGGCAGGAGCGTATATCCTACCCAGGGTGTTTCCCGCCATCTTCTCCCCGGCATTCACTCCAGACTGCCTACAGCCCTGTACTGGATAAGTGATTATGAAAGCTGGATGGATTAGAGTGTTACTTCAGTGAAGATCACAATTCAGATAGCGATGCGTTCCCCTGGTGATGTAGCTACTTGATCTATGCTATGATATACTTTCTGGGCAGAGATACTCTCTCTGTTTAGTGAGGGAGTTTTATTACAAAGGAGGCGCAGTGGTCCGAGGCACGCGAGGTCTCTCGCCAGCACGTTCGCCTGACATAGCGGCCGTCAGGCGGGCGCCCCTCTCCTGACAGCTTGTTGCAGCATTTAGGTTTTGCTTGCAGGCACATCGAGTTTGTTTGAGGTAGGGGCACCTGCGGAGGAGGCAGATGTTGCTTCTGTACTGCACACGCCGCTCCAGATGTGAGGGGAAGACGCCTTCAGGAAAGCTCGCGAAGCGAAGATGTGGTGAGCCGTCGCCGTGGCGATCAGTGGGCGGACCAGGCCTATTGGTGAGGGACTGGACCCTCACCTAATAAGATACCAAAAAACCCCCGAAATATGATGCCCTCTGCTTAATGATGAAGCCTGGGGGGTGGAGCAGTGTTTAAGAAAAAGACATTGGAGGCCTTATCGTACAGACATTAGCTGAGTTAATTAAGACACCCGCTGCAGTTTTCCTCGTTAAACAAATGAGACTTTTCATGTCTCCCAACCCTATAATTTCTTACCAACAATTCCCTATCAATCTTTCAGGCAAGATCCAGGCAGGCCTTTTTCATTAACCGCCTGTCCCTGGAACCCGGGGCCGCTCTGTCGTGAAGACGCATTCAACGCTAGGCTGCTTTTTAAGATGGATTAGCTGCAATGCCCCCTGGTGACAGGTGGGCCAAAGACCGACCTCGATGCCGCATGCCAAACGGCGGGCAAACGAGGGGAGGGGAAGCCGGCAGCGGGGAGGGTGGGCTTAGATGAGAGAGATGGAAAAGACCCATTTGCCAGACGACACAGACTGTTGCACGGTGCGTCAGTTGTGACGGATCGAGGAAGCGGTTGTACTGTCTTTCTCACGAGGGAATTTATTTCACGACTGTTATTAAAATTCATGCATCCACTTGCGCTGTAAAATAGATGCAACTGTGTATCTAATAGGGTAAATAAAAGCTGCATTAAAATCGCCGGGAGCGTGGAGATGACATGGCATCGCTCTCCTTGGCTGCTCTTTGTCAGTGTGCTGTGACGCTGCTTCTGCCTTGGCCTTCTTAGGACCGGTTTAGCAGGGGGGGTCTGGCGGGGGGTCCTGATGGTACTCTGGCGTCTGTCAGCCATCCCTGTCAGCACATTCTGGGACGCCCCCATCCAGGAGGGAGAAAGGAGATAAAGTCAAAAAGGAGAACAGATATTTCGAAGTCACAAACCTGATACATTGAGGGGCATAGCTGTAGGTTGGCAGGGGGTGTTGTCCTTACCTCAGTCCCCCTCCCCAGTTGACAGCTGCTCAGCAGGGGACCCCCCAAGTCCTCTGACACAATTCAGAGACTGGTGCACAGTCAACGTGTTGAAATGCTCGCCTCAGGATAGCATTCTGGCTAGGCCACTGTTTGAATGGCGTCACCATGTTGCCTCCGTCTCCGTTTTCTCCCCTGTGTCTCCCCTTGCAGTCCAAAGACATGATTCTCGCTAAATTGGGGCTTCTGAATTGCACTTAGTGTGAGTGTGTGCCCTGTGATAGACTGGTATCCCATCCAGGTTGTGTTCGCCTGTGTGCCCTGTGATAGACTGGAATCCCATCCAGGTTGTGTTCGCCTGTGTGCCCTGTGATAGACTGGAATCCCATCCAGGTTGTGTTCCCCTGTGTGCCCTGTGATAGACTGGAATCCCATCCAGGTTGTGTTCGCCTGTGTGCCCTGTGATAGACTGGAATCCCATCCAGGTTGTGTTCCCCTGTGTGCCCTGTGATAGACTGGAATCCCATCCAGGTTGTGTTCGCCTGTGTGCCCTGTGATAGACTGGAATCCCATCCAGGTTGTGTTCGCCTGTGTGCCCTGTGATAGACTGGAATCCCATCCAGGTTGTGTTCGCCTGTGTGCCCTGTGATAGATTGGAATTCCATCCAGGTTGTGTTCGCCTGTGTGCCCTTTGATAGACTGGAATCCCATCCAGGTTGTGTTCGCCTGTGTGCCCTGTGATAGACTGGAATCCCATCCAGGTTGTGTTTGCCTGTGTGCCCTGAGATAGACTGGAATCCCATCCAGGTTGTGTTCGCCTGTGTGCCCTGTGATAGACTGGAATCCCATCCAGGTTGTGTTCGCCTGTGTGCCCTGTGATAGACTGGAATCCCATCCAGGTTGTGTTCGCCTGTGTGCCCTGTGCTTCCCGGAGTAAACTCCAGGCTCCCCTAGATTCTGTATACAGTTTCTCCCAACTCTGTCCTCGGGGACCCATAGAGGGTCAACATTATTGCTCCCTCCCATGACTGTCTGCAGAAATGACAGAGAGCTGGGAGGGAGCAAAAAGGTGGACTGTCTGGCAGGGAGCTCGGAGGGAGCAAAAACTTGGACCATTCATGGGTCCCAAGAATCGGGATGGGAAACACTGCTGTACTGGGTATGTGGTTATGGATGACAGATGGATGCCCATGAAGATAACTGAGAGGACAAATGTGTTCCTATTTTCCTATTCTGTTTGACTTCGTTGTAGCCGTATCATGCAGAAATGCATAAAATAGCCCTCTGGGAGAGCAGGGTCTGACCTGACCCGTTATCTCAAGTTACTGTTTGTTTATTTATTCTGTTGTTTGTTCATTCTAAATATGTATTGTTTATATGTCGGATATATGGCCATTTGTCATAGGTGTGAATGTTGAGTGGATGTTAGCTTTATATATATTGTTAGCTTGTCTTCGCCTCATCAGAAATTGCACGGAGGCCCCAGGGAACGACATTCCACAGCGGCCATGTGGGCCCGGTACTGAGATGCTCGCGCACATGTACCCTCTGTAGCGAGGTGGCAATAAAGAATCGGGGATCTGCTGTGTCCTGATCCAGCAACAGAGGCGACGCTTCATCGTTATAATGGGATAGCAAAGAGGCTTAATGGAGGGAAGAGGAGAAGAAGACGAGAAGGAACAACAGAGTAGACAGAGAAAGCTAGATGAGGGAGAGAATCAAAGGAGGAAGGAACAGCGGAACTGGACGTGGTTGCAAAGTGCACTTGTGCTGAATGTAAGCAGGGCTTCATTAGACGTACGAAAGGTAGTAAAACTTTAAAAGGCTAATAGCTTCCTTGAGGCTGATGTGTGCCCAGGTGACTCTTGTGTGGTGGCTCTCTCTGCTGGGTAAGACCGATGGCCATGCTGGTGGTTTGGGGTTAAGACCCCTACAGACCTACATCCTGCATTAAATCCAAGCCAGGCACCTGCAGTTTCGCCCTTTGGCCAGATGTTTAACCTGATCTCCTTTAATAAATATCTAGCTTCATAAATAGGTTAAACAGTAAATTTGATTTAATACAGAAGTCACTTTGGGTAAAAAGTCTCTGCTATGAGTTTAACAGATTAATGTAGCATAAGGAAAAATAGGACACAAACAGAAAAAAAACCTATATTGCAGATGTAATTTACATAAATGCTCTAAAGTTGAAGCCTTATGAATTTTCCTTCCACTTCCAGCAAATAACGAAAATGAGCTATATAAAATCATCAATAACACAAGAAGCCTCATGTCAGACGTTTTAATCAGAGCCTGTGAATTTCACAGCTGAAATGTGGTACATTGTCAGGGTTATAAAATCCTGTGTCTTTGACAGGTTACTGCTATGCGGCGTTTTCTTGCTGTTAAATCCTTGGTGTATACAAACATGACTTTTTGAAAGTTTCTGCTGGCATCTGTTAGCATCTATTGCTGAGGCAGCTATTGATGATCAAAACACACAATCTTATGGTCTCTACTGGAGGTGAGACTGCAGGCCACACCGTGACGCTGACCAGGAAAAGCGGTGAGAAGTTTGATGGAAGGATGGATGGATGGATGGATTGATGGATAATGGTGATGAGAGATGATTTGTATCTTGATGATCCCTGTGCAGTGATGAATGAGCATCATTCTGATTTCTTTATTGACTCTTGGTAAGGTGGATTGAATGACAGCTTGTCCATGGCTACAAACACCATAAGCAAACTGCTGGTCTACGTCTCACTGCTGGTCTACGTCTCAACTTATGACTGTACACTGAACACTGGTATTCCCTTCGGGGAAATAAAAACCTTTGTAATAACCAGTGCCCTTGTTAACCTGTTCACAATTCCTTTGAACACGTATCCCTAAACACACTCCATTCATTTCCCATTTATTTCCCGGAAATTTCCTTTATCCTAAACAAGTTACATAGCTTACAGTTTTATCTGTTATTACAGCTGGAATTTTAAACCCACCTACTGCCCAGACAGACAGAAACATGAATAGAAGACGACATACTTTTTTTTTCCTCTCGATTTTCCATTTACCATACCGCTATGCTAAAAATTCTCAGGTTGGGGAAACTTTTACTGAAGAGAAAAAAATGATCGCAAAACCAAACCGTAATGTAAGTGCTGGCAGAACAAACTGAGTGTGTCGGTGAGGTGATCTTAGTGAATAAATACCTGAGTTCTCTAATACTTCAGGTTCCTGATAAAAAACCGCTCTTTGAAGTGCATGTCCTTCCAGAGGCAATTACCAAAGTGGGATTCTGAAAGTGTGGCAGGTTTGGGCCCAGCAGGATTTTGGGGTTTCAGTGTGTGTGTGTGCGTGTGTGTTCTTTTCTTTTTTTTTTAAATGGCCACAGGGGGCGCTCTTTTGCACATGTGCACATCTTCCAGCCAATAAGACGCTTGACTCTAAGTAATGTGGATTAATGCTCAAAGCAGGAGATGGCAGAAGGGGGAGTGTGAGGGCCGTGGTTCATTAGGACTCGCAGAGGCATGCTTGTTAATGAACACACCCGGCCTCAAGAGAAAAATCCCACAAGCTCAAATTGTTATTAAAGATGGAGGCATGCAAATGATGAGTCAGGATCGAGGTGATTCCAGTACAGCGTCTTTCCTGAGCCATTTGCATTTCCAACATCTCCATGGCACTGCTGTTGAACCTTTACAGTCACATTCTAAGAATATTGTCTAGTTTTGCAGCAATTTGGACTATCTGTACTTTTTTACCCTGTCTTGTGCTGTCTTTAATCTTTTGGTAACCAAGTGTGGCTGAACGAGTCCGAATTCCAATTCACCTTTTACACGTGGACAATAAAGATCTCAAATCTTGCATCTTGAATGGTTTTGCGAACTGCTGTAGGGGATGTATTTAAGGTTTTATGGAGGGTGAAAAGGTTTGGAAACTGCATTGGCACAATACAGAAATTTTCTGCAGGTGAAATCCCTCTCGCTGAACTAAATGCATGCAGGGTAAATCAGAATGACTCTTTCTCAGGTTGGAAACTTCACCTCATTTGATGAGCAGCGTGTTCTCAGATGCCGTTCAAAGCAGACAAATATCTCGGCAAGCTGGAGGTCTATGGGAACTCATATACCTCATGTGTCGTATGCGGCGAAATCGGCTTCACTTCGATGTGTCTGATCTCCGAAAGAAGTGGAATTAAACAGTTACGTATAACTGATGAACTCGGCAAGATCTCACTCTGTACAGTGGCTTTCAGAAGCAATGCAGTGGTAATAGTTATGGTTCTCATATATAAAATAATAGGTGGAAAGTATATCTACCAATATGATTTATATTTTTTGGATTCAAGGAGCCTATATTTTTATAGCATCTTTCCTATCAGCAGAAGATACCATGGTTTTGATGCTGTTTGTATTTCGCAAAATGCCTCGCTGTATATCAGTTGCCGCTGGCATTTACCCTAGTGTAGTATTCAAGCATGCAGTGCATGATCTGCTCTGCATCTGGGAAATACTGCTGTAGCACAAACAATTTTGAACGGTTTTATTTTGCATTATTCAGTTCCCGGAGTCTGTCTCACGGAGGATGTTGGCGTCCTATATAAATGATGAGGTGAAAAGATGGGTGACAGCCCTCGATGACTGCTGTTTGTCACAGCCATGTGGCACCTGTAACAGGTGGACCACGTCTGACCCACGGGCAGATGCAGGAACTGCTGCCTTCTCACTCCCGTTAGAGTCTTCCGGGGTTAATTACCAGCGTCTGACTCATCTATAGAAAAAGAGGCTTTCATGGTTTTTTGATCCACTTTTTTTCTGACACTCTATTCGTTCATTAAGAGTATTAGGTCTCTCAAATGCACCCTATATTTGTTTTTGTTATATGTCTGTCTTTTTTTAGAGTCTGTCTTTCATGCAGGGGCAATTCTAGGATTTTTTCATGAGGGGGGCATAAGAGGGGGCACAATTCACCCAGAGGGGTCAACCTTATCATTAGCCAATGAAATGTTGTGAATTGGCAAGTGACAGGGAGGGGGCACTCTGGGGGCCAATCATCTTTCAGCTGGGGCCAATAGCCCTGTGGCCCCACCTTTGTATACGCCCCCACTTTTATTCTCCTTTTTTCTCATTTGTAGTTTCAGTGAATTCTCTTAATTCTGCTTACGTGTCATAGATGTAACCCAGATTTCTGCAGTGTTTTTGCAGAGCAATGTTGCCTGTGTCGTATTTTTGTTTTATTAATTAAATGGAGACAGACTAAATAAGGTTATACCTCCCGCGGCTCCCTGGGTAGGGGTTCTGTTCAAGGTCATTTCCTCTCACAGGATTTCATTACGCTGTATGGAAAATCACCTCATCCCCCCCACCCCCCGTCGCATTTATAGACCCGCGATGTCGCAATCCTGGCACCCCGGCGACCTGCAGCATGCATGGGTGCACAAGCGTGGCCGTAAACAGCAGCACCCCCTGAGACCTGCAGACTCAGCAGAGTGCCACAAAGCACCAGCAGATGTTTCACACCCCCCGGCACATACCCCCATACACAAACATCACCACTGGGGGGCCTTAGATCATTTCAGAGCAAGGTGACACTATGGATAAAGACCCTACACTGGCGTCCTGGAGAATAAACCATATTTAATATATAAAAAAATGCATCTGTTTGTGTATATATATATACTTCATATGATACCTGCACTAGGAGGGCCAACAATCTCGTTTCGTTGTCGCATGCACAATGACAATAAAGTTGACTTTGATTTGATATGTTAACCTCTGGAAAAAAAAAAAAGCCTGCTTGTGTAGCTTTTAACGAGGTGCTTAAATGAATTGCTTCCAAGGTACGTGCATTATTGTGTGATGTGTACTCATTCTGTGTTTTATTTATAGCTGCGTATGTAATGTCAGGTAGGCAAGTCGGCTTAGATATGAGCAATCTGCACATCACCGAGTAGAAATAAGGACCCTCAGGACAATTAAAAGAAATAAATTGTATATATGTATGTATATATGAATGTATGTATGTATATGAGTGTGTATCTATAGATAGACAGAAATGAATGTATGTATGTATGTGAGTTTCTATGACTCTTATGTTGGTGTTTTGTCATATTTATGTCTGGAGAGCTCATGAAATTAATAAATACTGTATCTTTAGGCGTCGTGAACGAAGCCACTTCCTAACCGTCTCAGGGACAGCTGACATCTGGCTGGAAGACAAGAGGCTGCATTTCAGGGACAAAAAGTGGATCCTGGCCAGGGGGTTAATGCCTGGCCAGGCCGTTATGTAGCTGACAGTTTTCCTTATTTTCCAGTCCAACAGACCACTTACTCCTAGACCTTCCGATAAGCGGAGACCGGATCGTGTGCAGGTCACATGGTTAACTTCCGAGTGTGAAATTGCACTCTCCGAGCCGTCACCTGTCCACCCAGGCCACCAGCCGCGTATCTCCCGCAGCCCTCAGGCGGCCCAGAGATGCAGGCGCGCCGCTGACCCCTGGAGGCCAATGAGCGCCAAGGCCACGCAGGGTCTGAGGACACACGCCCAGAGCAACAACCAAGTAGGGGCAATTCTAGGATTTTTTTTTTAGGTGGGGGGGCATAAAAGGGGTCAACCTTATTATTAGCCAATTTGTTTTGAATTGGCAATTTAGAGGGGAAGGGACACGCCGGGGCCAATGAGATTTCAGCTTTTGTGGCTCTGGCCTTAGAAATACCTTCATCTGAAGGCTATGCAGGAGAGGCCTTTCTGTCTCCACCCCCCCGCCCCCCCGATGACATCTGAAGGCCCCCTGTTCAGCCCGCTGTGACTCAGCTTTCATGAAACTCTCCTTGTGTGAAAATCAGGGACGCTTTCTTGCACAGGTTCACTTGGGCTAAAATGCAAGGGCCTCATGGAACATGGAACATGGAATCCCATAATTAACAATGCTTTAAACCCTTGTCAGCAACTTTTTATTGTCGCCTCCCACCCCACCCCACAACACCATCATAGTAAGCAAATAGTAGCCACCCCTTCCACCAGTGCAAATAGCACTGGGACCTCTGACTAGAATAATGTGCTTCTGTTGAAAAGAATCCGGATGTAAGAAATACGAAAGCACTGTAACGACACGTCTGACCTCTTATGAGCCTCTTACTGAATTGTATCCATGAAAACTATTGGAGTGCAAATTGTCTTCGTGGTACAATTATTTGAAGGGTGGGGTAACTATATGTTAAATGATCAGACAGGAATAACAATATTGTTGTCTGTTATATCTATTTTTTTTTATAGCAAAAAAACGCTTTTTAAAATCTAACAACCTTGAGTTGAATGTTTCGCAAAAGAGAAGAGCTATTTACATGGATTTCCGGAGACGTCCAGAGCTTCAGTATTACTGTTATGTAATAAGTGGTGGCATGCATATCGCAAATTTATAACCTGACAAGCATATACAAACAACATTTGATATAACACCATTTGATGTGGACAAACCAACAAAATAAACACTGTTTCATCCTCAAAATAAACTCTGTGTCTGTGGTGACATGGTTTCATTAGGCAAAGAAAGTCACTTAACTTCTGGATCACAGGAGGAACATTATTAAGGCCTGATAAAGACACTGACTTCCCATTAGTGATAATAAAGAATCTTCACACTCTCTGAAGTATTTATGATTTATTGAAACAGAGGATCATAAATATGCATCCTCTTTTAATGCATAATTTATTTCAAAGTTAATAATTAAAACCACATTATTAGTCAGTCTTGATAAGAGAACCCCTGAAATTTATTGTTAATAGCAATATTAGTGAGTGAGGAGGCAGCACTCAATATGCAGAAATGGTGACATTGGCAATAATGTTGTTCTCTACCAACTGCGCCAATTAATAATAGAATATGAACGAGTAGAACAGGCCCAATTCTGATTTCAATTTCAGAGAGTAAACAAATAGAGGAGAAAAGTCCAATCCGACGCTTGTTAATTCATCAATTTAAAAATTTAAATGTAAATATTTAGAAAGAAAATGATTTTGGTGGTCTTTTTAAACCAGAAAGGATGGCAGATGGCAGATGTTTCACTCAATGCGTTTGTAGAGCACGGACACCTCAGTCCGGACACGTCGTTAATGAAACGCCGCAGTGAAAAGAGTCTTTGTTTAACGATTGGCTGCCGTTGGTCATGTGACTAATATGTTGCAGGGGAATAACTAGTCGCAGTTCGTGCACACTACACCTCCGGTCCCGCGTCTCCTTTATGTAACACGACAGGACGCTAATTCTCACCAGCTCATTTGGGTCCTGAGGACCTGCAATTGAACAGAACTACTTGTGCTTCTTGCTCACAGACCTGAAGAAGCCACCTGGAAGCAGAGAGCTGGTTTACAGTCCCCCCCCCAGCAGAACGAGCCCGTCGCATTTAGTTGCCCCGCGGGCTGGTTAAGCGCGGGCACAGGAACACAATCCCGCATATGCTCGGCACACGGCCGCCCTGTGATCGCAGGGGATGCGGCTGTGCAGCCTGCCCCATCAGCACTAAGAGGAAGAGCGGGGAGAGTAAAGAGCGGCTTAGCGGTTAGCCCCAACCCCCCCACCACTCCCCCACTACCCTGAGGAACAGAGTGTACAGTAACGAGTCATTATTTATCACGCACCATCTGGGTGTCCTCAGCTGGCAGTCCCGAGCCAAAAAGGAATAAAAAAGAGACGCCCCCCCTCCCTTCAGTGGCTTTGTTGCATCTGAAACAGCGCATTTCCCCCCATTTTCAAGACTCTGAAAGCAGAATTATTCTACTGTCACTTATTAAGACATTTGCAATCAAGTCCCCGTTTAATAATAATACTGGCAACAATATACACAAAGACTCTCATGTTGTAATTATCGCAATTATTGTAACGGCAGTAGTGACGTGTTGTGTATTTTCACACATGATGGTGTGTGCAACAGGTGGCATTTACCGTGCGACTTCATTCACCCCCCTGCTCGTGCATCTCCATGGTGATGGCCCCCAGCTCGTTTCCCTCGCACGCTGTGGTGAGGTGTGCTTCTTGCTCCGCTGACTAGCTTCACTCAGGCCATTCATTCTCACTCTGGGGGTGTCCTACTAGGGACTCAGGCTGCCTCACCCATGCCAGCGCTTGGCGCCTGGGAGGGGGGGTTTAGGATCCGGACCCTCCCCTGAAGCCTGATGCCTGCTTGAGGGGGGGCAGAGTAACACAATGGGTAGCAGCGTGGCCTCGCATCTCCGAGGCTGGAGATTCAAATGCTTCACCTGCTATCCAACACCATGCATTTATGCCAGTTTGCATCACTAAATTACCTGTGGTGTATAGTGAGTGTGTGCCCTGTGAAGGACTGGCATCCCGCCCAGGGTGTCCCCTGCCTAATGTGCCCTGTGAAGGACTGGCATCCCGCCCAGGGTGTCCCCTGCCTAATGTGCCCTATGAAGGACTGGCATCCCACCCAGGGTGTCCCCTGACTAATGTGCCCTGTGAAGGACTGGCATCCCGCCCAGGGTGTCCCCTGCCTAATGTGCCCTGTGAAGGACTGGCATCCCGCCCAGGGTGTCCCCTGCCTAATGTGCCCTGTGAAAGACTGGCATCCCGCCCAGGGTGTCCCCTGCCTAATGTGCCCTGTGAAGGACTGGCATCCAGTCCAAAGTGTCCCCTGCCTAATGTGCCCTGCGATGGACTGGCATCCCGCCCAGGGTGTCCCCTGCCTAATGTGCCCTGTGAAGGACTGGCATCCCACCCAGGGTGTCCCCTGCCCAATGTGCCCTGTGAAGGACTGTCACCCCATCCAGGGTGTCCCCTGCCTAATGTGCCCTGTGATGGACTGTCACCCCATCCAGGGTGTCCCGTGACTAATGTGCCCTGTGAAGGACTGTCAGCCCATCCAGGGTGTCCCCTGACTAATGTGCCCTGTGAAGGACTGTCACACCATGCAGGGGGTCCCCTGCCTAATTTGCCCTGTGAAGGACTGGCATCCCACCCAGGGTATCCTCTGCCCAATGTGCCCTGTGAAGGACTGCCACCCCATGCAGGGTGTCCCCTGCCTAATGTGCCCTGTGAAGGACTGCCACCCCATGCAGGGTGTCCCCTGCCTAATGTGCCCTGTGAAGGACTGTCACCCCATGCAGGGTGTCCCCTGACTAATGTGCCCTGTGAAGGACTGTCACCCCATCCAGGGTGTCCCCTGCCTAATGTGCCCTGTGAAGGACTGTCACCCCATCCAGGGTGTCCCCTGCCTAATGTGCCCTGTGAAGGACTGTCACCCCATCCAGGGTGTCCCCTGACTAATGTGCCCTGTGAAGGACTGTCACCCCATCCAGGGTGTCCCCTGCCTAATGTGCCCTGTGAAGGACTGTCACCCCATGCAGGGTGTCCCCTGACTAATGTGCCCTGTGAAGGACTGTCACCCCATCCAGGGTGTCCCCTGCCTAATGTGCCCTGTGAAGGACTGTCAGCCCATCCAGGGTGTCCCCTGACTAATGTGCCCTGTGAAGGACTGTCAGCCCATCCAGGGTGTCCCCTGACTAATGTGCCCTGTGAAGGACTGTCACCCCATCCAGGGTGTCCCCTGCCTAATGTGCCCTGTGAAGGACTGTCACCCCATCCAGGGTGTCCCCTGCCTAATGTGCCCTGTGAAGGACTGTCACCCTATCCTCTGAAATAAATAGACCTTTGTTAATTTGTTAATTAAATTATTAACTTGTGTCTCTCATGTTGTCGCATTGAAGAAAACATCGCAGTCATTAGATTTTAATTTATTATTTATTTATTTAGAGCAGAGAGAGATGACACATTTTAGTATACAGTACCAGTCAAAAGATTGGCCACGCCACACCACTTACAAAGGACAGTGATGGGGTGTCACATCACATGATGTAACCGCCTGACCTAAATACAGTAGAAACGGTTTGACCAGAGAGTGAAGGAAACCCAGCCAATGAGCACTCAGCAATACGTATGTGGGACCTCCTTCGGGACGGCTGGGAAAGCATCCCAGGAGGCCCCTCATGAACCTGGCGTAGAGGAGACAGTAGGGTCAGCCAGTCTCTGGAGCAATTAGCACTAATGACCTTGCTCATGGGCCCCGTGGTGGGATCACTCTGCTGACCCTGGGATTTGAACCAGCAACCTTCTAGTATGAGGCATGTCAGTATAAGTGAAGAACTGGAAATGAGCATGAGACTGGGAAGGTCTGGAAAGGTTATCAGATCAGGTGTCCGTCATGCAGTGGGGATGGATTCACCCTGAGACAGAAAGTCGAGGGTGCAAGTCCCTGAGTGGGCTCCATACCCCAAAACATTGTCACCGTCCTTGCCCCAAGAGTAGCCAGGCAATCATTTATAAGTGTCTCATTTTAATGGGTGTAAACAGCTCTAAAGGAGCAGTTTATCATCAATAATAATGTCCACAGTTACGAGAGGGCCTTGATCAAGTGGACACGTGACAGGGAAAGATTGATTCAAAGCTGTCCGTGAGCAGAGAAGATAAATATTTCATCACTTTGCATGGATAATAAATTTATCAAGAATCTTTAGATTATGACAAATAAATATTTTACTTCTGTAAATATACTAGCACTTGTGTCCGTGTGGTGTGCACAAGCTTTTATCTGTTGATTCCCATATCAGTCTGTTTTTACAGATATTTACTCGTTATATTGTAGGATGAAACCAGTGGTAATTTCCTAGCTAGGTATAAAAATGTTCTAAATATATCCAGTCATATCACAGTATATTATAGCACAGGGTGAGAAGAGTTTACTGAGATAAAAGTGCTAAAGCGAAGTGTAAATTAGAACCCATATCCTTCTGTGCCTCTCTCTCCAAAGCCACACTAAAATACTTTTCACATTTGACAGTTTAGTTGAGAATATTTGAATGGAACATTTCTGGGTAATACTTCACAATGCGCACCATTTTTCGCAGCAATAAAACATTGACCCCTGACCCCACGACCTCTGCACTACATGCTCTGTGGCTCTGTTGCTTTGCTTTGCACTGCCAGCAGATTGCAACGGCAGATGCCAATAGAGATTCTTGCTTTCTCACCTTGACATGAAGCATCCAGTTTTTATAGTATCAATCAGTCAAAAGAAAACTAAAATAAACAAAATGCGGCGGAGGTTACAACCTCGTGATTAAACCACACATACTGCCTCGTAAGCAGCATCGCTCATTGTCCAGTGTACCTGCATTCCCAGTCTGACAAATCACTGTTTATGCTGTAATGCTTACCTTCGATTACAAAAAGCCAGCCCCATAAAACTCATATTTAAACACTGCTGCCTCTTAAAACTTTTATTAAGGTGAGTTTAACCTTGTAACACTGTATCCAGGCCGTGCTGTTAGGCAGAAATCGTTTTCCTCGCCGCGTTCTCCGTCCCCGTCAAATATCCTTTACTACCTTTTGTCCCCCGGGCCATTATAAACGGTAAAATTAATCCTTAACGTGTGGCCGGAGCTGGCGTTCTAGAATGTTCCACGGTCCCCTTGGACGGGTGTCAAATTGCCGCCTGCCTGCCTGGTTCAGTCAGCAAAGTCACCAGCATAATTACTTATGGAAACCGAGAAATTGATATGCGTGTCCTTTAACCTCTTCTGTGCTTTGAATATACTTGTGTGCGGTTCATTAATCCCCCCCGAGTAACAGTCAGGGAAAAGGGGGCCAGGGTGCGTGTGTAACCCGGAAAAAAGTTAATCTTTCCGTCACATATTAGCTGTAGCGGGAGGGGAGACGCAGGCTTCTGCTGCTTGGCGCAACAACCACCGCTGATGTTTCCATGCAAGCAGAGAACAGGCGGCTTCTGATGCCATTAGTGAGACTCTACGTCCGCTCAGGAGAGGGTAGAGTGGCCATTAACGGACCAGGAAATACACATAGTTTTAGGCACGGAGCCAAAAATACAACCTGCACAACTGCCATGAAAAATGAAAGAAATATTAGAATAGTTAACAATTCTGTGATGGCCATTGTCCCTAGAGTTGAGAAATGTATTATCACTGAATTTCAAGCAGAAGTAACCTGCTGGTAGGTATTAAAATGACTGTGAAGATTATGCAGAAATATCACAGAGCTGGTGCCTTTTTTCTGTATTTGACCGCAGGAAAAATTGGCAAGTATAAAAAAAGATCATTATTTTAATAACCTGAGTGCGTGAAAATGAAACATTCTAATTGCATTTTTTTTTTTTTCGGTTTTGTTATGGAGGCTCCCAAGGTGAACCGTTTGATCCGGAAAGATGCAGAGGACTGTTTTCTGATTGGACCGATCGAAGGACTGTTTTCTGATTGGACCGATCGGAGGACTGTTTTCTGATTGGACCGATCGAAGGACTGTTTTCTGATTGGACCGATCGGAGGACTGTTTTCTGATTGGACTGATCAGAGGACTGTTTTCTGGTTGGACCGATCAGAGGACTGTTTTCTGATTGGCAGGGGTCCAGCAGCCTTGGAAGAGGCAGGGAAGGAGGACTGGTGGGTCACAGGGAGCTTTGAAAGATCTCAGCTAAAACTCTCGGCTGTAAAATTCCACATAAAATTTTAAAGGCACATATGGACATATCTCGGGACGTTGTAAAGACGTCAAAGGTGGTCCGGAAAGCTTTTCCATACCCTGTGTGAGTTAAATACTATGACATCAACCCCCGATGCAGAACTGAGATGGTAACTGATGGAAGCTGTCAGGATTAATTATTAAACATTTTACTATGAAAGATAAACTACAGGACATCCATTTCTTGGCCGCGAGATAAAGTCAGACTCTCATATCCTTCAAATGTCTTTATACAGATCTGCCTATTTTCTGTAATGTCAGGCAGCAAGGAGATTGTAGCAGGCAGTTCAGTGATGGTTTTAACCACAACAGACTCTGTTTAGTCTACAGATATACATCAGGAGGCCCAGATTGTGAATCTGAATAGGATGCAGCAAATGAGGCAAAGTATTGAGCTGTCAGTGGTTTGTGCATCTAAAGGTCAAAGAGCAGTGTGAGAAGAGCGCACGGTCTCACCTGCCTCTCTGAAGTCCAGGTTCCTAAGGCTTTAAATGGGCCATACTCAACACAGGGTCTTTGCTAAGGAGGATCGCGGTATAGTGTTTGAGAGAGAGAGATGGATTGAGGCCTGTTGCAGAGTATAATTGAGGAGGTCACCAGCAAAACAGGTTTATAGAATATGACCAATCCACCTGCTAACCCCACCCCCATTCAGCTATATCAGCAAATATTACTGACCGAAACCACCCCCGCTGGCCTTGGTGTCATATTATTTTTAATTCTCGCTCATTCATCCTTCGGCATCAGGTGCCCACCATCCCCCCCCTTCCCCCCCCCCCCCCCCCCCCCCCCCCGGAGCCATGTTAGTCTAGGACCCCCTCGCCAGAAAAGTTAATCCACCCCTGACGGCATGACATGGGGATCTGGCCATTTTCTCTTTTAGATATTGACGGGAGTAGGGCAGGGCTGGGACTTTAAATGGAGTCACTGGTTCACTGAGGAAAACACACTAAAGCCTATTTTCTATTGATAAAGAAAAACTGCAGTAAAAGGTGCCTACCTGTGTACCCTGGTTTCAGTACTGAAGACAAAATAGAGAGAATACTGAAATAATACATGCACCTGTAAGAAGGACTGACCCCAACAGCTGTTGTCAAATGATTCCCCGTCATGAGACAGATCGCAGCCTCGTCTCCGTTTCTCATGCATCCTCTGGCGACCTTCCACACCTGAAAGTCGCCCATCTGCATCATGACAAAGTTGTGCTCCTCGCGTGGTCGAGATACTCAGGGACACAAGCGCTAAATGAATGCCCCCAAACGTGTCCGTTTTTGTTGAAGACGAATAATATGTCTTGGGCTCTCAAGCTATGAAAGTTCAGGAATGAAATTAAGCATTATTGGATGTACAGAATGCCGCAGCCAGTTGTGTTGGTGGTGGGCCAGCACCCAAGCATGGGAGATTTATGTGTCCATTCCCGTGAAGCTGGAGGACAGGGCCAGCTTTGTTTTGTTCTGGCCTTTTGTGTGGTTTCGTTAACCGAACCCTGCTGTGTTCGCTGTAATTATTTCATTATTCTTGTTCAGATTCATTGGGGGTAAAATTATTGAAAGTGCGGCATCTCGCCGTGTAGAAGTTTGCGTGAGCACGGAGCCCGTTCTTCAGAAGACCACTCCTGCTCGTCTGAGCAGCTCACTGCACACGCCGAATGCATTAAAGTGTGATCACACACTGTTATGCGCTTCTGAAAAGTTCTAAACCAAACTGAGCTCTCTTATGACCCGGTGATGCTTGCCTTTGTTATGGTAATATCACTGTTTGTCTAGTAACAGCACTAAGGGATGTTTGATGTTGCTACTGGATGCACCTTAATTTCCCTGTGGGAATTAATAATGTTTATCTCTATGTTTCCTGTGGCATGTCAGGAATTTGGGACTTTGAGAGAGGTAATGGGACATCTTTAGTGGCTTTTATGATTTTGGCCGTCCATAAATGCTTAGCCAGCACATTTTGTTAGTGATACTGAAGCCCTGTAGGGCACACCCAGGACAGCGTGCCAGTCCATCACAGGACACAGGGCAGGGAACAACCAGGACAGGATGCCAGTCCATCACAGGACACCGGGCAGGGAACACCCAGGACAGGATGCCAGTCCATCACAGGACACCGGGCAGGGAACAACCAGGACAGGATGCCAGTCCATCACAGGACACCGGGCAGGGGACACCCAGGACAGCATGCCAGTCCATCACAGGACACCGGGCAGGGGACACCCAGGACAGCATGCCAGTCCATCACAGGACACCGGGCAGGGGACACCCAGGACAGCATGCCAGTCCATCACAGGACACCGGGCAGGGGACACCCAGGACAGCATGCCAGTCCATCACAGGACACCGGGCAGGGAACAACCAGGACAGGATGCCAGTCCATCACAGGACACCGGGCAGGGGACACTCAGGACAGGATGCTAGTCCATCACAGGACACCGGGCAGGGGACACCCAGGGCAGGATGCCAGTCCATCACAGGATACCGGGCAGGGGACACCCAGGGCAGGATGCCAGTCCATCACAGGACACCGGGCAGGGGACACTCAAGGCAGGATGCCAGTCCATCACAGGACACCGGGCAGGGGACACCCAGGGCAGGATGCCAGTCCATCACAGGACACCGGGCAGGGGACACTCAGGGCAGGATGCCAGTCCATCACAGGACACCGGGCAGGGGACACTCAAGACAGATGCCAGTCCATCACAGGACACCGGGCAGGGGACACTCAGGACAGGATGCCAGACCGTCACAGGACACAGGGCAGGGGACACTCAGGACAGGATGCCAGACCGTCACAGGACACCGGGCAGGGGACACACAGGGCAGGATGCCAGACCCTCACAGGACACAGGGCAGGGGACACTCAGGACAGGATGCCAGACCATCACATGACACAGGGCAGGGGACACCCAGGGCAGGATGCCATTCTATCACAGGATACAGGGCAGTGGACACTCAGGACAGGATGCCAGTCCATCACAGGACACAGGGCAGGGGACACCCAGGGCAGGATGCCTGACCATCACTGGACACAGGGCAGGGGACACCCAGGGCAGGATGCCAGTCCATCACAGGCACAGGGCAGGGGACACCCAGGGCAGGATGCCAGTCCATCACAGAATTCAGGGCAGGGGACACTCAGGGCAGGATGCCAGTCCATCACAGGACACTGGGCAGGGGACACCCAGGGCAGGATGCCAGACCATCGCAGGACACCGGGCAGGGGACACTAAGGACAGGATGCCAGTCCATCACAGGATACAGGGAAGTGGACGCCCAGGGCAGGATGCAAGTCCATCACAGGACACAGGGCTGGGGACACTCAGGACAGGATGCCAGACCGTCACAGCTCACAGTGCAGGGGACACACAGGGCAGGATGCCAGACCGTCACAGGGCAGGGGACACTCAGGACAGGATGCCAGTCCATCACAGGATACAAGGCAGGGGACACTCAGGTCAGGATGCCAGACCATCACAAGACACCGGGCAGGGGACACTCAGGGCAGGATGCCAGACCATCACCGGACACAGGGCGGGGGACACTCAGGACAGGATGCCAGTCCATCACAGGATACAGGGCTGTGGACACTCAGGGCAGGATGCCAGTCCATCACTGGACACCGGGCAGGGGACACTGAGGACAGGATGCCAGTCCATCACAGGATACAGGGCAGGGGACACCCAGGGCAGGATGCCAGACCATCACAGGACACAGGGCAGGGGACACCCAGGGCATGATGCCAGACCATCACAGGACACCGGGCATGGGACACTCAGGGCAGGATGCCAGACCCTCACAGGACACAGGGCAGGGGAAACCCAGGGCAGGATGCCAGACTATCACAGGACACCAGGCATGGGACACTTAGGGCAGGATGCCAGTCCATCACAGGACACCGGGCAGGGGACACCCAGGGCAACATAACAGACCATCACAGGACACCGGGCAGGGGACACCGAGGGCAGGATGCCAGTCCATCACAGGACACAGGGCAGGGGACACTCAGGACAGGATGCCAGACCGTCACAGGACACAGGGCAGGAGACACCCAGCGCAGGATGCCAGTCCATCACAGGACACTGGGCAGGGGACATCCAGGGCTGGATGCCAGTCCATCACAGGACACCGGGCAGGGGACACCCAGGGCAGGATGCCAGGCCATCACAGGATACAGGGCAGGGGACACCCAGGGCAGGATGCCAGTCCATCACAGGACACCGGGCAGGGGACACCCAGGGCAGGATGCCAGTCCATCACAGGACACAGGGCAGGGGACAGCCAGGGCAGGATGTAGTGTTAATTTCGTCACCTATTTTTAATTTAGTCTTTGTCTTAGTCTTGTGCCAAATGTCCTTGTTAGTTTTAGTCATATTTAGTCATTCACATGTCTTTTTTTGTTAGTCAAGTTTTAGTCGACTAAAAGTCTCGTCATTTTAGTCTAGTTTTAGTCAAAAGAAAACTCAAGGTATCTTGGTCAAGTTTTAGTCGACTAAAAGTCTTTTAATTTTAGTCTAGTTTTAGTCAAAAAAGAACTCAATATATTTTAGTCTAGCTTTAGTCAAAAAATTGTAGTCTTTTTTAAAATAACACATTATTACTGAGATTATTACTGATACACATTTCAGTAAAAAAAAGTGTTTCACATATCTCAAACATTGGTTAAATGTCATAATTACCTGACAAAATACACTTGTTGAATGATTTTTGTTGAATGCAAATGTTAAACGTGTCTGGTTTTCAATTTATGATTTAGGAGACACATTCACAAATGATTAACCTGTTCTGAAGAGCATTTTATTTTAACCAACACAATTCAAAAGCTGGGTCCCAACAGACTCCGACTGACAACTTAAGTTACAAAGATGTCGTTTAAGGTTGGTGGTGTTTTTCCCCGAAATTCTTTGTCCGCAGTGTTTCCCGTCAGTTATGATGACACATTCTGACTTTTTGTCAGTATCATTGTACTTAAAATGCGACCAAATATCGAGCCTCTTCCTTCGACCTAGCATGTCGTCGTCGCTCGTCACTCGTGTTCGCTTTGTGTGTTGTGTGTTCAGCAGGAGTATGAGACCTGTAACTTGAGCAACAGCGCGAAGCCGCGAAATCGTTCTGAATATTTTAAAGCCGTAACAGCTGATGAAAAAGCAGAGACGATTGTAGACGAAAATGGAGAGATTTTATCTTAGTTTTTATTTTATGCAAAACATTTTCGTCTCGTCTTTTTTCGTCAACAATAATCCATGTTAATTTAGTCTTAGTCAGCGTTTTTGGACAGTGGTGCAGTCTTGTCATCGTCTCGTCTTAGTCATGAAAAAAAAGGTCGTTGACGAACATATTTCGTCTCGTCTCGTCTGACGAAATTAACACTAGCAGGATGCCAGTCCATCACCGGACACAGGGCAGGGGACACCCAGGGCAGGATGCCAGACCATCACAGGACACAGGGCAGGGGACACCCAGGGCAGGATGCAAGACCATCACAGGACACAGGGCAGGGGTCACCCAGGGCAGGATGCAAGACCATCACAGGACACAGGGCAGGGGTCACCCAGGGCAGGATGCCAGACCATCACAGGACACCGGGCATGGGACACTCAGGGCAGGATGCCAGACCCTCACAGGACACCGGGCAGGGGACACCCAGGGCAACATAACAGACCATCACAGGACACAGGGCAGGGGACACCGAGGGCAGGATGCCAGTCCATCACAGGACACAGGGCAGGGGACACTCAGGACAGGATGCCAGACCGTCACAGGACACAGGCCAGGAGACACCCAGGGCAGGATGCCAGTCCATCACAGGACACAGGGCAGGGGACACTCAGGGCAGGATGCCAGTCCATTACAGGACACCGGGCAGGGGACACCCAGGGCAGGATGCCAGTCCATCACAGGATACAGGGCAGGGGACACCCAGGGCAGGATGCCAGACCATCACAGGACACAGGGCAGGGGACACCCAGGGCAGGATGCCAGACCATCACAGGACACCGGGCATGGGACACTCAGGGCAGGATGCCAGTCCCTCACAGGACACAGGGCAGGGGAAACCCAGGACAGGATGCCAGACTATTACAGGACACCGGGCAGGGGACACTTAGGGCAGGATGCCAGTCCATCACAGGACACAGGGCAGGAGACACCCAGGGCAGGATGCCAGTCTATCACTGTGTTGGTCCATTGGACGCTCAAACAATTCAGGATCATTAAAACTTATTGAATCACATTTCGGGAAGAAACAGATGTATCTATAGCAAACCTTCATAAACCACATAAAATCTCAGGACAACAGATGGGACTCAAACCCACAACCACGGCAGCATGAGGCTACAGCCCTACCACTGAGCCATTGTGCCATCATTTAACAAAGCAAATATCGAATAAAATATTTGTAGAATCAATACAAGCCTGCAGCTCCTAATCACTTTGACAACTTTATTCTTTTATGAATGTTTAAAGCCATAATTTAATGTTGTTAGTTTTAAATTATTTATTTCATTTTATGGATCTTATCCACAGGATAAGCATAATACTGTATATCACTGGTTCAACAACAGTCCCTACTTGGATGCTTAAACCCAGGAGAACCGCTAGAGATTTTAGGCCCAATGAAAGCACATCATAGTCTGCCCCAGATCCAGACTAACAGAATTATGTTATGATATTTTTTAGGGCCCCTTTTGCACGGGGCCTTTGGAATTGTCCCCCTTTACCAAACACCTGGCTATACCTGAGTATCTGTGGGGATATCATGGAGAGCAACATGGGAGGTGGCAAACTGTCTAATTTCCCCATGAGGATGAATAAAGTATCTATTCTATTCTATTCTATTCTATTCTATTCTATTCTATTCTATTCCTGCACTGTGGTTCACCCACCATAATGCGTATCACAGCGCACCTGTTCCACTGGGTTCTGAGCCATGCGGCTCCTTTGCCTTGCAGACCCCGCAATTCCACAGGGCCGTCGGCACCGGAATGCAGTTGATGGCAAACGGGAAAGTGGCAGAGACATTCCTGCGGGGCGGCAGAGAGGCAAGGCCGCGGGGGACTGGCGACGCATGCCAGCAAAAACCGGCCAAGGGCCAGGTGAGATTACAGCAATTCCCGGGGGTGTCGACTTGTGGAGCGTGAGGGTCTGAAGCAGTGTGAAGGAGCCATGAGCTGAGGATTCAAATCTCCACTGGTTACACAGAACTCACCTGGCACAGCTCTGCTGAGCAAGAGGATACTTGAATTTTTGGCCATGGTGAAGGCTCACCTGACAGCCGCATCACGCTATAGGATACAGGATTTTTTTTTCCGCATAACCAGGGCTGGACATGGATTTAAATTCAGCCCCGGACTTTGGGGTCCCCTGCAGCCCCACGATAAATTTTCCCGGCCCACATAACCTTTGGCCCACCTGGAAACGATCAGTATGCCAGATGGCGAGTCCAGCCCTGCATATGGCACAGACTTATCTAGCAGAGCTATCAGAAGCTACAGGGCACAGGAAGTTTTGGATATGGCACAGACTTATCTAGCAGAGCTATCAGAAGCTACAGGGCACAGGAAGTTTTGGATATGGCACAGACTTGCCTGGAAGTACTGTAGGAAGCTACAGGGCACAGGAATTTATAGGCATGGCACAGACTCACCTGGCAGTACTATAGGAAGCTACAGGGCATGGGAATTTTTGGGCATAGCACAACTTCCAGGACCTAGTGCTTGATAAGGGAACAAAAAATGGATTGATGCAAGTTCCTATTTTTTCTATATCAAACTAATTAAATTGG
The DNA here is from genome assembly GCF_048594095.1 of Paramormyrops kingsleyae. NCBI lineage: Eukaryota > Metazoa > Chordata > Actinopteri > Osteoglossiformes > Mormyridae > Paramormyrops > Paramormyrops kingsleyae. The sequence continues at coordinate 6,721,698 of NC_132819.1, read as the reverse complement.
ATAATGGGTAGGCACTCCATCCATCCATCCATCCATTATCTGTAACTTGTTGTCCTATTCAGGGTCCTAGGGGGGTCTGAAGCTTATCCCAGAGGCTACAGGTGCAAGGCAGGGAACAGCCCAGGATGGGGTGCTGACCCGTCACAGGGCACACTCACACACCAGTCACTCACACAACAGTCACTCACACACCAGTCACTCACACATGCACATCTATGGGCAATGCTGCCCCCCAGCTGGCCATTCCATGCCCTATATCGGTTTAGCAAACTGGAGGAAGAGAGATGTTCCTGCAGAAAGACCAGCCCCTGCTGGGCCATGATCAGTCAACTGAGGTCTTTCAGATCCCAGATCAGTTTGTCCTCCTGCTGGACATGGTGACTGCATTATGGAATGGTATAGTCCGTCTTCAGGTGCTTATTAAGGTGCGTATAAAAGGCTGGGACACTGCAGTGAGGTAAAACAATGTTACATTAACAAAACTCAAATTGCAATGTACCCTTGTACCCTAGACTTGCTGGATCAGCTGCAGACTTGCACTGTTCTACTGGATAAATGGAAAAATCATAAAAATAGCAACAATCATATATCATGTATGTGAAGTCAAATGAATATTACGGTTTGAAAATATAATACATCTTTATTAATTTTCTTTTTAAATGGAGGTTACACTGGCGCTGACCTTAACATCCCAATACAAAAACATCGATGGCAGAGGTATTTGGTGGAAGCTCGTCTCGTATTAATAATGCCACAAGACCGTCGTTAAGGAGATGTTATTTTAATAGATTTTAACCTTTATGGATTTCACCTTTGAATGCGAAACTTGATGAAAAGGCCCCCGACGCGCAATGGGCGATGAGCACTGCGATTATGAGGAAAAATTGTGTATTTATTCGCTCATTAATTATTCATGCACCACGATACGGGCAGCGGCCGGACGAGAAGGCATATCGATCCCGAGGAGCGGTGAGCCGGTTAGATTTGAGGGTCGATTCAGGTGGCTATTGATTCCGTTCAGATTGACGGGGGGGGGGGTTTCTATGCAGCCATTGGTGTTGGGGGGCTTATTATCAAGCGCGACCACACCGGCCTGCAGCCACAGTAAATGGGCTGGCAATTCTTTCACTTCTGCCGCTAAGGGCTGTGATTTAGGGTCATTTGCTTTGCGCTTCTATTTTGTTTTGCATGATGGTGATATTTACGAGGCACTCGGATGGGGAGCCCCCGTAGGGCCCTGCTGGACAGGGCGGGGGGGGGGGGGGGTGGGCGCAACGAAAGTCATTTCCCAGGTATTATACTACTCCGTGTTTTATGACACCACCCCCAGCTCCATCTCCACATCACCCAACCTTATATAATTACCCAACAAGGACGTACCGACATTCAGGCAGGGTGGTGGTGGGGGGGGAGATCAGACACACATTATTTCTGACTGACTTTTTATATCGCCTCACTCTTGTTAACTGCCCATCCTGCGTCCAGCAGGTCGCGACCTTACCAGTGTTGACGTTAATTAACTTATCATTGTAATTAAGGAATAATGTCTGACGTGAAGTGCAATGGATCGGGATGGCTAAGTGGGCGTGTAATTAATAGGTCCAGGGCTAAAGGTCACACTTCAGGAGATCTGTACTGAGGCATAGGTCAAGGGTGTTTTTTTTATGCTCCAGATGAAGGAAGGACCACTTTCATGGCTGGGCGGGGGGCTGAATACACACACACACACACACACACACACACACTCGCTCGCACACACACACAGCACTGGAAAAAATGAAGATACCACAGCACAATTTTTTTGTTTCACTCATTTCTTAATTCATGCATGTGCTTCTGTTTTTTTGCAAACTGCAGCCTGGTTCTTCCCTGCTTCTCATTAATGAAGGGCTTCTTCCTTGCTATATAGGACTTCAGTCCTGCTTCCAAGAGCTTGATACACACTGTCCTAGCAGTGCACTTCACACCTGCACTTAATGTGTCCCATTCCTTTTGAATTCACTTGATGTCATCCTCCAAATCATGAGAAACTGTCAGATAAGTTGACGGTCATCTCTACCATTAGAAAGTCGCTTCCACTCTCTACCTGGCTGGTTTCTGGTCGTTCCCAGTGTCTCCTGCTTCACCTTATTCTTGTGTACTGCTGTCTTAGAAATTTTGAACCTGGAAGCAACTTGCTGCTTAGCGTAGCCTTCTGCCAGCAGAACCAGGATTAAACTAGGATTTAAAATGCAGATTTATTTAAAAATATAGAGCGGTTTATAAATTTTTTTTTTCAGAGCTCTATATATTTTCTTGGTGAGAACCGTGACCACATGTCTTTATGGCGAGATCCAGGAACCACTACAGTCATAACTGTAACCTCAGATGCTACAGCCCCCAATAGCCTCCACAGCCCTCAGGACCCTCCACAGTCCCCAGGAGTCTCCTCAGTCCCCAGGAGATACTACAGCCCCCAGGAGTCTCCTCAGTCCCCAGGAGATACTACAGCACCCAGATGATACTACAGCTCCCAGGAGATCCTACACAGACCCCAGGAGCACAGCACATTCCCAATGAAGAACCAATTCATCAAGTCATGTTGGGAAGCCTCTATCTTTGCCATTAACTCTCCAGGAAATGATAGAGGGCTTCATCCCAGTGATCATACCCCACTGGCAGGCTTAGAGGGGAGGGGATGTGCTGGCAAGCAGAGCATGTCACCATATTTCCTGAAACTATCCCTCACGGTCTGCCTGGATGGGAAACTCGATCCCCGACTGGGAAGATGATGGATCACTTCCTGGAAGAGCTACTGCTGTTGTACTGTAAGAGCGGTGACTTAACCTGAAGAGCTCCATTATCCTGCAGTATGCTGTGGGTTCGAGCCTGGATCCCTTCTCACTTTCTGCCTCAGCAGGTTGGGATGCTGTGTCTGTGATGAGAAAGTCACCGTTTCAAATCCCATAGTGGGCAGGATGATGTCACTGTTGGGCCCTAGAGCAGGGTTCCTAAGCCCCAGCTGCTCCAGGGGCTGTCTGACCCAGCCTTCCCAAAAAACCAAATGCATTTACAGAACAATAATTAGAAATGTAGTTATCCTGGATTTCCGGCTCTACGTTACTGGTGTCCTCAGTGTCATGCTAGAATAATGAGTCCTGCAAAGGAAAAAGAGACAGTAATCAAGGTGGCTTTGATATATTTCAAGTTGTAAGGATTTTTATTGTCAGACTCACATAATACAATAACATTCCTACTTGCATGCTTCTTGCGAATCATACTGTCAAAAAAGTACATTAAATACTATACTGTAAGTACAGCAGCCAATAATAAATAATAAAAATAACATAATAAAAAGATGTAACTATAGACAAAAATCCATAACATATACGCAAACCCTTACCACATCGCCTCAGTACCCCAGTCTGGGATTCCAGCAGCCAAACCACCAGCAGGTCAGACCCAGTAATCCACCTGAAGCTAAGCAGGTTTGGGCCTGGCCAGGACTTGGCTGGGAGACCATCTAGGAAAGCTGGGCTGCTGCTAGAAAAGGTGTTGGTGTAGCCAACAGGTTAGCGCATCTTGTGGTCTGTGTGGATCCCAGTGCCCCAGTGAAGTGATGGGGACACTGTGGCCAACAGGTTAGCCCATCCTGAGGTCTGTGTGGGTCCCAATGCTCCAGTGCAGAGAAGGGGACACTAAGCTGTGAAAATGCTGCCGTCCTTTGGATGATACATAAAACCGAGGTCCTGACTCTCTGGGGTAATAAAAGATCCCTGAGCATCCTTTGAAAGAGTAGGGGTGATACCCCAATGTCCTGGCTAAAATTGCCCACTGTGGCCCTATCAAATGTGGCCTCCTAATCATCCCCTATATCCCCCTACTCCCCAAGTGGTGAATTCCCTCCTGCCCATTCACCACCTTAGCTACTGTGTGGTGAGCGTACTGGTGCAGAATGGCTGCCGTCGCATCATCCAGGTGGGGGCTACACAGCAGTGGAGGCTGAAGTGGCTCCCCATTGGTTCTGTAAAGTGCTTTGGGTTTCTTGTAAAAGCACTATATGAATGTAACGTGGGTTGTTTCATCAAACTGTTTACCAACCATATGCTCAGGTAACTTTATGCATTAGTTCTACATAAGCGGTAGTAGAGCTGCCTCACTCTGCACCGTATCATTTTTAAAAACTACTCTTCTTCCACTGTAAGTTGTTTTTAGTCAAACCCTAATTCAAAATTCTACTTTTTGTAAGCATATTTATTTTTCATTATCGTCTTGTGTGTTTTATGTTATGTGTAAAGCTGTTTTTAAAGTTGTTTGAGGGTATTGCCTGCGTGTTTTGAAATGACAGTAGAGTTTGACTTGACATGCGGGAACCAAGGGAATGGAGCCTGAGTGCTAATGCTAACAGGATGTGGTGTGGGATTATGTTCATATCTACATGGAGGTTTATGCTGTGGACATAATTCTGTGTACTTACAGGTTTGCGGTGTTGAAGTAGTCAATGATTGCTGGTTCAAATCCCCAGAAGGAATGTACAGGAACATCTTGGCCATATATCCTCCAGTCATACGTCTCACTCGTACCCCAGAGCTTTGAAGCTAGTCTGTAGTGCTTATGTTGGTGCACCATGCTGTGTTCAGGATGCCTTTATTTACAAGGGGGAGACTGAGGGCTAGTTGATGTGGCTGGAGGGAGACTGTAAATAGTTAATGTCATAGCAAACATCCTTCTGCAAAGGTTAATTGCCCTTATAATCTCTGCAAAGTGACAGCGATATTAATAAGGCATGATAAGTCAAACCCAGGTAGGCCGAACGTCTAGAGATTTCGCCAGACATTAACATTGCACTTGTCCGTCATTTAAGATACAAGATAAAATGAGTCAGTCATCTGGGTAAGAGTGTGTGGGGGTGTACAGCATGTGTGAGAGAGGCCCCCCATGTGTGAGAGAGGCCCACTCTGCCTCCAGTACATCACACACTGTGTTGGGACAACTCAAGCAAGAAAAGTCCTTCCACCATTTAATTAAAGGATTTGTTCTGGTAATTTATAAGCTATGACACATACTCAGGGCTGCAGCCAGGAATGAATTTTGGATAGATCCTCCTTTGGAGAGAGGTGGTGGGGGGGGGGGGGGTCAGCAGGTTGGGGGGTGGGAGCAAGTTTTTAATTTTTTTTTGGGGGGGGTGGGGGGTTCAAAGGTGTTTTCTCACAACGTGGCTCGCGGCTACGGCCTTGCAGACACCTGCATCTGCTGCTATCGTCCCAGGGCATGGACTCAGTTCCTCTGATGTGGAGGGTGAAAAGATGAGAGACAAGAAGCTCAGTCTGAGGGCACAGAAAGGAAGACTAACAAGACTTTTATCTCCCTCACACGCAACTTTGTTCCTGGAGCCACGCTGCTGTTGTTGCCCCCGCCCCCCCCCCCCCCTCTGCCTGCTTGACTTTCAAAGTGATTCATCTGTCCTGATGTTTTCTGGGAAATCACTGCATAAACACAAACACAAATCAAAACACATATTGGCTTTTGTGCATAACTGCTGTGCGGCTGCTCTTTTTGTTTATTTTTGCGTGTGTAGAGGTCCAACCCCTCCTAGGTGGTGACGCAGAGAAACTAATTCTCCTTTCTTCTCAGCAGTAAAGGCCAGAAACAGTGAGATATATTTCAATTGACCAGCTGTGGCAGAGGTGATAGTTAACAGTAAAAAGAAATCAGCCAAATAGAGGAGCTAAAAGGAGAAAAGGAATGATTTTAGCAGTTCACCCCTCCGTACTTATTTTCAAAGTGATGAAAACAGCACCGCAGACGGTATAAAATTCAATGATCCCTTTTCCAACACTTCATTGGATGTTTGCAATCCGCCATCTCAGCGGTTATTGCTTTTTAATGTGAAGGTGCTTCAATTTTGAGTCACTGGCAATTTTGGTCCAACTCGGTAAAACCTGACAACTGGAGGGGGGGGGGGGCTTGTCTGTCTGTCGGTCTGTCTGTCTATCTATGTAAATACCTATCTATCTATCTGCCTGCCTATCTATCTATCTATCTATCTATCTATCTAATCATCTGTCTGTATATCTTTCTGTGTGTCAGTCGAAATTTCAGTTTTAAGGTAGGAATATGGAGATCTGAGCAGCTTATGATGGGGAGGGTCGGCAGTGGAATAGTGATGTTGATGTCATGCTGCCCTTGCCTGTCACTCATGTTAACTTTAGGTTATATTAATTGACGCTGCACATGAGTGAGTTTGTACAGGAATTTTATAGGTTTGATAAAACCAGGCCCTAGTTTGAGGTGTCATCAGGGAGAATGTCCTCAGTAAAAAATGTGAGATAAACAGGTAACATGAAAAAAATGAATAGGGCTGTGCAGTGAAGTGTAATTACAGGGATGGGAGTCAATTAAGCTGGGGGGAATAAAACTGCTGAAAACATGATTCTGTTTGCTCCAGAGATAATGCCGACGTGCGGGGGCGTCACCGGCGTTCCGTTTGCTCCAGAGATAATGCCGACGTGCGGGGGCATCACCGCCGTTCCGTTTGCTCCTGGGTTAATGCCGACGTGCGGGGGCGTCACCGGCGTTCCGTTTGCTCCAGAGATAATGCCGACGTGCGGGGGCGTCACCGGCGTTCCGTTTGCTCCAGAGATAATGCCGACGTGCGGGGGCGTCACAGGCGTTCCGTTTGCTCCGGGCTTAATGCCGACGTGCGGGGGCGTCACCGGCGTTCCGTTTGCTCCAGAGATAATGCCGACGTGCGGGGGCGTCACCGGCGTTCCGTTTGCTCCAGAGATAATGCCGACGTGCGGGGGCGTCACCGGCGTTCCGTTTGCTCCAGAGATAATGCCGACGTGCGGGGGCGTCACCGGCGTTCCGTTTGCTCCAGAGATAATGCCGACGTGCGAGGGCGTCACCGGCGTTCCGTTTGCTCCGGGGTTAATGCCGACGTGCGGGGGCGTCACCGGCGTTCCGTTTGCTCCGGGGTTAATGCCGACGTGCGGGGGCGTCACCGGCGTTGTGTTTGCTCCAGAGGTAATGCTGACGTGCTGGGGCATCACCGGCGTTCCGTTTGCTCCGGGGTAATGGCGATGTCACCGGCGTTCCGTTTTCTCTGGGATTAATGCCGACATGCGGGGGCGTCACCGGCGTTCCGTTTGCTCCAGGGTTAATGCCGACGTGCTGGGGCGTCACAGGCGTTCCATTTGCTACTGGGTTAATGCTGACATTTGGGGACGTCACCAGCGTTCTGTTTTCTCTGGGATTAATGCCGACATGCGGGGGCGTCACCGACGTTCCGTTTGCTCCAGGGTTAATGCCGACGTGCGGGGGTGTCACCGGCGTTCTGTTTGCTCCGGGGTTAATGCCGACGTGCAGGGGCATCACCGGCGTTGTGTTTGCTTCAGAGATAATGCCGACGCGCGGGGGCGTCACAGGCGTTCCGTTTGCTCCGGGGTAATGGCGATGTCACCGGCGTTCCGTTTTCTCTGGGATTAATGCCGACATGCGGGGGCGTCACCGGCATCCCGTTTTCTCCAGGGTTAATGCCGACGTGCTGGGGCGTCACAGGCGTTCCGTTTGCTACGGGGTTAATGCCGACGTGCAGGGGCATCACCGGCGTTGTGTTTGCTTCAGAGATAATGCCGACGCGCGGGGGCGTCACAGGCGTTCCGTTTGCTCCGGGGTAATGGCGATGTCACCGGCGTTCCGTTTTCTCTGGGATTAATGCCGACATGCGGGGGCGTCACCGGCATCCCGTTTTCTCCAGGGTTAATGCCGACGTGCTGGGGCGTCACAGGCGTTCCGTTTGCTACGGGGTTAATGCCGACGTGCAGGGGCATCACCGGCGTTGTGTTTGCTTCAGAGATAATGCCGACGCGCGGGGGCGTCACAGGCGTTCCATTTGCTACTGGGTTAATGCTGACATTTGGGGACGTCACCAGCGTTCTGTTTTCTCTGGGATTAATGCCCACATGCGGGGGCGTCACCGGCGTTCCGTTTGCTCCAGGGTTAATGCCGACGTGCGGGGGCGTCACAGGCATTCCGTTTGCTACGGGGTTAATGCCGACGTTGGGGGGCGTCACCGGCGTTCTGTTTGCTCCGGGGTTAATGCCGACATGCGGGGGTGTCACCGTTCCATGCATCCCAATATTCTCATGGCAGCTGGTTTTCACGCTGGGCAACGGGTTAAGGATCAGGGTTCAGAAGGTTTGCCTTGGTATGTGATATGGAATGGGGCTTTATTTTCCAGTTGCACAAATACATTGGAATGCACAATACCACATCTTGCCTTCCTTTGAGACAAACAGAGGAGAGTTAATCTTGAGGCGCGAGTGCAGGATCAAGCGTTTATGTAGGCAAGTGAGTTAAGGCCTTGCTCAAGGTCCCACTGCAGATGCAGTAATTTTTTGCCAAGGATGGGATTCAAACCGGCAACCTTGTAAGCACAAGCACAGAAGCCAAACCTGCAGAGCTGCCTTCCACCCTGCAAAATATAGAACACAGAAATTTCGTCATCCTTGCATCTTGGCCATGCTAATCTTCTTTGTATCGTTCCAGATTAATACATGTTCTGACATTGTGGTTGAGGTTCCTTTAACTAACAAAAGCCGAAAGATCCAAAAAAACCCTAATATGAAACCACAGAAAAACCCAAAGAAAACAACATTAACCTTTCCAGCAGGTTAATCACGGCAAGAGCACACCCCGCCTTCTCCACAGCTCCCGCGAGCCCCTCCGCCGAGTCCCGCCGACCTCCACAGGCTTATACACGCAGCCAGGTCAGGTAAGGTGTCTGCGTGCTTAATGATCAAGTGCTTTGCTGGTGCGAGGGAGCATACAAACCCACCTCCGTGCTCCATTCATTCCCCTAAAGGTGCCGCTTAACCTGTATCGCTTCAAATAAATAAATAAATAATAATTTTTGGTATAAGAAACTCATTAAAATAAATAATGAGTAGTCACGCCATACTCATGTTACATATTTTAATTGTATATTTTGATATAATTTGAGGGGTGTCTCAGGGGTCCAAGCTGCCATGCCTTTGATCAGAAGGTTGCTGCTTCAAGCCTGCCTTCAGTAGAAGAGTCACGTCTGTGGGCTCTTCAGCGAGACTCCTATTGGTCAGCTCCACTGGCACTACTGTAGGTGGCCACCAAGCTTGTTGTTACCTACGTATACTATGTGGACAACAGTACTGGGATACACCTCTAAATCATTCATTGCAGGCGTATAAAATCAAGCACCTAGCCATGCAGTGAAGTTTACAAACATTTGTGAAAGAATGGGTCATTCTGAAGAGCTCAGTGAATTCAAGCGTGGCACTGCTTGTGCAATAAGTCAGTTCATGAAATTTCTTCCCTGCTAGGTATTCCACGGTCAACTGTGGTCAAGTGGTATTATTGCAAAAGTGGAACTGTTTAGGACCAACAGAAACTCCAAAGCCACAATATGACAGGCCACATAAAGTAACAGAGTGGGGTCGCTGAGTCCTGAGGCACATATTGTGTAAAAGTCGCCAATGACCAGCTGACTCAGTAACTGCAAGATTCCAAGCTTCCTCTGGCAGTAACCCCAGTACAAAGATCGTGTGCCGGGAGCTTCATGCAATGGGCTTCCATGTCTGAGCAGCTGCATGCAAGCCTCACACCACCAAGCGCAATGCCAAGCATTGGATAGAGTTGGGTAAAGCACGGCACCACAGAACTCAGTCTAATGGATGAGCCAGGGTTTGGTGGATGCCAGGAGAACGCTACCTGCCTGACTGCATTGTGCCAACTGTAAAGTTTAGATAATGGTATGGGGTTGTTTTTCAGGGGTTGGGCCCCTTACTTCCAGTGAAGGGAGCTCTTAATGCTTCAGCATACCAAGAAGTTTTGGATAATTCTATGCTTCCAATGTTGTGGGAACAGTTAGGGGAAGGTCTTTCTCTGATCCAGCATGACTGTGCCCCAGTGCATAAAGCAAGGTCCATAAAGGCATGGTTGGGTGAGTTTGATGTGGAAGAACTTGACTGACCCACACAGATCCCTGACCTCAATCCCATCGAACACCTTTGGGATGAAGTAGAATGGAGATTGTGAGCCAGACCTTCATGTCCAACATCAGTGCCTGACCAAAATTCCTACAAACACACTCCAAAATCTTGTGGAAAGCCTTCCCAGAAGACTGGCAGTTGTTATTGCTGCAGAGAGGGAATGAACTCCATATTGTTGTCTGTGGATTTACAATGGAATGTCATAAAAGTTCCTGTAGGCATAATGACCAGGTGTCCTAAGACTTTTGTCCATATAGTGTACGTATCTGTGTGTCATGGAGGTGAAAACAGAATTATTATTATTATTATTATTATTATTATTATTATTATTATTATTATTATTATATTGTCTTAAATCGGTTTAGCAAACTGGATAAAGAGAGATGTCCCTGCAGACAGACCAGCCTCTGCTGGGCCATGATCAGCCCACCGAGGTCTTTCAGATCCCAGATCAGTTTGTCCAGACACACAGCAAGAGCTGGACCTGGTGACTGCATTATGAAACAGTACAATCCGTCATCAGGTGCAGATTAAGGTGCGTATAAAAGGCTGGGACACTGCAGTGAGATAAAACGATGTCACGTTAACAAAACTCAGATCGGAGGAAGTTATAGACAAAACAAGAACAATGACGATGACGATGGTGGTGATGACGATGATGATGATGATTCTCTCGTAAATGTACTTCGCAGTGTGTCCTTGTGTCCTTTTCTTTTGAGCTTCATAGCACAGAACAGGGAATGTGAGCAAAGCAAACCGACTTTAACAGTGAGATGACATCTGGGAGATATAATTAGGCTTAGCATTGTTCCCTTAGACTGCCTTAAGATAATAACATTCAATCTCCCTTCCTCTAATAACAATATAATCCTTATATGACATTACACACATTGTTAATAAATGCAAAAGAGAGACATTTCATTTGGTAAATGGAACAGCAATGAATGCAAACGCACTGCACAGGGTAACAATGTATTAATCAGCTTTACCAGTGTCTCTTACGTAAGTGAGAAAAAAGCCTCTATTTGATCAATCATTATAATATCCCAGATTTACACAATTCCTACAATTCAGTTTATTTCCTAATATTTTTTTCATGGTTTTCATTGTATTCCCCACTTTTTATGTCGTTGCAATTGATCATACAGTTGGATTTTTATTATTTTAATTAGAATACACTCCTAAGAATGCATGCATGCATTGTTTTAGTTACGCAATTTAAATCGTGTCGAGTTATATTGGTGAAGATAGTCAACTGCTTAGTATGATATTTCAAATTAAATGTAAACTACACATCAATATACTTTCATCAATAAAATATAAAGCAATTACATTTTTAGGTACCGGACATAAAATGAAAAAATTTAATATTTATAAGGTTCTATAATAGATCCTACACTATGTGATACTAGACTGAGATTATTGCGATTTTTTGTTACAATACATTGTAGCTCTTTCCTGCATATCGATTAATGATTTTATCATGATTTATACCTTGTGAATAATTACATGACTCATAATATCAGTAATTTAATCATCTGAAAGACATTTAATAGACCATAAATGTACTCATCTATGAGCGCAGAAAATTCTTGCTCAATATTTTATTTATTTAAACTATTTACTTCTCATAATTTGCCACTATAAAGCTAATTGGGTCCTTTATTTGAGTTCAGTATTTTTGTAGAAAAATAAACATCCCCGTTCTTGAAGTTTTTTTTTTTGTTTGTTTCTTGCTTGCTCTGTTTTTCAAACTTTCTTAGAAACAAACACCGCTCTGATTTGCAAGGTAAAATATTTCCTCTCGCGATGGTCCTCGTGGAACCTGCGCATCTTTAAATGTAATTGTAAACAAACAGCGAGGCTTTAAAGCAAAGCAGGGGAGGAGAATGCAGGGCAGGACGTCTCACAGCAGCGGCAGACCAATCCCCACAAGTCAGCGAGCGAACTTCAAGACGTCCTGGAGAAGTTTGCTGGGGAATCTCTGATGGATCTGCTGACAGCCGTGCAAAACTCAGGGAGCACCCAAGAAATCCAGATAAAGGGTTCTGCCTGATGAAAGTGTAATGGTTTCCTTTCCACATGGCCAGTTTACATAATAGCATCTAATTACCCTGGCCCGTATGATATATTGGGCGATTTGTTTCGAATGATTTTTCCCCTATATTCCATTACCGTGTTGTGTTCATCCACGGGTGCTTTGATCAAACTCATAATCTTATGAGTGAACTCACTTACAAGCCCGCGGAAGCCATCGCTCATCGGGGGCATTTAATGAGACCGGAGACATCCCAGTAAGTCATCGCAGCCACAGGGATATGTACTGTGCCTCTGGAAAATTCCCTGGAAATATCCTTTCTTCATCACTGTATGATCAGATCCTACTTTCATCCCTTCCTCGGTCGTCTGGGATTTCCTGTGGGATTTTCTGAAGCCGGAAAGACATCGGTGAATATCAACCCGCTCAATCCCCGTTGCACTTCCCAGGAATATGATCTGGGTGTAGGCGTCACTTTGCACAGAGCCCTGGTCTCTATCACACACTGCCTGTCTGACTCCCATCACTATCGGAGTCGGTCCTGAGGACAGAAGTCCATTCCTTGTTTCTCACACTTACCATTGCAAAAGGCTTTCCCCCGGCACCTGCTGTCAGCACGTACACTTACATTTGACAGCTATAGGTTAAGCAGTCAGCTTCCTGCTTTCTTAGACCCTAACAACAGTAACAACGTACCTGCTAAATTACACCGGGGGATCTAATCGCTCCGCGGTACCACTGACATGACTTATTTCTTTGCTAATTTTACCCCGAGGTCACCTTCTCGGATTTACCGCAAATTCTCTGACCCTTGTAAAGGAAGTTTAAAGAACTGGAGGAGAACAAAACTTTAAACAAAGTTCAAAAGAGTGTAAAGTGTTTTCCCGGGAAGGAGGGGCAGGTTTGCACATGTGTAGCCGTTTCAGAGTGGAAAGAATCTCTATATCACACAACAGACATGATGAAAGTGTACAGAAATACATACAGTGGAAGTTTTCATTTGCTCTGACTGCAACCAAACGCGAGAGTCTGAGCTGATCAGCTCTCAAGCGTACATTTCAAAATACGTTTTGACTAATTTCTCCCACAGACACAGCAGAGGCTGAGTCTTCCAGAACGGCGAGCCATGCTTACGATGCGCTGATGACACAAACGTAATTGAAGAAAAAAGGCCGTCCTTGAAATTCAAACTTATCTTGATCTCTGAGATGCACGCGCCCCCATTTCAAACATCGCCGCCTGTTGTTTCTGTTCCACTAGCAGCTGAAATGTAATCATAATATTCCCACAAAGGGACCTGATTTACCAAGCTTTACATCATCTGAACATTTTCTGAGCAATAAAATTTTAATGCATGGTTAAAGTAATATGAAACTTTCATCTTTTATGGAAAAAAAATTAAGAGAAAAGAAACGTGATTAGTTTTGCACTGTAACTAATTCTTAAGTATCTTACTGTAAATGGATGTAAAAATTTAAGATATTTGTTCAGTGTACACAGAGATTTCCACAGATTTATATAAACTAGGATATATCTCATACAAACAGCTTATTAAGCAATTAAAACACCAATGAATCTGAACGGTGTTTTATGAGGCATTTAATAATATTTTGTGCATTAACTCAACACTAAAGTCCATATATTGTATGTAGAGAAAACTGAAGCTAAGTAACATAAATCAAAGCTCATACCTGGGTTTTAGTTCTAAATATTACTATCCATCCATCTCCCAGCTGTTCCTGATCCTGGTCAGGGTCATAAAGGCCTTTAGCCAATCCCAGGCAGTCGGTCACAGGGCACACGCATAATCATACGCTCTGGGCAATTAAGTGACGCCAATTAGCTATGTGCCTCTGCATAGCAGGAGGATTCTGGGACACCCTGAGGAAATGTGCATTCCGTGGCGAGAACATGCAGCCGCGCATCGATTTGTTAAGGCTCCCTGTTGGTTATGGGGGTGCGGTGTAAATCTATCTTAAATGTCACCCACATTGAATGACTTATAAGCTTAAAGTCGACAATTCATAAGTGGCCTAAAAAAATAATCAAACATGTTAATGGTCGTGTCTATTATGTTTAACAAAAAAAAAAAATACTGAACTCATTATGAAGGAAGGTCTGTTTCTGGACAGGAGGTAAGAAAGAGATATTGGATCATGCTTTCAAATAGAGAGTTTCATCACTGATACATCCCCAGAAATTCATTTGTGCTGATAAATTAGCATGTCATTCTTTTCTGAAGTGAAATTCTGCAGGCTAATTAGATTCAATTGACGGGTCATTTTTTGTTCAATCACTTCCTCTCTATTATTTGAACCCATTAAAAATCACAGAGACCCGGAATCAGAGACCCTCCCATCCAAGTGGCTGATCTCTCACTTAATTTTTCCTCATATCTTGCAGTTAATGCACTGGGATACTTTGTCGATCCAAATCAACATCGCAATGGAAGCTCTCTTCTTCCTCAAAGACCATAATTACACAATTTTAATATTTTAAATAGCATGCCTCATCCCTCCTGCCAGGACTTGCTTTGTCTGCTCCGTAATGAAGACTGAGATGGAATTGCGTCGATGCAAAATGGTGGCTCCATTAAGACTCTGGAGATGTAGTGGAGGACACAGGAGGACACGGCTTTGGCCTGGCATCTGTAATTTCCATTTTTGTTCATCAGCTTCCCAAACCATTTACTTTCCAATCGTCTAAAAGAAAGTTCCGGTACACATTACGGCAGACGTGGACCCGCTTCACCATCCTTATGCAAATCGCCGCGGCTTCACGGCGTGAGATGGAATTCAATTCCGCCGCTGACCCAAATGAACAAACAGCGTACGTGACACCTCAAGAACCAGTCTGTACCTTGCAGGGCTGTCGCAGAGCAGCACCAGTATCAGTGACTGATATATTTATCCCCATTGTTCCCAGTGGTCCCACTAAGCTTACCAGGTGGACTCCTTGGGCTTACTGTTATTATATCCCCTCAGCCGTACCGCAACGCCGCTCGCTCTCTTTCATATACCCACAAATCCTTTGTCAGGCTGTCCTTTACATGTCAGGGGTCTTTGCTGATTCCCATCTGTCTTTATTCACGGTGTAAATGCGGCGTACTCAAAGCAACCAGGGTTTCTGAAACTTACAGGGCAGGGTGTCATTTTTGATGAATGTTACAGGGGACAAAGAGCGGATCCACCTGAAGTTCTCTGCGGCTTAACGGCCCACCAATGTCGGATTCCTCCAGCCAGCCGATAAGACGCAGAGCTGGATATGTTTACACTACAACTGATTAACTAATTGGTCACGCTAACAATTGCAAAGATGTTATACTTTCTATAGAACTGCTTTATAGTCAATAGAGAAACAGTACTTCCAGATATGCCGTTACATTAAAATTAAATGATCATAAAACTATATTTCCGGTAATGGATAAAGCTGCAAAGCCAGGGTTAGGATTGTGCAAAAGAAACAGCAGGTGCTTTGGCGATAACTGCTGCGTTAGGGGAAGTCACGGTAACACGAGCGTCGTTACTGTATCGAAAAGGACCTCTGGGCTCATTACTTTTTACAATGCTTTTTACAAACATAACCTTTGGCGTAAACCAGCCTTCACTGGGCAACGCGGCCCCGCATACGATCTGCCATTTGTCAGCCCTAGACAAGAATCAGCACAATTACATTGCCAATAAATTCCACTAGAACATGAGATACTAATTGGATAGTACTGCATACCACTGCTAAATCACCTCCAGCATGTTACAATTTGCAGATAGCGCATAAATCACAGTCGATTATTAGTATTGCCAGTCTGCAACCCCCAGTGTGACTCCCCAACTGTACTTATAACTGCTCTTCCTGGGTAAATGCGAAAGCAGCTTAATAAATGACTGGAGGAGAATAACGGATAAATAATAGCTAAGAATAGCAAAGACAGAAAATAAAATATATAGTGAGATTTGCTTTTTCTGGGATGGGAAAAAGAGCCACATGGCGTGGGGATGAAGGTGAGGTTCAGGAGAGAAGAGAACACAGGACAGACATACCTGTATGATTTCGGACAGACAGGCAAATAAAACGCAGGAGTCAGGTGTACAAGTCCAGACATAAGCCTGGAATGTGTGGTCTGGTCGGTCTGGGCCGAGAGAGAAAACATCAGACTGTTTAATGTGAAAATGGGAGTGTGTGTAGGTGGGCGATGGGCTGGTCACTGGTATTCACCCAGCTCTGGGACCCACAGTCTTACTCAATAACTGCTGTTGTTTTCATGTTTTATTTAGCAGAGACTTTAATCAAAGCATCGTCCATTTTTGAGAAAACAGGTCAGTCCGTCCCTGGAGTGACTATGGGCTGGGGAATCGCTTAAGGGCAATCAGGCCACTCAGGTTGCCCAAGTACTGGATCTAGTGACCTTCTGATCACGCGTACAGTACAATGATTTCATTATAATTATTTGTTTGTTTTGTATGTTTGTTAGTTTTCATATGAAGTCATGAATGAATTAATGAATGTTGCAGGTTGCTCCACCTGATTTCATTCAAAGAATCCCCAGAAAAGTTGAGACTAAATCTTAACCCTATCACACAAGTCCTACAACACCCTACAAGACCCGACTCTCTGTGATGCCAATACATAAATCAAGCCTGTCGTAAAATAGTACTCTGAAAGTACTATCTATCTATCTATCTATCTATCTATCTATCTATCTATCTAGAATGCTTTTGTACTCTTCACATTTTCCATCCATGCCAATGAATCACATGAGAGCCACTGTAAAAAACAATGCAATAGGTCTGCTTGCTCTGCAGCGCTGGATTCCGATATCGTTCATTGGAATGAGATGATCCTTCATCTATGAAGCAGACAACAGGTTGCATAATGGCTCTGGCTTTTAGCTAAAAGACAGCTAAGCAGCCGAAATGTGGGTCATGCTCAACTGTAGCTGCGTTAGTAAACATTGAGCTGTTTACACCATAGCAAGTGTGTGCAATCGGACACTTTTGGTCAGACAGATTCGCCGGGTAAATGAATCATTTTAATTATATAATGCACCTGGAACAAACAGCCACTACTAGTGAAGAAAGCACACTGCATACTGTTTACCCAATTACACAAATTACAAACATTTTGTAAGGAATATAGTGACATAGCGCCAATGACATATGCAAACGCCACTTAATCCACACAGGAATTAGAAGATCTGATAACAGCTGCGATTTATCAGCATGCTTTAAAAATGTATAAAAGGTCTCAGTCAAAGGCCTGCTAATAGTTCTAATATTGTCTGAATACATGTGCCATTGAGCACCGATTTGCGTCAAATTTGGCATCAGGAACAACAGCTCTGTGCCACGAACATCACTGTAAGGCAGACAATTTCCTGCTAATGACTCAGACAATTTGTGATATCTGTTGAAATTGTGGGTAAGCCCTGCATTGTTCAGCCGCCGTCCTCTTCATTGGCCCTGCTTTCCCTGAAGATGTATACAGACAGGAAAGTAGCCAAAGAATCGACTGAAGAGTTTAGAAAGCTGTGATTTACTTTCAGTTACCTTTCAGTTTTATCACATCTCAAAAGGGAGCAGCTGAAAGAACTTGGACATTGCTGTTGATAAAATAGCCCACAGAAATCCCAAAGGTAATTTTTCGACACGCTTTTCTGTTGTACAAAAGCTACTGTGACGATCAAAGCTTCAGCAGGAGTTTCTGGTCCTCCCAGCCACTGGGCGGACTCATGAGTTCAGGACATTAGTTTTATGACTCCTTTGGTTGACCCAGCCCTCCTATAAAACCAGCCCATAAAGCTGTACCCATAATGCATCACTTCCCATCTTGGAACAATTGCTGCATCTGGAACAGATAGGCGTTATTAGCTATGTCGAGTAATTTAAAGATTAGTACTGTATCTCAAACCAGAATGCTGTAGCTGAATAGGGGGAGGGAGAAATACTGTGATGATACTGTCTGTGTAATAAACTGACTTTGGTATACAACCTTAATAAAATCTGGATGAGGGCCCAGCGTCCCTCTGCCACAGTTTGGCAGTTATCAGACTCAGAGGAGACTGGTCCTTCCTTTTAATGCGACAACTACCAGGATGAGAGAGAGAGAGAGATCACTGCACACCCCAAGCCGCCATTGCCCGGGGTTCTACTGTAATTTAAATTCATTTTTCAGACCCTCACAAAAATGGTGACCCTTTCCAAAGGCGGTGTGGCCCACCAAGAATCAAAGCCCTCTTATTGGCTAGTTTGAGATATTACATTTAAAAAAAGTGATTTATACATTGCAACAGGGTGGGCTCCAACCTTTCATTTCACTTTCATTTCACTCTTTTTTTTGAATGCCCCTAAGCACATGAAACATAATTACCTCAAAGTGCACGGCCGATGTTAATAGAAAGGGCTAACAATCATGAATTTTTAAATTAGTTCTAATGAGTGAACAAGTGTTTTTGTGGCCCGGCCAACACTAACAACACCAAGCAAGTGGCCTGGGGCCCTCGGTGACGCTGAGCAGCCACATGTACCCCTGGAAGGACGGCCCACCCTGAGCTGTGGGGTGAGAGATCAGATATCAGACGCAGGGTGGAGGGGGCTGCAAGCAGGCCTGGGCACCTTGCTGGACTGATGTATTTGGGTCTGGATCTTACACATGGGGTGTGAATAGAAAAGCTCAAACCACAGCACACACACACACACACACACACACAGCACACACACACACACACACACCCATGTAGGGTAAACATATCCTTATAGGGACCGCTCATTCATTTCAATGGAAAAAATGCTAACGCTAACTGTGACAACCTTAACCCCTACCCTGCCCTAACCATAACCATAAGTAACCTAACAAAATACAACAGTTTTTGCATTTTTAGTTTTTTCATAGCAGTCACTGATTTTTATAAAATAGAGTTTTCCCTTATGGGGACTAGGAAACCAGTCCACATAAGGGAAAAAAAACGGATATTTATCACGTTATGGGGACATTATGTCCCCATAAGGATAGGTAAACCCGCTCACACACAGCACACACACACACACACACACGGGTGGAATATATATATATATTCGGCCTGGACACCATCTGTTTGAACTGCTGCCATCCAGCATAAGTAAGGGCGGTCAGAGCCACAATACCAGGCTTAAGAACAGTTTTTACACCAGTGTTTCCCAACCCAGTCCTCGGGGAACCCCGGACAGTCCACGTTTTTGCTCCCTCCCAGCTCCCAACCAATCAGGAACACCGTATAACTGGTACAGGTGCGCTGGGTGCTGAAAGGAAGCAAAAACGCGGACTGTCCAGGGTTCCAGTGTTTTACACCAGTGCGGGAACCGGGTTGAACTGAAGCACTCTCACCACATACTGTACTCTTCATCAAATTAGTACTTTTGCACATATTTTCTGCATTTTGTTTGCATATTACCTGTCTTGTGTTTTGGCATGCACTGCTCAGAGAGTTAATAACTCCACAGAGGTGGAAATTTCAGGTCTGGAAAGTACAAATCCAGAGCAAGATTTTGTTTCAACCAACCAGTTGAGTATAAAGAATCACAGTGACAGAGTACTCAACTGGTTGGTTGAAACAAAATCTTGCTCTGGATTTGTATTTTCTAGACCTGCTCTGTAACTCAGTCTCATTATGCTGATGTATACAGTGACGATTATAAAGAATTGACGTGCTGTTAACCCCTTCCTGACCTCTGATGTCTTCTCTTGCCCATCTGGCTAGCTGTAGAAGTTGCTGGTCCAGGTCCTGAACATGGGGATTCCTTGAGTCCTACTGGTTTTCCATCTGACTTGTACATAATTTAGGAAACTCCAGAGAAACATTATGGTAAATAAACTAATTCCCTGACAGGCCAGAGTTGAAAGGAAGGGGGAGGGACTGGGGGACTTTGATCTTACTGATGTCTTATAATAAAGTGGATCGGTAGAGTCTGGGAGCACATTGTGATTATAATGAGGTAAGAAGGCACCATATTATTTGTTCTTTGATGGACTGGCATCACGTCCAGGGTATTCACTTGCCTGTCTGGGCTTGGGGCTCTGACTCCAGATCCATCATAACCATCCACCAGATGAGCTGTTCTTGAAATTGGATGGATGGATATATGATACTGTATTGCTTATGAGGGGGGGGGGCAGTCTGTGACTTGAAGATCGCTGGTTCAAATCCTGGGTCTGGCACAGTGATGTCACTGTTGCATCCCTTAACCCCAAATCACTCCAGAGCCTATTTGACCCTGTGTTCTCAAGAATGTGTACATTGCCTTGGATGAAGCCGTTTGCTAAATCAATCAAATATAATGCTTAAAGAAGCGGACTGAACTAGCAGAAGGTAAAAACAGTCATTCGCATGTTTTTCTTATTTATTGCATTCGCTTCAAAAACAAGCTGCTCAATAAAGCAGGAATTAAATCCATGATAAACCAATAATGAAGCTAAAATGCTTGGGTACAGCATGCTAGGTTTTGTCTTTGATTTTTAACACAGTGACTTATTTGTCTGTTGCCATGGAGCCAAGGAACACAGACATGGTAAAGAAGCAAATAGCCTCACCAGTTAATGTCGCAATTAGCATCGACATTATAAACACGCGCAGCCTCAGTATTCCTTACTGCAGCTGGTCCATACATCACTTTCGACCATATCTGCGATCGCCATTTCTGTCATTTTTGTCACTAAAGCGAGATTAGCGGGTATCTGTCAGCCTTAAACACCGACACAGTTATATGTTTGAATGTAGATAAATTTCAGGCGTAGCGAAAATACAAAACGATGAAAAAGGCTTTCTCAGCATTAAAGCGCTGTTAAATTATTCAGTGATAAACAGAGGCTAATGGGGAAAGCAGTTTATGAATAAAGCGCCTTTGCGTTTTGCCTTCTGGTGCTGTGTAAGGTTAGGGAGCACCCCAAGGGCCTACAAGGAAAAATATGGGTTTCTTTGTCACACTGTCATGTTGCTGTCATTGAACTCTATCTTATAGTTTTGCTGAACAGCCCCGATAAACACAGCGAAGGGTGTTTGGTGTGGTCTTCATTCGATGCCTTGGAAAAAATCTTCTGAGTAATGATGATGTAGTAAATGGTATCTTGCCTAATTTGTAATTTAAAGATACAGTACATTTGCTTTTCATCAGGATTACACCCCAAATTACACCCAGGATTACACCTACACATCTGGGGGTGATGAATTAAGGATTATCATGTGAACAAGGAGAGAGATTGAGTGCTTTGACAGATGACCCGGCCCCCACAATCCCCCCCCCCCCCCCCCCCCCACCTAAACCCTATAGAGCTGGTTGGGATGAGCTGGGTTGAAGAGTAAGAGCAAGGTAGCCAACTGGTGCCCAGAATTTGTGAAAACTCCTTCAGGATTGTTGGACAAGCATTCCAGGAGGCTACATCTGGAAGCTGGTTGGAAGAATGCCAAGAGTCTGCCAATGAAGCAAAAGGGGGCTATTTTGAAGAGTCTAAAATTTTAAGATGTTGAGCACTTCTCTTAGTTGTTGTGTTACTTGATATGTATTACTTCATTTTTTGGAGGCCTTTTACTGCAGGGTGAATAACAGCTAAAACAGAGACAGGTGCATTAGCAGCCGGTGTGTCCAAACTTTTGACTGGTAGGGTACATGGAAAGTGCGGCATGGTGGCACGATTGAGAGTTCGAATCCCATCTTTGCTTTGTGCATGTGTGGGGAGCATGTCTCCCCTGTGTAAGTTGAGTTTCTCCCAATTAATCTTGCATCCTGGCTGTATACCATGGACGTGTAGTTTGGCTTCTTGGTGTTTGTAAATTGGCTTTAATGTGTGAGTGTGCGCATGTAAGTGCCCTGTGATAAAAAGATGGTGTGTACAGGCTGTACTCCTGCCTGGTGCTGCCTGGGATAGTGATCTAGGCTCCTCTGCGTGCCTGAGCAGGGTAAGTGTTGGGAAGATGGATAGTAAAGGGAAACCATTAAATATCATCTTCACATAATTTCACATAACAACTTTTTGGAGTTGTGGAGCTTTGTTCGCACAGAAACATCATCCCATTGTTTGTCCAGGATGACTGATTGTGATGTATCTGAAAGCTTAGGCAATCACCAGTAGCATTGCTAGGCTAAAGTTAGGCTATTTTTTTACAGAATTACGAGAGCTTTCATTATCTGGAATTTTATTGGGAGAGCAATGCATTTCATGAGGGCCAAATAGCTGGAAGTTGTAAAGTAATCCTACTGTAGATCAACAAGCCCAGGGGATTTATTTTATATTTACCAGTGACCTCCAATGGATTGCTAGGAGCAGCTCCATAGAATGACAGTGAACCTCAGGCAAAGAATATATACATTTCGAGCTCATCACCGTTTAACACTAATTAATGTGCCAGTTAAAGCTCGGAAATACTTTCCTTGTGGGATTCCTTGTGTGACCACTTCAGAGGCAATCACACCCAAGATGCATTGTGGGTAGTGATGAAATACTGTGCCGCCATTGTGGCGCCAAGCAAGATGTACACACTGGAAACCCCCGAAATATGCTTCCATAGGGGATAAAGTGTTCAGAATGCCAGCACTGGGGTGGGCTACCATGGCAACTACTTAAACCTGCCATAACTTTTGCCGTTCCCTTCATTCCCTCCATTAGTCAGCATACCCCTGGATAAGTGTAATGCAGAGAGGAACAGACAGGAGATCCTGAACTGCTGCATTGTCCTTCAAAGTCAAAGTCCTTTACTTGTCATGTGCGTGATGAACGGATGCAGCCATACATTGAAATGCTTATGGCAAGGCTCGCATAAACATTACTCACTTGGCGTGACATGCGAGGAAGAAGACATTTAGTCTTATGCCATGTAGCATCCTGCAGCGAGATGCATCATTGAAACCGCATCTGAGCATGTATGTTCCAGGGAAGCATGAAATGGGTCCCTTTTAGACTAAGCTAATGACAGTCTTTGACTGTGATAGGAAGGGTGCAAGATGCTGCCAAACTACGCTGATCGAGTAAGTGATGCCTATTAATATGACAATTAATGGGAGATTGGCACTGGCCCCCTGAATGAGGAGCCACGAGTAACACACTGACACTTATGGGACATGGACCCCAATGATGTTCACACCCAACATCTTGGCTTCTCACCTTTATGTACATGTTTACGTGTTTATTTCTTGCACATTTCTATTTCTACTTGATTTTTATTCGATTAATGATTTTCTTTTATATTTCTGTCTTGGTTGTACGTTGTATACCTCATGAGCCAAAGCAAATTCCTCATACTCTTTGTCCTTCCACTCTGCACTTGGCAAATAAAAGTATTCTGATTTCAATTCAATTCAGTTCAGTTCAGTTCAGTTCAATTCAATTCAATTTCATTTGTATAGGGCATTGTCTCAAAGCGCTTTACATTATCCCTGCCCAAAGCCCCGAGTGAGCAAGCCAGAAGGGAGACTGGAAAGGAAAAACTCCCTAGAAGGAAGAAACCTTGGGATGAACCAGACTCAAAGGGGGAGCCCATCCTCCAGTGGCCGGCAGAGGAAGTCAAATGATCAAGATGGCAATATTCTAATTTACACTGTCCAATTCCCGTCCATGTCCTGGGCAGGAGCGTGGGCAGGCCGGAAGGACTCCATCAAGACGACCTTGACTGAGTGTAAGATGAATGAAACTTGCCTTGTTTACTGGAAGTCCAGTCAGTAGTGTTGGCTCTAAAATCCCCCATGGTTGCTCATGGGCTGTAGGTTTTCCTCGTGTTTGCATGCATCTCCTCAACGTTGTCTGGTGCTCTTCAGCTGTCCAGGAACATGCATTTCATGGGGATTGATGGCAACACTCTGCCCCCTTCATGCCCCGTTCTTCCCCAGTCCGGATTCCGGGCTCCACACCCCGGACTTGATGGCCAGTTATTAAAATGGGGAAATAAACACATCAGTCAAACATTAAAACACTTGGACTATTGGGAATAAAACATGACAGTTATTTCTTCATCTTCAGGGTTTTACAGCTGTCACCCATCATGTATGGTGACTTCCTTTAAGGCTTTGATTTAGATTGGTATTTCCCAACCCGGTCCTTGGGGACCCACAGATGGTCCTCGTTTTTGCTCTCTCCCAGCTACCTGCCAGACAGTCCACATTTTTGCTCCCTCCTAGCTGTGAGTGAGCAAAAATGTGTACTGTCTGTGGGTTCCCGAGGACTGGATTGGGAAACATTGATTCTGATCAGTATTGCAGTGTATAGAGTACAATTGCCATTTGAAAATACAATCTGAACCACATTGTCGGCTGTGACTGACATTGTAGTCTTTCAGTGCCCATACGGACTGGCAGAAGAGGTGGTACCTGAAGTTACGGAAACCTGGAATCCTGACCTGCGTGGCCATAAACAGATATTTCAAGTGATGGGCCTGAGATTCTCTCCCAATTCACACAAATAATAGATCATTGTTCCCATAAATACTCACTAAGGACTTCATGAATCACACA
Organism: Paramormyrops kingsleyae; assembly: GCF_048594095.1. Taxonomy (NCBI): domain Eukaryota; kingdom Metazoa; phylum Chordata; class Actinopteri; order Osteoglossiformes; family Mormyridae; genus Paramormyrops; species Paramormyrops kingsleyae. The sequence continues at coordinate 6,697,186 of NC_132819.1, read as the reverse complement.
TTTGCATGCTTATTACACATTCTGCCATACACTCATTAATTAATCCATTAATCAAAAACTGGAAAACTTCCTTATTGTGGCCTGAAAAATCCCCAAAAATTTACTTGTGAAGTGATACATCATAATCCAAACTGTGGACCTGATATTACATTGATTGCAGTATATACTGTACATAGGTACCTGCTATGATACACTATCAGACATACAGGCACATTTTACTGGAGCTTAGTATGGCAGCCTGAGGAAGTCCTTTACATAAAGATCCATGCAACAGAGGAGTTTACAGGACAACCAAGGATTTTATTAAAAGCCTAATATTAACTGGAAAGTACCCAAACACACACACACACACACACACACACACACATGTCAGGTATACCTATCCTTATGGGGCCCACTCATTCACTTCTATGTGAAAAATGCTAATGTTAACTATGACAACCTTAACCCCCACCATGCCCTAACCATAACCATAAGTAACCAATCAAAACACAAGAGTTTTTGCGTTTTTAGTTTTTTCATAGCAGTCACCGATTTTTATAAAATAGAGTTTTCCTTTACTGGAACCATAAAACCGGTCCCCATAAGGGAAAAAAAAGAGATATTTATCACGTTATCAGGACATTGTGTCCCCACTCACACACACACACACACACACACATATATATACACTCACCTAAAGGATTATTAGGAACACCATACTAATATGGTGTTTGACCCCCTTTCGCCTTCAGAACTGCCTTAATTCTACGTGGCATTGATTCAACAAGGTGCTGAAAGCATTCTTTAGAAATCTTGGCCCATATTGATAGGATAGCATCTTGCAGTTGATGGAGATTTGTGGGATGCACATCCAGGGCACGAAGCTCCCGTTCCACCACATCCCAAAGATGCTCTATTGGGTTGAGATCTGGTGACTGTGGGGGCCATTTTAGTACAGTGAACTCATTGTCATGTTCAAGAAACCAATTTAAAATGATTCGAGCTTTGTGACATGGTGCATTATCCTGCTGGAAGTAGCCATCAGAGGATGGGTACATGGTGGTCATAAAGGGATGGACATGGTCAGAAACAATGCTCAGGTAGGCCGTGGCATTTAAACGATGCCCAATTGGCACTAAGGGGCCTAAAGTGTGCCAAGAAAACATCCCCCACACCATTACACCACCACCACCAGCCTGCACAGTGGTAATAAGGCATGATGGATCCATGTTCTCATTCTGTTTACGCCAAATTCTGACTCTACCATTTGAATGTCTCAACAGAAATCGAGACTCATCAGACCAGCTAACATTTTTCCAGTCTTCAACTGTCCAATTTTGGTGAGCTCGTGCAAATTGTAGCCTCTTTTTCCTATTTGTAGTGGAGATGAGTGGTACCTGGTGGGGTCTTCTGCTGTTGTAGCCCATCCGCCTCAAGGTTGTGCGTGTTGTGGCTTCACAAATGTTTTGCTGCATACCTCGGTTGTAACGAGTGGTTATTTCAGTCAAAGTTGCTCTTCTATCAGCTTGAATCAGTCGGCCCATTCTCCTCTGACCTCTAGCATCAACAAGGCATTTTCGGCCACAGGACTGCCGCATACTGGATGTTTTTCCCTTTGCACACCATTCTTTGTAAACCCTAGAAATGGTTGTGCGTGAAAATCCCAGTAACTGAGCAGATTGTGAAATACTCAGACCGGCCCGTCTGGCACCAACAACCATGCCACGCTCAAAATTGCTTAAATCACCTTACTTTCCCATTCTGACATTCAGTTTGGAGTTCAGGAGATTGTCTTGACCAGGACCACACCCCTAAATGCATTGAAGCAACTGCCATGTGATTGGTTGATTAGATAATTGCATTAATGAGAAATTGAACAGGTGTTCCTAATAATCCTTTAGGTGAGTGTATATTTGTATTCCTATCTTTGTGGGGACTCTCCATTCATTTCTATCTTAAAAACCCTAATCCCAACAACATTACAACCTTAAGCCTTACCCGGCCCTAACTTTAACCATAAGTAACCAAACAAGACAGAAGACTTTTGGCATTTTTAGTTTTTTGATTGCAGTCACAGATTTTCAAAAAATTGAGGTTATCCTTGTGGAGACCAAAAAATGTTACAGGTTTTTATCTGGTCCCTATAATGTAATAATTACAAAAACACACACAGACCCACAAATACACACACATGCTCACACACCCACACACACACCTCTATACACTCAGGAAAACCTGGCACCATTTAAATACAGGGTGGATGACAGTGATGCTATTGAGAATTACAAAGGCAAGGAATGGTGACTGCAGGTTTAAATTAGCTTTAAAAGTGAATAAGAAAGAGGAGCTGCCTGCTAGAGTGACCTCCCTCCATTAAGGGGACAGGGGGGGGCGGGGCCAGAACGTACCGAAATAATGAGAAAATGAGTTGAAAAAAACAAATGTCTTCCATAGTATCTCATTATGAAATTACCGCCTTCTCACTCACTACTTGAACTTTTGCTGAAAGCATTATTGATTTGTCTTATAAGGGATTTATTGAAAGCTAAAGAAAATAGAACAGGATAAATGAACAAACAAGGACATTTTCTGTTGGGCCATTTGTGGCCGACAATGGCAGGCATGTTTCACCACACTCTCCAAGCCAGAAATAGATTACAAGGTGACAGCCAGGAGAAGACAGATTGACAGGACTGAGCATGTGCTGTATCCTCAATTCTCAGCTTGTTTTAACTGCTTAAAACAAACCTCTATGGTTACTTTGAGGCTTTTTGATTGCCTGATTTAATTGGTTACTTGATGATCTAATCCAATTGGGGGAAGCCTTGAGGAAGAGCCTAAGAGCTGTGAGTAGGCTCTTTAAAGTAATTCATGGCAAGGACATGAAAAAGTGGCAACCAAAAAGTTTGAAACAGATATAGTTTTTGTTTCTTAAACTTTCCTTTTTAAAAGATGGAAGGAGCTCAAAACGTAGGAAGATAGCAAAGTTTGGAATAAGTTCAAAGAACTCCCTCAGAACTATGATATGGTCTAAGTGCCTCTGAGTTCATTACATTTGAGGGTGTTTTGGTATTTTTTGTAGGGCTGCAGCAGTTCAGCACTTCTGCTAGCTTCTAATCAGAGCAAAAATTCCCCCAAAATAAAATCACACAATCATTCAGGCTGCCAGCCTGAGAGATAGCAGTTGGATGTTTATGTGCTATATGTATTTATTATAATACCCAGTTCTGAGATATCATTAACAACTGAAAAGTGAAGCTATACAATCCTTAAACACTCTGCCAGGATAGTGTTTTTTAAGTCCAAAAAAACATAATATTTTGAAGAAAAAAGTACAGACCTTTGACAAAGGGATGTGCAAAACATACTGAAGTGAAATTAAAGGTCTTTTCAAAGTCCTTTAATATATTTTCTTGAGATCAAAATCAGTAGCCATACATTTTCAGATATGATCATAAATTATATGAATTAATATGCGTCAGTTTCACAGTTTCTGAATGAACCGATCAATGTCATATGAGGAAACTTGAGCCCAGTCGGAAGCTGGAATTTAAGCAGGAGAGCCCACTAGGGGGGATTTTTGATATATGATATTTTGAGAGGAGGAATTCATTCATTTCCTCGCTGACAAGAATGAGATTGTGGTTAATGGAACAGAGGGAAGAGTCATTAAACACATGAGAGGTAAACAGCCTTCACCCGCAGAAAGTAGGATGAAAGTCCACAGGAGCATTTTATCAAGCCATCATTGGGCAGTCAAGTCAGATGGCAGATCATACGCTGAGTTTTAATAAACAGGGCATCATGTGTCATTGCCGACAACGACGTTTGACACTCTCGCCTCTCCATGCCGAAATTGCTCTTTGATTGAGCAAACAAACAATGGGGCCATTTCTCCTTTGCTTAACTCAATTCATTCTCTTTTAACTGAAGCACAAGGCATCTCAACTGGGCCTGCTTAGATATCCTGTATTTACACATATTTTAATTTTAAATGCACTTTATTTTTTTAATAAACACAAGGGTTTTCTAAAGGATTTAGAGAGCAAAAAGTCCTGATCACCCCTCAGAGATCCTGCTTCGCATCCGGTCAGTGTTCAGGCGAAATACAGATATTAAAACTGGCCTTAAAGATATTGCTACAATTTAAATCCAATTTATATTCCAAACAAGTTCATTACAGGCCCAAGAGCAGCATAGAGAGCCGCCAGAATGAAGTAAAAGCAGAAAAACTAATTTTGACATAACTTGTATTTGGGTAATCCCAAGGAGAGGACAAAAGAGGCAGGGATGGAAATGATAGAGATTCTGTAATGAGCGATCTCATTTGGACCCAGCTTGGCATCCCGCTGTGCGCTACAGGGCCAAATGGGCATAAAGGCAGCGTCAGCATGCAAATCAGCCAGCCTGCCACCTAAGTCACGATGGACCTGTGTTTTGATTAAAGAAAGTATGACAAAGTGAATGCTGTAATATAGACAATCTTAATTCCAGAGTTGGAAACCGCCGGAATACAAATGAGTCATTTCTGAGACACAATGCTCCACTGTGGGACGCCCAATGTGGTTTCCCAAGTTTCGTGGTGGGGGCAGGGAAAAAAAGGCAATCACACAAAACTCAAAGTCATTTGTCTATAAGAAAACACCAGGCTTTATGTTCATATTGTTTATAGGAGTGGTAACATTTTGGAGTTGATGCGAATATCACTCTGGTGAAACTGGCAAACTTGGGTTTTGCTTGATTCTCAAAGCCAGTGATAAAAATACATTTAATTTTAATAAAAATATGTTTAATTTATAGTTAGATCTGATAAATGTCAGCCATCATATGTAACTTGATTTATATATCGTCTACACAAAGAATATAGTGATATATTTCAGTAATAACAGCTCATAACAGAACCAAGCAGATCATTGTATTTCAAGTCCATACTGTCAGCAAATAATTTTATATGATCTGATATCATCTTTGTTATTTCAGTAAGCATAAAAAACATTTCAGATATGATATCTGAAATTGATCCGGACTGTTCTGCCTGCTTATCGTACAAATGACTGGAATAGGTCACATTTAATGTTGTTTGTTATATTGTGTAGTGTCCTGCGATCCTGAGTTGTTCCCCGCCTTGTGCCCATAGCTTCCAGGATAGGCTCTGGGCCCCCCATGACATAGTAGGAGAAGCGGTTTGGACAATGGATGGATGGATGGATGGATGTTATATTGTGGGTTTGGCCCACAATCTAAGCGATATTGTAATTAATGCAAAGTCAGGCCTGATTTGCTCAGACACCACATGCTAACAGTCAAAGCCTTTCTATTACAGAAATTTCACAGATTATCCCAAACAAAAAACAAACAAACAAACACACAAAAACAAAACACAATTATTCACAAGGTTCACACTCTACTGGATAATTTTCGTATGCAGATGAAAAAGCCACCAAGTCACACACCGATCTACTGTATATAAATGTTGGTACATCTAGCTGTTTTTGTGAATAGTGAATTATGTGGAACCCTTTCCCACCTTATTGCTCATACTGTAGGGGCTGCAGTGCATTTCATTCTTTCTACCCTTTAAATGCAGACAGGTGACTGCATAATCATGATTCTATTCACAATCACATGTCCACTGTGGAAAACCATTTAAAATCTTAAAATACATTGGTTGTCTACATATTTTTTTTTTTTACCTGAAGTGAAAACGATTTTTCCCTCCACTCTTTTAAGAACACTTGTCATTTTCCACGCTTAACGCTGTACATTTGTTCTCTTGCAAATTCACATTTGCATATATTTTTAATGGAAGGATAATTACAATTAGCATCAAAATGCAGGAGGGCTAGAATCGCTTCATAGCTGCATGCGTTTGTGGAGACTCATTGTGTCTATTCAAAGTCAATGATAAGAGTTTTATTGGCATCCATGGGCTCCCTTTGTATTGCTGGAGACAGATTTTAAAACCGTACTCAACACCTTTGTTTTGCAGGCTCTAATCACAATTTCCTTCCCTATTGTGTTTTCAAACTCAAAGATTTGAATAATATAGCTAAATTAATCCTGTCCACAGAAGGAGCACTCTAGGGTGAAACAGACATCACCTTCCTGAAGCCTGCTTCTACAACAACGTCCCAAATTGAGTAGTACTGGGGCAGGCCCTGTTCACTTTCTCCTATTGGCAGAGAATGATGGAAGTTGTCTAAGTAGGCAAAATACCCTAGTGGAGCTCACCTCTGAGGTAACCGTGGGGAGAGTTGCCGACTGATATCGCCATGTTGGCATTTCGCTGTTGGACCATTAAGCGAGATCCTTAACCCTTAAGTGCTCCAAGGGCTGTCAAACCAAGCTGTCTCCAAAAAAAAAAAAGAGAAAATGATGGTCGCTTTGGTTAAAAGCGTCTGCTGAATAAATGTAGCGAAGCTATTTCAGGATGCTGAAGAGCCATCTTACCCACACCAAACATTTTTTTTTTGTATTGCATTCTTGTTTTCCAAGTCTCCTCACTTACCGGAGACACATTTCTAATAAAAGACAGCTTTATGAGCATTACTCCAGAGGAATTGTCTCACCGCGGTTGAATATTGAATGTACATTTCAATTATACCGCCAGCAACATCCAGACGTCTTCGAAGAAAGTGTCACCAGACTGCTGTGTCAAGTCTATTGTTTTATTCACGAATAGCCAAAGCTCCTGGCCACACAATGTCATTTATTTGCTGGGAGCACTTGGAAATCAGTCTCAGGAAATGAGGACTATCACAGCACCCTTTACGAGTTTTTAATAACTGAAATGAATGCAGTTACAGGCGGGTATTTGGGTTTAATTTGTTGCCTAGACTTTGTAAAGTCTTATGATTAATTATGAAAAACCAAAGTGCATTTTCAATGATTCGCCTGTCCGTTTATGTCTCGCTGAGTTTCAGCATTGCTGGATTTTTAATATACCTATTTGCCAAGTAAGTGAAGTTAGGGAGTGATGAAAGACTGCCTGCGTTTCTCAGATTCCCGTCTTTATCTCCATGTAACCTCTTTCGCTTCAGGTTTCCTTCTGAACCACGCCTGTGACTCATAATTTCCATTATTGCCCAAAGCTCGCTAAACCAGCGTTGACCTCGCTGCCAAGCCAGCATTCCTGCGTGCTCAGGAGCAATCGGTGAGGCCTAGTCAGCAGAAGACACGACACTTTAGGGCTCACAAGAAACCAGGAGGATGCAGAGCCACGTGGAACCCCTCTGGAGTGCCTTACGTCTGCGGTTGGCCCCATGCTGACCAACACTTTTAACATGATACAAAGCCAGCTGATTTGCCCAGTGGAAGTGGTTTTGTCAGGTGACAGAGCGTGAGGCACATTCATTCCCCAAGCTACAAAGTCGCTAAATAGCCAGTGACCTACATCTGCCTGCACTGAATTGTACTGCACACTGTTGTTAATATTCCACTTCTGCACTTTTTTTGATACAGTGCTAGATCTGATGCTATTTGCACATCCTTCTCCAATGCACCACCTATTTATTGCATGTTTGTTGTCATGTCCTGTATTGCACTGCTATTTTTCTTATATTGCACTGCTGTTTATCCTGTATTTCTCTATTGTTTTTCCTCTATTGCACTGCTGCTTTGTCCTGTATTACACTGCTGTTGTCCTGTTTTGCACTACTATTTTTCTATCGCACAGCTGTTTCTTCTGTATTGCACTGTTGTGTTTCCTGTATTGCACTGCAATTTGTCTTATGTTGCATTGTTGTTGTCCTGCATTGCACTGCTGCTTGTTCTGTATTGAACTGCAGTTGCCCTGTATTGCACTGCTGTTGTCCTGTATCGCACTGCAGTTGTCCTGTATCGCACTGCTGTTGTCCTGTATCGCACTGCTGTTGTCCTGTATCGCACTGCTGTTGTCCTATATTGCACCACTGTTGTCCTGTATTGCACTGCTGTTGTCCTGTATCGCACTGCTGTTGTCCTGTATCGCACTGCTGTTGTCTTGTATCGCACTGCTGTTGTCCTGTATCGCACTGCTGTTGTCCTGTATCGCACTGCTGTTGTCCTGTATCGCACTGCTGTTGTCCTGTATCGCACTGCTGTTGTCTTGTATCGCACTGCTGTTGTCCTGTATCGCACTGCTGTTGTCCTGTATCACACTGCTGTTGTCTTGTATCGCACTGCTGTTGTCTTGTATCGCACTGCTGTTGTCTTGTATCGCACTGCTGTTGTCCTGTATCGCACTGCTGTTGTCCTGTATCGCACTGCTGTTGTCTTGTATCGCACTGCTGTTGTCCTGTATCGCACTGCTGTTGTCCTATATTGCACCTCTGTTGTCTTGTATCGCACTGCTGTTGTCTTGTATCGCACTGCTGTTGTCCTGTATCGCACTGCTGTTGTCTTGTATCGCACTGCTGTTGTCCTGTATCGCACTGCTGTTGTCCTGTATCGCACTGCTGTTGTCTTGTATCGCACTGCTGTTGTCTTGTATCGCACTGCTGTTGTCTTGTATCGCACCACTGTTGTCCTGTATTGCTTGGACTTGCTGATGTATATCCCACAACACCGAAATATGATGCTTATGCACACAAATATTTCCATATATATTTCTTTCTTTTTGAAAAATGCCTGAAGATCATACTTAAGGATGTAGCTGGTTAAAAGACATATATGTCTGGATTAAGTTGCCAATACAGTATCTGCAAGATTTAAATACATGGATGATGTCAGAATGTAGAAGAAATTCCTCCTAGTTGCTCATAATTAAATTTTACAAATTAAGTTACACTGGATTGCTTAACCCTCTCAGCCTAAGGGCACTTCTCAAGGAATTTCACTATCACAAGATTTAGCTCAGGGAATCGAATTTTCAGGGAACTGAAAATTTTTAGGGATTTAAGGTTCATGGGTTTGTGGTGAATGACAGACAAAGGACGTATAAATGACGAGAGCTAAACAACAGCTAACAAAAAGGCTGACTAACATGCAGGGACTCTGCAAGAGCTACCATAATAACAGAGATAATGATGCTGGATAATGTTGAATCATGGAAATGAGGAATCACTAGAGGAAGGCAGTCAGTATTAAAGAGTACAGACAGAATACGAAAGCAGAGGACTGCGTGAGTTACTGGCTTAACTGTACAGGAAGTTATATCCCATTTATTAAAGTTTTGCGGGAGAGAGATGAATTCAGCTGATATTTACACTGTGCCTTAATGACAGGCACTGGGATCTTACAGTGGCCTGGATGTCAATGGAGAAACGGAGAAGAATCTCGGAAGCCGGCGCATTCTGGAAACTTCTGCAGTTTACGGATCATCCTGTAGATTTAAGAAGCGCATCTCACTACATGGAGATAGCAGCTGCTTGAAATTGCTGAGTCTATGACAGATAATTGCTATGGTGATTACAAGATACTTATCTTATTTTATCTTCCAAAGGGATCCAGACTTCGTTCTGTTGCTTTAAATTGTCCACAACTGCTCCAAATGTGATGCGTGTTGTTTTGTGCATCTAACCAGGAAAGACGGTTCCAAGACAGGACATTACACCTATATCAGCATATCCATACCGGCCTGAAACTTGATTACAGCATTTATGCAGTAAATATGTCTCGGTTAAGTACAAAAGCATTAAGCATTCTCACATGGTGGGTGTACTGCATTTATTTGTATGCACAGCAGAGAGATGCAGAAAGTTCCTGAACCACAGCTGAAATGATTCTTGACCCTTTGTTCTTAGAACTGTGAGTTCAGTGTGGGCTGAAGGTCGCCGGTGGGCCCCCACAGAAAGTGTTATCAGTGCTGCTTGCTTTTTGTTGTTTGTTTTTTGATTCATGGTTCGTGCAGCTTAATGCCTTTTGAGTGGAGTGAACCATGCCGTCGTCTTATCTCAAGAGGGCGTGTCTGCCAGGACTCCTGAGTGGAGACTCATTAAGTGGCACCTGAATCCGCGTATAAAGGGGGAAGTAAATGTCCGTGAAGCATCTCAGAGGAGGATGAGTTATTTTGTTGTTTTTTTTTTGTTGCAGAAAATAAGGGCTGATTGAGTGGGGTCTTATTAGAAGGTACCTATTATTAGGTGCCCAGGAACTGTGGAGCTTAATGCCCCATTGTTTTATGGCAATGCCATCAGGACTGATGCTCCTTTATAGAGATGGACTGGCTGCAATGTCTCTCCCTATAACTGCAAGGAATTTGATCTTCTACCTTAGCCGTAGCACAAAGCTTTGGGGGACACTGTTTTGTTTTTCTTCTGTGGAGAAGGTTGGAGAGCTCATACACCTGAGCTGTGCTTGAGAATCTCAGCCTCCAGCAAGTCTTCTCTGGAGGCTCCGGTGCTGCCGCGGAGATGGAGAGTAGCGTCGAGTTCTCTCAGACGTGCTCCTTGATGCCAGGGGAAGCCGTCTGCTGTCCGTGGTGCTGGACGGTCCCTTTGTTAGATGCCGTGCCAGAAGTGCTTCTTTCCAACTGACCTCATCCTGCTCCTTCAATGGTGGGGGTCACCTCATGGTATCAGACAGGATGTCAGTCTCAAACCTCTTATCCAAACAGACAGTGGGAGCCAGAACTGCAATAGCACATTGTTCTAAAGAGAAAAGGAGGGGGAGGTAATTAACTAAAAGGGCTGCAGACGCTTGAAGGATCCATAAGTGAAGCCTGCTGACATCTTAAAAAAAATAAATGAGAGAAAAGGGGAGTATCATGAGGAGGGTGCAAATGAACATCTTTGAGAGGAACCTGACAGTGAGGCTGTGGATTCCAGTGAAATCACTGCGGAGTCTCTGTCAGGGAGCGAGATAAACAGGAGTTATCAGAAAGACAAAATTGCTCTCAAATATTAGAGTGGGCTGGGGTTGTTACACACGCGTCTCTGCCCCCGGGGTCTGAAGTGTCTTCGTTGTGAAATCAACTCGTTTTGAGCTGCAGCTTCCTTGGCAAGCCAGGAGATGCTATAATCACGAGGGGAACCGAATTTCCTGTCCTAAAGGGTGGAAACGCCAGACCTCATCACAGCCGCTCTGCTGTGGGCGCTGTCTTTCTGTGGGCCTACCATCAACACGCTCTAATGTAATTGTTTGCGCTTCTGCTAGGTTCAGGATTTTAGTGTTTGTTCCTGCTGTAGAGGTATAATTAGATTTGTGTCACAAATTTGATAATACAGTACAGTGGCAGCTAAACTGAAAATGTTCTGCCTTCCATCTCGCTGAAATTTTTCTGGATATCCATGCATCCATCTCCTAACCACCTCTCCAGTGGTGCTCACAAAATCTGTATATATTATGTGTGATTTTTATGTGATCGTAAACAGTCTCCCGATATGATAAGCACATTAGAAATCATTACTTAGGACATTCCATCATAATTACCAGTATGTAAGTCAGAAGTGGAACTGTTGTAGCTATTTTTTTCCTTTATTTATTTCCAAATTCCCATTAAATATACTGTCTTATTAACATTAACAAAGCTACTTGTTAATTGAAATTATACTGTATATAAAGGTTATGATCTGCATAAAAACATTTGATCAAGGGACAATAACCATCCCATTCTCAGTGGCCATGTGGCACCGCAGCAAGGGACTGCCTGCCCCCCCCCCCCCCAGCAAACATCACTGCCCAATTTCTCTTTGTCTCCTTGCGCTGGGGGGGGGGGGGGGGGGGAGGCTAAGCCAGCACCCCCTCAATAGATCGGGCCCTAAGTGACAGCCCGTGACCATTTCAAAGACATAACAAGGATCATCACCTGAGTGGTATCTACATTGTCAATATTGGGGCAAAATTATCAGTGATCCATTATTTGAAAACAACTACAGAGTCAGAACCTATCTGCACTGGTTCAACCGCTGCAGCCTGAACTGTAAGGCACATGTATGTTTGGGGGAAGGTACCATTTTTTCAGTGGATGAGCTGATGGTCTCCAAAAGACGTAAATGTCCTCTGCTCAGTTGATGGACAAACTGTCTACCCGGGTAGCAGTGTAATTATGTGGGCAGGAAGCCCAGTATCTACACAGTTGGGAAAGAGAAGGACATGAATGCTGATTACCCTCTTCACTGGCGCCGTAGGTCCATGTAGCTGAGTCCTTCGCAAAGCTTTATTTAAACATGAGTAGCTGAACCTGAGTTGACCTCTGACCCCTTGGTCCTTCAGTCGCTGGTCTCTTTGCTATATGTAATAATGCCTCATTAAACTTGTTGGTTAGGATTGCGCACAGGAGAAACATTTTATGTTCTGTGAATAAAGACTAAAAAAATACATATTGTTTTACACTGTGAGCGTAAAAATAGAATAGGAAAATATGCTGGCTACTTGTTTCAATTTAAATTAGCTTTTAAAATTGATCCAGACCAAGGGGGAAAATCCATTCTGTTTACTCTGCAGAGCTGTAGGAAAAGCAGGGCACAGTGAGGCCGGTCGAGGGACTGTTTGCTGCCATTAGCATCTGCGATGTCTTCTCAGGTGTCTAATCAACAACTGCTCACGCCTTGGGCTCCGAGATGCCGGGTGGACAGACGACAGCCTCCACTTTAGGATTCATCAGCTTCGAATAAAACATCTGACGGCGTCTCAACGAGGTCCCGGATCAGCTGCTGAGGCAAATTCCCTCAATTGCATTCAAGTCATCACCCATATAGGTGGTTGACGTCAAGGAGCTGGGAGACAAAATATATCTATATGTGAATGACAGGGGACATGGCAGAGACCGACAGAGCAGCACGCTGCCGCTGCAGAGGTCAGTGGACTCCTGAGTTCCTGCTATTAAAAAAGTCACCACAGGACTCCTATTTTATTTTGACGTTTTACTAAAAAAAGTGCTTCTTAGGAAAGATATGCAATTTTTTTGCTCAATAACAGCAAAAAGCACAGGAAAGTGCATATATTTCCTCAGATTAAATGAGGTTCTGTAACCACTGGTCTTTTCAGAGAGAAGAATGTCCAGGGATCCAGTTTAATGCAATTATAAATAAATGTCGTGTCAACATCAACACAAAACAGAAATCTATTAACAGGATCTGTTCTGATTTGTGTGCACTAATTAAGTCTTCTCATCCTGTTCTTCCATTCTTACCACGTTAGATTAATCCTTTGTCTTCAATACTTTTGGTCTCACAAAGACTAAACACTAGTGTATGGCTCAGTGGGTTAGGTTCCGGAAGGTTGCTGGTTTGAATCTCATACAAGTGGTTGACCTAGTGGTTGGATCCCAAGCTTCACTCTGAGTTATATATTTGAGTGTGCATGTCTCAAAGCAAAGCACAATCGCATATGCAAAAATAAGCATTCCTTTGTACCTGTGCTTGTGCTAATGGCCAATAAATTACTGTACCTGCTTCCAGGAACTTAAGTGTGAATCTGTGCCCAGCTGGTCCTTCCATTCACTCTCAGTTTCTGAGGGTGGATGCTTTCTTCCTGGCAGCGTGTGATTTCATGCTGGTCTGCCATGTCCTGCAGTACTCAGCAATCTTATTTTATTATTCGATTTTTGCGTCGATAGGATTTATAAGGTCTAATTAGTTCAGTATCTTTGACTCATTTGGCCAACACTTGATGCAGTTATTTTATAAGAGTCTAATAATATATAACTTGGGGGGGGGGAATTCAAGCTGAGAGCAGCTCAGCGGTGGGAGAATTGCTTTGTTAAATTATAACCATTTTGATTTGCTGAGATTGAAAAGTGGCCGCCAAGTACAGCATCCATTTGACCCCTTCCTGGGATAGATTTGCTCTGCACACAGTCTCTGTACTGCCCTCGAACTCAAAAAGGATTCACATTGAAATTGTTTGTACCAAATGTATCATATATTCGTACAATGAATTCATATCCGGCCTGTTACTGGCGATGCAGGGAGCAGGACAGCATCCCGCGGCCCTCACTCTGGCTGTGACATTAAACTCCCGGTGACAAGCCGCAGACAGACCCCGCTTTTCTCTTTTCTCCTCAACTTCTGTCCATCAAGCAGCATCCAGGCCCCTCAATGAAGCAGTTAAAGGATTCGCCATGCAGTAGTTCCACAAAGCGCAATGTCGCTCAGGGGGCGTCATGGTGGTGCACTGCTTAGCACTGTTGCGTCACACCTGTGGACCAGGGCTTATGTCCCCACCATGGCTCTGTGTGGAGTGTGTATGTTCTGCCTGTGTTGTCCTGTCAGTCCAAAAACCTGCTGAGGTTAATTGGGATTTCCACATTGCCTGTAGATGTGAATGGTGTGTGACTGTGCCCAGCAATGGGTTGGCACCCTATCCTGGGTTGCTCCCTACCTTGTGCCCATAGGCTCTGGACCCACTGCAACCCTGAATGGGAGAAGTGGACACTGACAATGGATGGATGGAAAATCATACATAAACTCTCCTTTGTGAGCTTTGCCCAAACTCTAACTCACTGTTTGCCGTATTTTCTAATGAGGGACTATACCTTAAAACATAAATGACAGAATACAAAAGAGATTGCTATAATAGTTGCTTATATTATTTGAAGACAAAAATATATATACTTTGAGTTAGCTAATTAATTAAGACAGAGAACAAACAGGAACATCTCCTGTCATGGCAAACGGAAGGCACCGTGATGCTGCATGTGTCCCACTGTGTTGTGGTATTTATCGAGAGCCTCACAAGAAAGATGACCCCTTTCCCCCACCTAGCTTGCTATTTGCCAACCTGTTTGGGTCTTTCCTGAGATTTCCCATGCATAAAGGATGAAAGCATACCTTAGACCACTACA